>NW_026652277.1:19918897-20268248 GCF_009828535.3 Hylobates moloch
ATATACTTATGTATAGACATATATATGCATATACATACATATATACATGTATATATACATATATATAACATTTTCTTCCTTCTTTCCTCCTATCTTCTTTTTTTCTACGTCCTTATTTCTTTCATCTTCCTCCTTCTTTATTTTCCATGATTCATGGACTTCTCCAAATTAAACACATTGAGGTGAGGTCTTGAATATTTTCTAGTATGTACTTAATGTATTTTAAAAATATGTTGTCTTGGCCAGGTGTGGTGGCTCACACCTGTAATTCCAGCACTTTAGGAGGCTGAAACGCATGGATCACTTGAGGTCAGGAGCTCAAGACCAGCCTGGCCAACAGAGTGAAACCCCATCTCTACTAAAAACAAAAGTTAGCCAGGCGCGACAGCCCTGGCTACTCAGGAGGCTGAGGCAGGAGAATTGCCTGAACCTGGGAGGCAGAGGCTGCAGTGAGCTGAGATCAGGCCACTGCACTCCAGCTTGAAGATACATCTCAAAAAAAAAAAAAAAAAAAAGAAAAAAAAAAAAATATATATATATAATATATATATATATATAATATATAATATATTTGTCTTTGCTTTTATGGTAGCTAAAATTTTCCCAAAAATAGCAGACTACTTACAGTCTTCTCTGTGTCTAAATATTGATCTGCATTTCATAAAGTGTTGAAAAACAATGACACTCACTGGGTCAGATTAGAGTATATTATTTTGGATACTATTGATTTTCTCTGCTTCATTTATATATTAAAAATGTCTTAAGCACAGTGCAAAAAAAGGCCTTTACTTTGGAGATTTTTAAAGTATATTCCTGTATTTCCATTTTTGGTTTGGAGACTCTATTTTATGGCTTCTTGTTGCCCTTGATTAATCCCTCTTATTTTAATACCCAAGGTAAGCCTTAACAAAGACTAAAGATTTGAATTCCTCTGTATGTTACGTTTTACTAAGTATGTGAGAAAGATGTTTGTTTAGTTTTTGTTTGCTTTTGGACATGAATGAAAGCTCATAAGATGTTTGTATGAATAGAGGAAGAGTTTAGGTCTGAAGACTAGATTCCCTCTCAAGTTTCTTTAATATTCCCCTAAAGCCTACTAGACTCTGATGAGCTTTCTATTAGTCCATTTTCACACTGCTATCAAGAAGTCCCTGAGATTGGGTAATTTATAAACAAGAGAGTTTTAATTGACTCACAGTTCTGCATGGCTGGGGAGGCCTCAGGAACCCTACAATCATGGCAGAAGGTGAAGGAAAAGCAAGCACCTTTTTCACAAGGCGGCAGGACAGAAAGAGAAAGAAGGGGGAAGTGCCACTTTCAAACCATCAGATCTCATGGGAACTCACTATCACAAGAACAGCATAGGAGAAACCACCCCCATGATCCAATCACCTCCCACCAGGTCCCTCTCTCAACACGTAGGGATTACAATTCAAGAAGAGATTTGGGTGGGGACACAGAGCCAAACCATATCAAGCTTACTGAGTTTGTCTGTGAAGCAAGTTCAGAATTCTCTTTGACATACTTCCATCTGCCAATATTAAAGAACAATCAGTCGAGCCACAGATGGACATCTTAGTTTATTGTATTTTCTGCAGGAGGGAAATGAGCATACTCAAGCAGTTTTCCCTTGAGGTGCATGAACTAAACTTCAGTTATGGGAATTAGTAAGCACTTACACTTTCTAAATTTCAGTTTTGCATTTGAGGTGCCTATGTTTTTTAACTTTTATTTTAGGTTCAGGGGTACCGTGTAAGTTTGTTTTATAGGTAAATTATCACGGGAGTTTATTGTACAGATTATTTCATCACCCAGGTAATAAGCATAGTACCCAATAGGTAGTTTTTTTAATCCTCACCCTCCTGCCTCCCTCTGCCCTCAAGTAGGCTCTAGTATCTGTTGTTCCCTTCTTTGTGTCCATATGTACTCAGTGTTTAACACCCATTTACAGGTGAGAACATAGGGTATTTGGTTTTCTGGTCCTGTGTTAGCTTGCTTAGTACAACAGCCTCCACCTCTTTCCATGTTGCTTCCTTCAAAGAATAGGATCTCATTCTTTTTCTAAGGCTGCATAGAATTCCATAGTGTATATGGACCACATTTTCTTGATCCAGTCTACCGTTGATGAGGATTTAGGTTGATTCCATGTCTTTGCTATTGTAAACAGTGCTGCAATGGACATAATGTGTCTTTTTGGTAGAATAATTTGTATCCTTTTGAGTATATACACAGGATACTCTAAATTCTGTCTGCAAATCTCCATAAATATGCAAAATCTGTACCATCTGATCAAGCATGATATTAAACTGGAAACCAACTAGTGAAAGAATTTAAAATCAAAGCATATCAATGAAGTGCTTCCTGCACCTTCAGATTTAACAATCTCTAATTAAGCCATCATAATACCTGCTAATATACGCTCATCTAAAGCCCATAGAAAGAAGCTGGAATAGAGATGTTTGTACTGTGTAGAAAATTGTAGAATCATTGCAGCAGCCAAAAAAAAAAAAAAAGGTTAAATAATATGAGAGTAGAAAAATGCTTTCTCCAAAGTTATGTGTGCAATTTTGGTCCCTCTGGTCAGATGGTCACTCTAAAGCATTTCAAAATAGTCATTGATATGTGACACAAAGAAACTCTTGTAATATTTTGGAAATGAATAGGCTACATTTTTTCTTAAATGACTTGCCCTGTTAGAACACATCAAGTCATGTCATACTCAGAGATCTCTAAATATTTATTTTGTCTTCTAGTTAGTATTGAGGATCTGTGAAAGCTGTTTATTTTATTAAAATAATCATCATCCAAAAATGTTATTAAATGGTTATCTGGCTAGTAATAAACTAGACTCTGTACAAATTGCGTTATTAGATATGGCTGTGGTGTCTTGACATCTAAAGCAGAAATGTAAAGGAACATTTTTAAAAGGAGATCATATAACTAAATTATTATTGGAAGTATGAATAAATAATAATTGGGAGAGTAAGTATTTATGTCTAAATAAAGGTAGCGAGGTTTACCACACTCAAGGTGCAAATCTGGTTCTGATTGTTATATTCCAAAAATTGGCAACTTATGCCCTGCAAGACAAAAAATAATTTTATTTCTGACAAGGACTCTTATTATGTAAAACATGACCCTTGCCCTCTTCTTCCTTCCTGGGAAGGGCTGCCTCCTTAACAGGTTCTGGTCCTCCAGCATATTTGGGAAGTAGCAACCTGAAGTCAACTCACAAATACCTTAATCTTCCCTCTCCATTCCTGCTACACAAAAGAAGTAAGGCTAAGCCAGGTGCAGTGGTGCATGTCTGTAATCCCAGCACTTTGGAAGGCTGAGGCAGGAGGAATACTTGAGCCCAGGAGTTCAAGACAAGCCTGGGCAATATAGTGAGAATCTGTCTGTACAAAAAAATCAATCAGGCATGGTGGCACATGCCTGTAGCCTTGGCTACTTGGGAGGCCAAAGCAGGAGGATCACTTGAGCCCAGGAGTTAGAAGCTGCAGTGAGTCAAGATCACACCACAGCACTCCAGCCTGAGTGGCAGCAAGACCCTGTCTCAAAAATAAAAAATAAAAAGAAGAAGAAGTGAGGCTGAAATTTACGAGGCTAAAACTTGGCATGCTGTGTATAAAGGACTGTTTATGATGGCAGATACTGACCTAAAACCCATCCCAAAGACAAACCCCAGAAATAGAATCAGACACTGGATGGGTGAATGGATGGATGGATGGATGGATGGATGGATGGATGGATGGATGGAGAAAGGGAGGATAAAAAACAGCAAGAAAGAGAGGGATGGAAAGACGAATGGAAGAGGGAGGGAAGGATTTGAAGAAACAGTCAAGTCTTCGTTTTTGACTCAAGTAGATATTTTTGCTACGTTTTCCCTAAAGTCACATTTTCAGTTAATCCTATTTTCCCAGGAAAGCAATGTGTCATACTCTTATAAAAATAAGAAAATAGCCAAGTCCACAAGATGCAATAATACAAGCATACATAAGAATGAGGCCAAACTTTTAAAAGTAACACATGTTAAGGGCAAAAACATAGTTTATACATTGTCATGAATCTGACTGTATAATTTGTCTCAACCTGCCTCATATAAAAAGTACGATAATAACATAATATCTCAATATTCATTAAGTGCTTATTATGAGTCAGGTACTCTCCTAAGAACTTTATATGTATTGAATGTGGAATTCTCACATCAACCCTGTGGGGTGATTACTGTTATTGACTGCATTTTGGAGATAAGGTTAACTGAAGACCAGACAGATGAGGTCATTTATTATAGCCTCATTTGATTTTTATTGGCGATGTGGTCATTCTAATACTGTAACCTATTTCCAAAAGCCTTTATTTTTATCTTTTTCTTTCTTCTCTTTTCCTCTGCCCTTCTCACCAAATATGGATGAAAATGTTCATGACGGCAGATACTGACCTAAGACCCAGCCCAAAGACAGGGCCTCTGTCATCTTGGAGGTGCAATGTTCATTCTTTTTTATGAGGTGAAGTCTCTGTCACCCAGGCTGGAGTGCAGTGGCAGGATCTTGGCTCACTGCAACCCCCACCTTTGTGTTCAAGTAATTCTCCTGTCTCAGCCTCCTGAGTAGCGGGGATTACAGGTGCCTGCCACCACGCCTGGCTAATTTTTTGTATTTTTAGTAGAGACGGTTTCTGCCACGTTGGCCAGGCTGGTCTCAAACTCCTGACCTCAGGTGATCCACCTGCCTTGGCCTCCCACAGTGCTGGGATTACGGGCGTGAGCCGCCATGCCTGGCTCCAGTGTTAATTCTTTAACTGTTTTTTACGTTAGTTTTTCTTTGCTTGAAATTACCAAATTCTTTTCAGAATTATTTGCTAGAAGAACTCACAACCTGAAATAAGAGGAAATAGCAGGACCTACAGCCCAGTGTTCATTGAGGAGGCATTGATCAGAGGTCCAGAATTCAGACTTGGAGGCTAGACTGCTGGTGTGTGAACTCAGTTCTACCTTAATATTTTTGCAGCCCTAGCTCATTTTTTAATTATCCTGTGCCTCAATTTCCTTACCTATAAAACAGAAATAATAATAATGCCTACCTCTTAGGGTTGTTGGTTTGGTACTTGCAAAGCAGTACAACTATCCCTGACACAGTGTACATGAGCTATTATATAATGAATTACTCTAAATTTGATCTTCTTTCACTAATTAATTTCTGTTGCATAAGGGAAATCTTTAGAATTTTCAGCCTTACTAGATTTGGAGAAGGATTACTGAACACCAAAAACGGTTCTCAAGCAAAGAGTAAACAACAGCAATAAAAATGTAGAGCGGAGGTGGAAAGAATTAGGAGGTCATGTTTCTCCACTTTATCTGGAATTCCATCAGTTCATGTGGACCACACATTGTTATAGACATCTATGTTTGGTTTTTCTTTAAAAAAAGGTAAAATAAAAGAAAGAAATCAGTGCTTATTAAATGAAGTTTAATAGACAAAAAAAAGTTTACAACATAGAGGCAAAGGGTAAAAATAACGAAGAGGTAAATTGGTCATGGAACTATTGAGGCTGGGTGCAAAGGCTCACACCTGTAATCCCAGCACTTTGGGAGGCTGAGGCGGGCGGAGTTCGAGACCAGCCTGACCAACATGGTGAAATCCCATCTCTACTAAAAATACAAAATTAGCTGGATGTGGTGACTCACACCTGTAATTCCAGCTACTCAGGAGGCTGAGGCAGCAGAATCGCTTGAACCCAGCAGGCGGAGGTTGCAGTGAGCCAAGATCATGCCATTGCACTCTAGCCTGGGCAACAAGAGCAAAACTCCATCTCAAAAAATAAAAATAAAACACAGTGATAAATGTATTTTTACTCATGAATCCTATGGATTCTTCATTGCCCATATGAACAGCACCTCACCTGTAAAATTGGTGTTGTGGAAAAGTTGTCCAGGAAGTAAAGATCCAGTCGTACTTTATTAAAAACACAAATATCTCCTCAGATGAAAATGCGAACTTGAGGGTAAACTCATGAAGGTCCTGACAGCTGGGATGTTCTTTCAGCTTCTACAGATGACAGTGCAGCTGAGAAGAAAGGCGGAACCCTCCACGCTGGCCTCATCGTTGGAATCCTCATCCTGGTCCTCATTATAGCCACAGCCATTCTTGTGACAGTCTATATGTATCACCACCCAACATCAGCAGCCAGCATCTTCTTTATTGAGGTAAGTGTTGAGTTTAACACATGAAAACCATGCCAGTTGATGAACTGTATCCATTTGCTAACACCGCCTGGATTTAATATTTACCACATGACTTCTCCATTTTTCAGTTTCGAGCTTTCCGATTTCACACACATGGATGTTGTCACCCATGCACTCACGTACATATTGATAGATTGCTTTCAGATGATGGATTCGGTTACCTTATCTCAGGAGCTTTTCAAGACATAAACTATCTTGTCTTTCTGAGATCTAAAAGAAAATGGGAACCATACTTTCTGGTCCTTTTATACCAAGTATGTTAACCAGCTGTACTCCTTGTCCTAGGAGGAAATACTACGTATCTGGGAGGCTAAAGACTTAGCTTAAGTTAATTACTCAATAAATGCTAATTGAGTATTGGCTGTGTGCATGATACAATATGATGGGCCTCTTCTCAAAATGCTCACAAACCGTTTGGAAAAAAATATGGTTTTCATTACAAAATGACAGATATAAAAATAAAATAATGGTATGTGCTGTTGCCATTTTGCATACTGTGTGTATATTTGTACATTTATATACAAATGCACACACACATATCCACACACTCAGACACACAACGAGAGCACCATGCTGAATAAGTGTTATGTCTTCATGTACAGAATGTAGGTTTGGTGCCAGTGCCGAGGAGTAAACGGGTGGGAAGACAAGGGGCTGTTCATAAGGAGCCATGGCTAAGCCCTGGGGTCTGAAAGGCTGAAACCAGGAAGCCTGGAGACCAGTGGATACAGTCTGTGTGTCTTTGTGACCAAGTCACCTCTGTCCTCCAGAAGGTTGGGTTTCCTGGTCCCTATGCATATGCAGGTTTTTTTTTTTTTTTTTTTTGACAGAGTCTCACTCTGTCACCCAGGCTGGAATGCTGTGGTGCGATCTCGGTCCACTGCAACCTCTGCCTTCGGGTTCAAGCAATTTTTGTGCCTCAGCCTCGCGAGCAGCTTGGACTACAGGCAAGCACTACCACACCCAGCTAATTTTTGTATTTTTAGTAGAGACAGGGCTTCGCCATGTTGGCCAGGTTGGTCTCAAACTCCTGACCACAAGTGATCCTCCTGCCTTGGCCTCCCAAAGTGCTGGGATTACAGGTGTGAGCCACTGTGCCCAGCCACATGTGCACCTTTGACTCTAACATCTGAATGGAACCACTCCTCTTCCAACACCAAATAGAACTAGAAATACTAAAGCAATAAAGGAAATCTTCTTGCAGAATTTCAAACACGTAATTAGAATTATTCATTTTATGACACATGGAAAGGTTGCTTGGAATTATGTTAACCTGTTGAGCAAGAAATTATAATGCCTTTTAAACTATGGAGTTAAAATTACCTATGCCCCTTATAATGGGGAGGGGTGAATAAATGCAAATCAAACAATTGCTTAAACGCCCTAGATGGCTCGCAACTGTCTGTAGAAGAAAATGCCATCTCCTTTTCCTTCTGTGGGGGCTCAAGGCCTTGGCACTCTTTATTTTTGTGTCATGTCAATCTTTATTCCCTTGGCTCCCTAATCTAGAGTTGGCATTTCTGTCAAATTTCACGCTTTGTCTCTGTACACAGCCCAAATTCTCCATGTCACAAAGACATTGCTCACTCTAGTTCCTCCATCAAAAATTCCTCCTGGTGAGGTACGGTGACATCTGTAATCCCAGCACTTTGGGAGGCTGAGGCAGACAGATTGCCTGAGCCCAGGAGTTTGGGACCAGCCTAGGCAACATGGTGAAACTTCATCTCTACAAAAAAAAATAAAAAATAAAAAAAGAAAAGAAAAAAATGAAAAGGGCATGGTGGTGCATGCCTGTAGTCCAATCTACTTGGGAGGCTGAAATGGGAGGATCGCTTGAGCCCAGGAGGTAAAAGTTGCAGTGAGCCGTGACTGTGCCACTGCATTCCAGCCTGGGTGATAGAGTGAGGCCCTAGGGGGAAAAAAAAAAAAATCCTCCCTTCCCGTATTGGTTCTTGAATTCAGGAGCCAAATGGCCTTTGATACTGTATACCCCATAAGCTTCTCTAGACCATGTTCCTGCCTTGGCAGCTGGGTATAATCTCTTTCTCTTCTGAGACTCTATCTGCAGGGATACACCCCTACCTTTCTCTGGCATTCATCTTTCTGTTTTGCATTAGAGTTCAGTATGCGCATGATTTATTCTACCCTTCAAGACTTGTAAGTGCCTTAAGATTTGGATTAAATCACTTACGTTTCCTTTGAAAAATAGAGATTCTGCCAATATTTCCTGGAAAAACATTCATAATAAATATCCTAGGACACTTCAGACTTCCAGTGAAATTTCATATAAAACATATTTCAGAAATGGCATCTTCATTTGATATCAGTAATTGAGATATTATCAGACATTGCCTTGAATTGGAAATCTGTTACTAAGTTCTGTTAATGTGCTTGGTTTTCTTGGAAGAAAGTAGACAACCTTCTCAAAGTTACAAATGCATTCTTCAGAGAGCTGCTGAGTGACAAGCTAGAAAGCCTCAGGGACTAGCCAGACCTCAGGCTGCTGCTATTGCTGTAACCCCTCACATGTTTAAGCCTTTTCAAACTGTGCAGCTTATTTTCTGACATAGTGAAAAAGAAGACACTGTGAAATATCTGATGGTGATGGTATTAGCAGAAAATTGCATAGTATGAAAGATCTAGTTAAAGCTGGTTCAAAGCAACCCCCGTATGACTGCAAAATAGTGGAATATTGTTTTGAGTATTAGTCTCATTGTCTTATGTCTCAGAGCCTGTATGTCCTTTTGTGTGGAGTGTTTGCATGTGTATACATACACATGTATTTATAGAATATTAGAGCTAGATGGAATCTTAGAGATAATTTAGTTCTATACTCTTCTAACACAAAAGGAGAGACTGAGTGAGGCTCAGAAGAGTGGAATGACTTATCCATAGTTCTAAGAATAACTTTCTTCTTTTCACATGTAAGTGAAGCAGATTCATTCAGCAGGTCTCCCAGCTTTTCTCCTCTTGGCTTTTTTTCCTTCCTGTGGAGTCAATTGCCAGAGTCTGCTTAAATCACTACCTATCTGACAGGCTGCTGGGGTCATGTGGCTCACAGTGGCTGGTCAGCAGCTGATTTTTGGAGGTGATAATCATAAATTTACTATTATTAAAACTGACCACTGTCTGCAAAATCAAAACAGATCCACGATGACCATGAAGTTTGTGATATGCAGACGTATGAATTTAAGATTTTTGAATTATTAGTTACATTAGAATTGTTGTTGCATAAATGAGGGAACTGAGTATAACAACATTCTTTTCATTGCCTTTTGTGTTCCGTATTATATTCCTATCTACTTTTGAAATGAAATTGCTTTCTTCTTTTATGAAAGTGTTACCATTCTTTGTAGAAAATTGAGACAATGCAGAAATGTAAAAGGAAGAAAAAAAGAAAGTCATTTATAGTTCCAGCATGCAGAAATGATGCCTATGAATAGTTTAACTTATTTTCTTCTGGAATTTGTATGTACATAAAATGATGTTTGCCTATTTAACACAGTGATGATTTCACTGTAATACAAATAGGTATTCTTTTTTAAATAACATTTTTCTGTTTTATTATGATGGCTTTGTAAACATCATTTTAATGTTTGTATTCTATTCAACATTCATTCAATAGCTTTATATTGACTGCC
Source organism: Hylobates moloch (assembly GCF_009828535.3). Taxonomy (NCBI): domain Eukaryota; kingdom Metazoa; phylum Chordata; class Mammalia; order Primates; family Hylobatidae; genus Hylobates; species Hylobates moloch. The sequence goes on from NW_026652277.1 coordinate 19,928,783, forward strand.
TCTTATGCGGTCAAGTGGTAACTCAAATGCACTGAGAGCCTAACATGTGCCTAGAAGTCAAAAAGGACCTCTTTTCATTCAGATGAAGACTGTGTGTTAGTTTTCTACTGCTGTTGTAACAAATTGCCACAAACCTAGTTACTTAAAATAACACCACTTGTCTTACAGCTTTGGAGGTCAGAAGTGCTAAAATCAGGATATGGACAGGGCTGGTTCCTTCTGGAGGTTTCAGGGGATAATCATTTCCTTGCCATTTTCAGCTTCTACATGCTGCACGTGTTCCTTGGCTCATGGTTTCTTCTCATATCATTCCAACTTCTGTTCCCACCATCACATCTCCTACCACTAACGTTGACCCTCCAGCCTCCTTCTTGTAAGGCCCCCTTGTGACTACATTGGGCTCACCTGGGTAATCTAGGATAATCTCTACATCTCGAGGTCCTTAACTGAACCACATCTGCAAAGTTCCTTTTTACTGTGTAAGGTAACATTGACACCTTTTGGAGATTAGGACATGGACATCTTTGGGAGGCCATTATTCTGTTGAGCACAGAGTGCATCAAATGTGAGATGCATCACACACTTCCAATTAAACTGTAACACACCCTTGACTGTAAGATATGTCCCAGTTTCAGTTATATTGAAATGTAACCCAATGGATATCTTGAATATTTCACAGTGAAATCCAGACTTCACTAAACACTTGTATGAGTTAGCTCCTGTGCTAAACAGTGTATATAATATGGTGAAACTGAATGACACTAGGCCAGGAGCGGTGGCTCATGCCTGTAATCCCAGCACTTTGAGAGGCCAAGGCAAGCAGATCACTTGAGGTCCAGAGTTTAAGACCAGTTTGACCAACATGGTGAAACCCCATCTCTACTAAAAATACAAAAATTAGCCAGGCATTGATGGTACGCTCCTGTAATCCCAGGTACTCGGGAGGCTGAGGCAGGAAAATCACTTGAACCTGGGAGGCAGAGGTTGTAGTGAGCCAAGATCGCACCACTACACTCCAGCAGCCTGGGCGACTGAGTGAGATCCTGTTTCAAAACAAAAAAAAAAAATTCATGACTCTATCCTTGAGTGTATACATCAGAGCTCATGCACCCAGTCTCCTATTGCGGAGCAATGGTGCTCTTCCTACATTTTCTTATTTTTAATCATCCCCATTATAAACATATTAATAGTGACAGCCAACATTTATCAAATTCACTAATAAAGTGATTGACACTTATTACCTCATTTAATCCTCATGAAGACCCTGTGTGATACAAAGATTATCTTCATCTCATAGATGAGGAAGCTGAAGCACGGGCCTTAAGTAAGTTCTCAACATCACGCATTTGGTCAGTAGTGGAGTCAGGATTTAAGCCCAGGCTCTCCAACTCCAGAGACTATGCCCATAACCACCAGGCTGTGTTGCCTCTCTATGTGTAAAGAGATTTTCTTCATATGCTGTATGTAAAAATGTAGGCTGATATATGTACAAGGACATACATTGTGTCCTTGGAACAGATTTCCAGAAGTAGAATCAAAGGAAAGAAATGAATGGTATAAAAGAACTTAGTAAATATTGCCAAAAGCATGACACCAATTCATGTAGCTGTTGCTATTGTTGTCTGTTTTTAGTGATGATAATGTCAGTGGCTGTTATCTGTGTATTTTGTTCTTGCATAAAATATACACCAGTTATTATACGTTTTGTGGACACCAACACTCTTCCTTATATAAAATACTTACATGGGCTTTAGCTTTTAGATTTCTTATTGTAAAAAGGAAATGAGATAATTAAGCAAATCATCACTCCATAAACAAGTGAATTAACTATATACATCCCGTGTCTTCTTATACAAGATTAGGTACAAGAGTTCCATTCTTCTAAAACATTCCATTTCTATTCAGTCAAGCAGAATAGCCTATTTTTTTTATTAACTTATCTTCTATATTGCTCCATCATTCTCAGATCTTAGACTGGGCAGTTTCTTCAACTGACTGGCTTGCATTTCAAGTTTATGTGTCTAGCTTTTCAAAGTAATTTTCTAAAGAGTGTCTGATTTTGGCGAAAATCTATCACATTACGTACAAGAATGTCTACATATGCTTTAAGTCTTTTTTTTTGAAAATGAAATTTATTGTCTTGTAACAAAATAGCAGAGAATACATATTTAAGTAAGCATGAATTCCTTAATTTTTAAAAGATCTTGGTGAAACTAGTATCTTTTTGGGAGGGTCAATGTGTGTAGGTTCTACATTAAATTTAATGATTGTTGAACATTGCTAAGCATAAATTTTGTGACTTGTATTTTATTGTTTCATAAATATAGGTCATGGAGATAAATGTTTACACTCTTGAGTGGCATTCTACACATATCACTATTCAAGATTTTTAAATAAAATACTAAAATATAATCTAACTGAAGGTCAAGAAAATAATATTACAAAGTGATAATCATACAAAATCAACATTCCTATGAAAGGATTCTATTTGGACTATAACAAAATAGTTTAAACTAGCCATCTTGCTGAAAGTACTAATGTTGAACATTATCCTTAATTTTTCTTAGTATACATAAATAATTGCTAGTATTTGGACACTCATGTACAGTTTTGATTGCTCTGTTCACATAAAAATGAAGAGAAATTGATAAGAACCTAATGATAAAAATGATTACAGCCTTGGAAAATAGATTCTATGAGTAAAATATTGGAGGGATTTTTTTAAAAAAACAAAAAAACAGAAAAGTAAAAACTAAGAGTACGTAATCCTGCCATTTATGCTGCAAAGCTTTGAAATGTCCTCAGAGAGAAAGGAATCAGTTCAAATGATTAATTTAAAATGAAATCAGAAGAAACAAAAATTATAGGAACAATGGCCCTTGTATTTCGGGAGGGGACTGATATCGTGCAATGGCAATGGAGTTTGCCTGTAAATAGTGGTTATATTTCCTACCTTGAGGACTGGAGAAATACAGAGTATAGACCTGTGCTGTCAATATGTGGCTGCTGCCTATATGGACTACTGAGCTCTTAAAATGTGACTAGTCTAGAACAAGGTATATGTAAAACACACACTGGATTTTGAAATCTGAGTACAAAAAATGTCAATATCTCATCAATAATTTTTGTATAACTACATGTTAAAATGATAGTATCTTGGATATGCTGGATTAAATTTTATTACAATTAATTTTATTCATGTTTACTTCTTAAATGGACACTAGACACTTTTAAAATTATATATGTGGCTCACATTATATTTCTATTGGATGATGCTGGTTTGTAGAGAAAACCTTGCAGAGACAAAGAATTAGAAAGAAAAGTTGGTTCCATATTTTTTAAAAGTAGGAAATCAACTGGTTTTTAGCAAGAGGGAAAGGAGGAGCTTATGAGGAGGCAGAAGCCTGCCAAAGCCAACTGATAAGTTGACCAGTCACTCATTCATGTATTTAATATTTGCTGAGCTTCTATTATGCACCAAGTCCCCAAGGTACATTGGTAAACAGAATGAACAAGATCATCCTTTCCTTCATGGAGCTTACAGTCCAGTGGGTGGAGACAGATGATAAACACATTTTAAGTTAGGTGTGGATTTCACGTTGAATGTTTAGTTTTACAAAAGAGGCAGTCACCATAAAATATTTGATAAAATGTTACCTTTTTTAATTGCTTGAGCAATGTTACCTTTTTTGATCGCTTGAGCTCAGGAGGTGGAGGGTTCAACTTGATAATAAGTGACATCCTTATTATTATCATCATTATCCTTATTTTTTCATAGAACTTTTTATGGCGCTCTAGATACAGATTTGTAAAAAAAAAAAAAAAAATTAAATGAAGTAAATAAAAACAGACTGCTCTCCAAAACAGTTTATTTTCCTAGGCCGGGTGCAGTGGCTCATGCCTGTAATCCCAGAACTTTGGGAGACCGAGACGGGCAGGTCCTTTGAAATCAGGAGTTTGAGACCAGCCTGGCCAACATGCTGAAACCCCGCCTCTACTAAAAATACAAAAATTAGGTGGGCATGGTAGTGTGCACCTGTAATCTCTGCTACTTGGGAGACTGAGGCAGGAGAATCACTTGAACCTTGCAGTGAGCCAAGATCATGCCGCTGCACTCCAGCCTGAGCAACAGAGTGAGACTCTGTCTCAAAATAATAATAATAATAATAATAATAATAATTTGTTTTCCTGGTGGGGAGACACTCTCACTATTCTTAAAGTGTGCCTGGATTAGAAGTTATAAGTTATTTCCATAATAAAATCTGGACATAAATGTCTAAATACCAGTCATCGTTCATACCACGCTTTTTAATTCTTATTATTTCCAGGGCACCAAAATATCTGCCTTTACTGGGAGTGCTTTATATTTTCTATCAGCAAAATCAGGATACCAAAGCAAAAGCAAACTTCAGCCTGTGTGCAACCTAGGGATTCTGTCACTTTTCCCAAATAGGTAGATGAATTCTTCAAGTGTCTACCAGAAGTAAATTTCCTTGAGGACTCGTGTTTTATCTTAAAAATTTATATGAGTTTTGCATTATTCTCTTTAATACAGAAAAATGTTTGATATAAAAAATTATTCCACACAATCTTCAACCAATATCAACGTTTCAAAAGGTGATTCATGTCACTCTTGTAGCTGTACAACCCCAGCTGTATGGTTGTAGATGTTATAAAATCCAGATAAGTTTAAACCAGCAGAGATACGACCTCTGTTCCTGAAACCTGAGTGGGCAGTATCCTTTATACCCCTTTGTTGGAGTAAATTCCAAGGTAGAAATACTCAGGATGGTGAAATAATTTGTTTGGATCCTATGGCACCTGGTTACAGAGCCAAGACATCAAACTAGAATTCCTCACTCTGGCCCTGTAGCCTGAGCAGCTACACAGCATCATAGCAAGAGTCTTTTAAGCTTTTTGCCACTCAGGGGGATTCCGCATCCCAAGAAATATTTCTGGATCACAAGAACCCGTGGAGAATATGATTAAAGAAACACAGGCAGCTGTGGCCCTCAACTTTTCCTGGCAACTAATAGTACCACCAGGAAACAAGCCAGAAGAAGGAGCCAGGCAAGAATTCAAAGGCTGCTGGGGAGAAAAAAGCATTTGCTAAGAGTTTGGCATCTTGCTTTGCAGCTGCTGGATGGATCGCACTTGGGGAGTTAGGAAGACGCGATCTGTGGACAAACCTATGTAGTTCATAGAGAAATCGCTTCATAGAACCACAAATCTTTTTTTTTCTTGAAGTCACATATTTTTAATAATTGAGTTTTGCTCTTAAGATATTTCTTAGTCTTACTTCAGTTTTAAAGAAAACTCAAGGAGAAAAATGATTCATTGAAATAAAATACTTTTTATTTATATTTCTTAGACGAAGAAAAAGATGGTATTCATTTTTTATGAACTGCTGCAAGGAAAGAAAGATAAGGCAAAACACGTCTGACATGGTTTGACATAGCTCTCATTAAAGAAGCTATATTAGTAGATGACAGCTTTCCAGAAATATAGTGAAATGCAGAGAAAAATAGGTGAAATTGGGTCACTTGAAAAAAAGAGACACTCTATGTATGTCAGTGGTTTTCTTTTCTCAATTTCTGTTCTAAGACGCTAGAATATTTATTCATGAACATCACTGAATGTTTTTGAGACATCAGTTCAAGTGCATGGCAATTGCCTTGTATATGTAATCATCAAAATAAGATTTCTTTTATAAATGACATCCTTAATTTACTCTTCTAAGTAACACATTTTCATTTAAATTCCTGAAACTATAATAGTGTTTCTAATTTAATGAAATAATTTATTCCCTTCATTGGGGACAATTATTGAAAATACTGAATAAAATATCTTATACTAATCTGCTGTAATTTCTTTTTACTAATTAATTCCCTAATTATTTCAATGCTACATAAGACCATGAAAATCCATAGATGGATGGATGGATGGATGGATGGATGGATGGATAGATAGATAGATAGATAGATACCACAGAAAGGTTCTTAATAGATGAAAGAATCAGATGAATAAATAAATGAAAATCTGCAAAGCTACAATTCACTTGGGCATTTGTAAGCCTGAATTATGACATTTTAAGGACATGGTATATGTCTTAAGTATTGTGATTCTTTTCTTCTGTTATCTCTTGAAGAGACTACAGTACTGACAGTACCAACTGTTGAGTAATTTCTTCCTGGTGACATTGGTTAATTGTTCTGTGTTAAAATAAATACTTAAGCCTTTCTATTGTGAAAACAAATAATAAAAACTTTAATTTTAGCAATAATTAGTGCTTCACAGTAAAAATTAATTCATTCAATTACAAGATTATCTTTTCCACCAATTCCACTTAGTGTATTCTTTTCTAGCAAACATACAAAACAACTAAACTAAATTAGTTTATTATTACGGTATGTTCTGGTTTATAACTAATACTAGAGTTATTTGTCATTGTAAGAAAATTAAAATGTAAAATTTTCAGAGACCAAAAACATTAACAATCTAGAGAGTATGAATGTGAAGAATGATTATAAATGATGGTAGTAATCGTGCTCTTTGTAATTTTATTAGAAGTGAACAATCAATGTTATTTTTAGTTTGAAAATGGATTAAGATTATTTTACTATATGATCTTGTGGTAATCCCTTTATAAAAACTTCCTTAATAGAAACAAAGTAAATTTTAATGCAAAATTCGTACATCTTGTCTTACATCACATAGTAAGTGAATATAGGGTCAGAATTATTCTACGTCTATACTTTCTACTTTCAGCTAATTACTACATTTGTATTCTAATTAACATAATACTTAAAATTACTATGGATGAGATAAATTTTAAATAGATGAAAAGCCATTTTTCTATTCAACTTTTTTTGTTTTTGTTTTTGTTTTTATTTATTTATTTATTTATTTATTTATTTATTTATTTATTTATTTATTTTGAGACAGAATCTCGCTCTGTTGCCGAGGCTGGAGTGCAGTGGCACAATTTCAGCTCACTGCAACCTCCACCTCCTGTGTTCAAGCAATTCTCCTGCCTCAGCCTCCCAAGTAGCTGGGATTACAGGCGCCCACCACCACACCTGGCTAATTTTTGTATTTTTAGTAGAGACGGGATTTTACCATGTTGGCCAGGCTAGTCTCAAACTCCTGACCTCAAATGATCCACCCGCCTCTGCCTCCCAAAGTGCTGAGATTACAATAGTGAGCCATGATACCAGGCCCCCCAAACTTTTTTTTAACACTGAGACTGCACCAAATGTTATTCTTGGGACAGCCTTTGAAGGAGAAATGATATTTGCTTTGTAAAAAGGAGAAAATACTTTCTTCTATAAAAATGAAATAAATTTGTTATAATTATTAAAAATTATTGTGCACCTAGATTTGAAATAAGATTTAATCCTCCCAAAAGTGTATCAGATTTTATCTTGTTTAATATTGGAATTTATGTTATTTCCTTTTTCTTTTTCTCAGTTTTTCCCTTGGTGTTGTCCTTGAAATATCTCACTGTGATCCAGTAGCTTATAAGTGGACTTGAGTCCTGAATATGTATAAGTTTAATATGGAGAAAATTTGATGTAGCATGAGAATAGATACTGAACATTGAATTTAGTCACAAGCAATCTCAAAATGTTTAATTTATTTGTAATTGTGATTGCCAATTCAAAAATTTATCATATTTTTCATGAAAAGCAGGATAGCACTTCTTCAAAGGAAGCAGGGTCCATTCTTGTAGAGGAAAGAGTAAGTACCCCTTACTTTTAGAGGAACATAGCCTCAACTGTTCAGTGGAGACTGACTAAGAACAGTAAAGACAAAACTTAGGCCAAGGTAGATGACTTATGCTGGATGGATCTGAGGAAGGGATGCAAGGATCTCTGGGGAGAAGCTGTGAAGGTACAAATACCAACTCATTGTAAAGACTTTCTGACACTCACAGGTACTCAGAGATGCAACAGGCTTCCTGAGTGATGAGCTCTTCATCACCAGGGTACTTAAGTACACAAGAAGGCCCCATTATCAAGGATTTCTTAGAGGATATGTAGACAGTATATGGGGTTCAACTAGAATTAATTTTAGTTTCACCTGTCCCTATAAATCTAGGGTATTCTGGTTCCGCAGTATTGTATATGTTTCATGGAGATGCAAAAGTTGCAAAGTGAACTAGAAGGCATGTGTGTGCATACTTACAGTTAATGGAGCAAACTTTTTGTTGTTGTTGGTAACGCAATGGCAAAAATAAGACACAAACACAAACAACAAAGAAGACGATAGTTCTCCTATTTAGAGAGTAGAATGAGTTAATAATTATGGGAAATGGCCACCAACACTTGCCCTTTTATGAAAGTTGGTAGTACTGGGTAATGTCTCAGATTTCATGCTCAGGTCACTGCAGAGCAAGCAAGGCTCAGGTTTGCCTTTAGTGGAAAGTCTGCATAAAAACAAAAGAACTACTCATTAACATAACAATGGTGTAAAATGCCCTAAGCAAATCTTTTTCAATAAGAAGTTACTTGAAACAGAAGAAAGTGACATAGAGCCAGAGATGCAAGGTGCTATTCTTTACTTTCTCTTATGTCCTTTACACAAATTTCTTTTTTAATTGTTTTAATTTTTAATTTTTATGGGTACATAGTAGGTGTATATATTCACTAGCAAATTTCTTAAATTTTACTAAGAGAATAAATTGATGATTAAATACCCATGTTTTCTGCAAGTAGGTAGGAGTGGCATACTTGGCAATTTCTACTTACAAATAAGCCTTTTTGTGATTTTCTTTTCTTTTTCTTTTTTCTTTTTTTTTTTTTTTTTTTTTTTTTTGAGACAGAGTTTTGCACTGCCACTCAGGCTGGAATGCAGTGGTGCTATCTCAGCTTACTGCAACCTCCCCTTCGTGAGTTCAAGCAATTCTCCTGCCTCTGCCTCCAAGTAGCTGGGATTACAGGCCCCCGCCACTATGCCCAGCTAATTTTTTATATTTTTAGTGTAGATGGGGTTTCACTATGTTGGCCAGGCTGGACTCAAACTCCTGACCTTGTGATCTGCCCGCCTCGGCCTCCCAAAGTGCTGGAATTACAGGCGTGAGCCACCACGCCAGCCCGATTTTCTTTCTATTTCTATCTTTTCCTCCCTTCCGCCTAGGATTGGCCACTCTGAGAGCTTTGGATATCGCATGTAAGCTCTGGTTACACAAAATCACTTTTGCTACTCACTCTGTTTCCTTCCCTCTTATACTCGGCCAAACAGCTTTATAGAATTTTTAAGTATTTACCTTCACATTTTTTCCGGAAATTTCAGTTGGCATTTGTTCCATTTCTATTTTATTAGAATCTGTGATCATCAGTATCATTACAGTAAAACTGTTGCTGATGGATGAAGTGTTTTTTTCTTCTCGCTTGTTCTCTTCACTATAGCAAAGACTTCGTTTAAGTTGAATCCCCTGTGTGTTCGTAAATGATGCAGTTGATTCACATCCAAGACATGCAAATTTGTTTTCCTAACATAGAAAGGATGGAAAACTTCAATCTTAATCAGGATGAGCTGAGAGGAAGCTACAACCACTTAGGTAGCTTCTCATGATTCTTTATCTCTTATTGATCTCCAAGTTAAAAAATATATATTCACCCACACACACATATTTATTAATTCATCTCAGCACATAGCAGAACAATTGCCTATTTTTTTCTTTTTAATGAATGGTGGGTGTAATAGTAAAATATTTAAATACTTTCAGAAACATTTCATTCAGATCAATTTGTTAAAAGATTTTATGCTAATGAGGAAAGTGATTTAACAGTAAATTCAAAAAGAGTCCTTGTCCGTTAAATGTCAAAAGGAATGCTGATGAAAGATTCTGGAACGTTGATAGCAATGAAAGCAGCATAATTTTTTTTTTAATTTTCCAAAATATCCACATTAAAAACAGATAGAACCATTAGACATCAGATTTTAGAAAATCTGTGGACAATATTTAAAAAAAAATTAGCTGACAGTGTATGGCCAAACTGCAGGCATCGGCTCTAAATACTCCATGTAATAACAAACCACCAATAGTCACAAGACCTGAATGTTGTTGGTTTTTATGTGAGAGAAAGCAAAGGGAATCCACACGGTGTCTAGCAGGACTGGAAACAGGAAAACCACAACGTAAGCCAATAGGCATTGCCTGGAAAACACAGCAGGCCCATGCGAGAAGAGCAGCAGAAAGTGAGAGGAGCAAGTGCCCACTCCAGTTGCAGGTGAGTACAGGGGACCTGTGTAAGAATTTCTGAAGGGGCTGGAGCAGTATAGCACAAGGAATTCTCAAAACTGACCTGCCAAGGCCATCTTCCATGATAGTGGCCCACAGTAGGAGAAAATCCTGGGAGTAAAATGAATAATGAGTAGGATAGGGACAACAGAGATAAATTAAAAAAAGAAGATTCTTATAAAAGCTGGGGAAGGGAAGGGAGTCGAGAAATACTAAGAAGCAAACCGTCGTATTTGTCTTAATGATAGCCATCATTTATTTAGCAGATCCTCTATATCAGGTACTCTTTTTTATAAATTGTATATATTTAAGGTATACAACAATGACATTTTTGATATACGTATATATCCATAGTGAAGTGATTGCTATAGTCAGGCAGTTTATCCTATCCATCACCTTTTATAGATATCATTTTTGTGTGATACATGCACCTAAAATCTATGCTCTTAACGTATTTTCAGTATACTGTGCAATGCAATGTTCGTAACTGTAGTCCTCATGCTGTCATTAAATCTCTAGACTTATTGATCATACATAACTGCAAGTTTGTACATTTGGGTCTACTTTCTCCCATTTCCCCATTTCCTGCCCTGCTCTGCCTCTGGTAACCACTCTCTGATTTTATGTAGTTTATCTTTTAAAAAATTCCACATGTGGTAGACATCATGCAGTATCTTTCTTTCTATGTCTGGCTAATTTCACTTAGCACAGTGTTCTCCAGGTTCATCTGTGTTGTTGCAAAAGGCAGTGTCTCCTTTTTTAAGGCTGAATAGTATTTCATTGTGTACATATGCCACATGTTGTGGTATCCATTCACCTGTCAATGGACACTTCTGTTGTTTCCATGTCTTGGCCAATATGAACGATGGTACTGTGAATATGGGAATGAAAATATCTCTATGTGATGTTGATTTCATTTTCTATGAATATATATCTAGCAGTGAGATTGCTGGGTCATATGGTAGTTCTATTTTTAATTTTTTGAGAAAATTTCATACTGTTTTCCATAATAGCTGTACCAGTTTACATTACCCCCAACAATGTACAAAGTTTCCCTCTTCTCCATACCCTTCCCAACACTTGTTATCTCTTGTCTTTTCAATAATATTCATCCTAACAGGTGTGAGGTGATATCTCATCGTAATTTTGACTTCCACTTCCTGAGACAGAGTAATGTTGTGCATCTTTTCGTACACCTGTTGCCATTTTTGTGACTTCATTGGAGAAATGAAATTTTCAAGCCCTTTCTCCATTTTTAAATTGAGTTTTTTTATATATTGAGTTGTGTGAGTTCCTTATATATTTTAGCTACTAACCCCTTACTCAGATAAATGGCTTGCAAATATTTTATCAAAATCCCTAGGCTTCCTGTTCATGTTGTTGCTTGTTTCCCATATAGAAGCTTTTCAGTTTTATGTAATCTCACTTTTTAATTTTTGCTTTTGTTGCCTGAAGTTTCAGTGTGATATTCAAAAAATTATTGCATGGCCAATATCAAAGAACTGTTTCCCTATGTTTACTTCTAGCAGTTTGATGGCTTTAGATCTTGTATGTAGCCTTTTAATCCATTTTGAGTTGATTGTTGTGTGTGGTATAATAGAAAGGTCCAGTTTCATCATATTTTTAAAATACAATAGAATAACAGCCAAAGAGAAAAATCTAAAGATACAACTGTTACTTAAACCAACCTTCCTTCTAAATGTTCAGAAAAATTAAATTCACACAAAAATGAGCAAAAGAAAATTTTGGACATGGAATCTCATGCAAAAATACTATAATTGAAAAGATAATCTGCCGGAGGTGGTGGCTCATGCCTGTAATCCCAGCGCTTTGGGAGGCCGAGGTGGGCAGATCACCTGAGGTTGGGAGTTTGAGACCAGCCTGACCAACATGGAGAAACCCCATCTCTACTAAAAATACAAAATTAGCCGGGTGTGGTGGCACATGCCTGTAATCCCAGCTACTCGGGAGGCTGAGGCAGGAGAATCGCTTGAACCCGGGAGGCAGAGGTTGCAATGAGCCGAGAGCGTGCCATTGCACTCCAGCCTGGGCAACAAGAGCAATACTCCATCTCAAATAATAATGATAATAATAATAATAAAGCACAGAATAATATCCCTACAGACAATGAAATTTTATCAGGAAGACATGCTTTCAAATAATCTAGGAGTGGCCAAGATGGCTAACTAGAAACAGCCAGTGTGCATGGCTCTCATGGAGAGGAACAGAAGGGATGAGCAAATACAACACCTTCAACTGAAACATCCAGGTTCTCTCATTGGTATCAAGGAAACAACTTGACCCACAGAGAATGAAGAAAAGCAAGATAGGACAACGGCCCACCTGGGAGCAACCAGAGCCAGGGGATCGTCCCCAACCCAGAGAGAGCATGCTTCTCCCACAGATATTTGCACCCACAGGTCGTGAGATCTCCTTGCGAACCCACTCCACCAAGGCCTTCGGTCTTCATTCTGACAGCCAGAGCTACGAGGAGTCCCGTTGCTTATTTGCTGTACAGAAGCTTTTCAATTTTATGTAATCTCACTTTTTAATTTTTGCTTTTGTTGTCTGAAGTTTCAGTGTGGTATTAAAAAATTATGCTGCCCAGGCATGTGTGGAGACCCTGGAGACTTATATACTTCGACTTTCTGGAAAAAGTAGCTGTAGCCTCGGCGAAGTGGGAGGTTAGACTCCGGTATATACCTCCCTCTACGCAGCCTCCAGGCTGCCATCTTTGGCACCTTAGCCATTCCAGCCTTCAGGCTTCAGAGAGTCTGAGCCAACCAGGGACAAAAGGAATCCCCCAGCAAAGCACAGCTGCTCTACCAAAATGAAGGCCAAGCTGCTGCTTTAAGTGGGTACCCAATGCCATACCTCCCCCCTGGGTGGGGCCTCCCAACCACGGCCTCTTTGCTGCCATCTTTACTGTTTCATAGTTTTCACTGGTGACACCTGCAGATTCTGAAAAATCTGAGGTGACTAGGGACTGGCATGGGCGCCAAGCATACCACAGCAGCCTTACAGAAAAGTGGCCAGACTGTTGGGTGGGGCCCATTCCCATATCTCCTCACCAGGGAGGTCCTCCTGGCCTGGGCCTCCAGCCACCTCTTGCCAGATATATTGAGCCATCACCAATTAAGCAACTCCCTGGACAGAGCCTCCAGAGACAGCTGAAAGCTCTCTGTTACTGCCTTTGCAGTGAAACTGCCCTTGCCACCCTTGTACTAATGAAGGAGCAAAGACCCTAAGTACCTTATCCACACCTCCAACAAGCAATCCTGAGCAAAAAGAACAAAGCTGGAGGAATCACATTACCCATCTTCAAACTGTACTACAAGGCTACAGTGACCAAAACAGTATGGTACTGATACAAAAATAGGCACACAGACCAATGGAACAGAATAAAGAGCCCAGAAATAAGGCCACACATCTACGACCATCATTTCTTTGACAAAGCTGATAAAAATAAGCAATGGGGAAAAGACTCCCTATTCAATAAATGGTGCTGAGAGATGGCTAGCCATATCCACCAGACTGAAGCTGGACCCTTTCCTTACACCATACACAAAAATCAACTGAAGATGGAGTAAAGACTTAAATAAAAACCAAAAAACTATAAAAACACCTGAAGACAACCTAGGAAATACCATCCTGACATAGAAACGGGCAAAGGTTTTACAACAAAGACACCAAAAGCAATTGTAACAAAAGCAAAAATTGGCAAATGGGATCTAATTTAACTTAAGAGCTTCTGCACAGCAAAAGGAACTGTCAACAAAGTAAACAGTCAACCTGCAGAATGGGAGAAAATATTTGCAAACTATGCATCTGGCAAAGGTCTAATATCCAGCATTTATAAGGAACTTAAACAAATTTACAAGAGAAAAACAAACAACCCCATTAAAAATTGGGCAAAGGAGATGAACAGACACTTCTCAAAAGAAGACATACATGCAGCCAAAAAGCATATGAAAAAAAGCTGCATATCTCTGATCATTAAAGAAATGCAAATCAAAATAACAATGAGATACCATCTTACACCAGTCAGAATGGCTATGATTAAAAAGTCAAAAAATAACAGATGCTGGTGAGCCTGTAGAATAAAGGGAACCCTTTTTGCACTGTTTGTGGGAGTATAAGTTAGTTCAACCATTGTGAAAATTCCTCAAAGAGCTAAAAGCAGAACTACCATATGACCCAGCAATCCCATTACTTGGTATATGCCCGGAGGAATATAAAACTTTCTATCATAAAGACACATGCACTCAAATGTTCATTGCAGCACTGTTCACAATAGCAAAGATATGGAATCAATCTAAATGCCCATCAGTGACACACTGCATAAAGAAAATGTGGTGCATGTACACCATGGAATGTTATGCAGCCATAAAAAGAACAAGATCATGTCTTTTGTGGGAACATGAATGAAGCTGGAGGCTATCATCCTTAGCAAACTAATGCAGAAACAAAACCAAATACTGCATGTCCTCACTTATAAGTGGGAGCTAAATGTTAAGAACTTATGAACACAAAGAAGGAAACAGCAGACACTGGGATCTGCTTGAGGGGGAAGGGTGGAAGGAGGGAGAGGAGCAGAAAAGATAACTATCAGGTACTGGGCTTAATGCCTGGTGGATGTAATAATACGTACAACAAATCCCCATTACATGTGTTTATCTGTGTAACAAACTTTCATATGTACCCCCAAACATAAAATAAAAATTAAAAAAAATCTAAAGAAACTCTAAGGAACTATTTTAAAACTAGCTAAAAAGCATACCGAAAGTGATTTAAAAGATGAAAAGAACAACCCAAATTAGCATTAGAACAACTAAAAAATGAAATAGATGTGAGAATTACAAATACAGAAAAAATAATACTTTTGAAAGTAAAAAAACTAGAATAATAGAAGAGCAAATAAACACAATTCTTAATGTATTACAAGAAATACAAAGTTTAAAAGCAGATTTTTTAATTTGAAAAGAATTAAATCAGATAAAAAAATTTGAGAGGTAATGACAAACATTTAAGTTTGTCAAAGAAGGTCCAACATCTGGATAGTAGGAAAGAAAAAAACCAAAGCAAAAGAAAAATAAGCGACAAACTAAAAAATTTTTAGTTCTTGAGATTAAAAAAAAGTAAATATTGGAAGAGCATGCTACATACCTGAGATTATTTACCCAAAACAATGAACATTAAGACTTATTCTAGTAAAGTCGCTGGATATTTAAAAAAAAAAAAGTTTTGTGCACTTAGATAAAGAAAAACACTTGAATTATAAGCATATCTGAATTAGAAAATCATCAAGTTTTTAACAGCAACATATTGTGCTAGAAACAAAATAGAGTAACCATGTGAAAGGATGGAAAATGTCAACCAAGAATTTATATCCAGCAAAACTGACCATTGAGTAGAAAGGGTGTAAATAGATTATTATCCATGTGCAGGAACTCTGCCAATGTTCTTTCCAAGAGTTCTTCCTGAAAACTCTTTCCTAGATGAGCTTCAGATAAACAAAATGACCAGAAAGACATCATACAGGCACTGGTGGAATCAGTGCAGCCTTCTGCCAGAACTCAGAGTGCATGCATGCATACATTTTTGCCATATGACTATCCTGTGTGCATTTGAAGGTAGCTACTGCTGTAACACACATCTCACATTTCAGCTTGCTTCATTTGGCAACAAACGTTTTGGAAATGTTTGGAACATTCTTACAGTTTTTTTTTATATGTTACTCCATCTATATTTATTAAACAGCAATTGGTAGTTTACATGTATACATGCACATTCTAAGCTCTCATTTATTGAATGTTAAAATAATTATAATGTTTCTGATGATAATACTACATATCATTTAGTATTGTATATATTGGCATATAAAGTACTAGATGCCTCATAGGTATAATCTCTGAGCCTCATGTAAGTCATTAAAAAGAGATAGATATTTGTAGCAGAGCAGGCTAACTACTTACTATAATTCATGTTCCCAATTCTAGAGTAGAGGGTCGTGACTGGAAAGTACTTGCACAATTAAAGATTATCTTTCTCAAACTCTCCTGCACCCAAAGATGGACAAGTGACTACTTTTCACTCCAGAAAGTCACATTTAAGCCAAGGCTTTTAACAATTACGTGTGCCTTTGCCACACCTTCTCTCCTGACCCACCAACCGGATATACAGTCCCCGGAGAATGGAAAAGTCAAGATGGAAGAACTGGGATCCACATATGGAAAGGAGTTGCCTCCCTGTAAGGAACACTGGTCTTGGATTATGATATGAGCAAGAGATAAACTTCTACTTTATTATACCATTGAGAAAATTTTAAAAGGGTTTATTAACATAGAAAATAGTCACCATCCAGTGCATATAAGGTTACATAAGACATTTATTAGAGTAATGAGAAGTCAGGGAAAATCAATGGACTGGGTGTGTTTTAGCAAACAACATAATTACATTTGAATATTTCTCTGTTTAGAAAGAGTGGTTTATAAAAAGAGAACCAGGTGGATTAAAAGCCATTGAAAATTTTGAGCAAAGTAAAATCAAAGGCAAATTAAGATTATAAATATATTTATAGTGACTAACCCACATGTAAACTAATGAAGTTGTTGGGGGGAAAAAAAACATAATGACAGAAAGTGATACAAGAACAACTGTTGTTTATTGAAAATTACAGCAGTACCCAAAAAGGGAAAACAAAATAAAATACACTTTTGAAATCTAAATAATTATATTTTGGGACTTAAATTTTTACTCCCAATCAGTAAAAGCTATTTAGCAAAATATATTTAGGATAATTGAAAATTTAGTATGTGTCTATTTATTGAATGAAACAATTCATGGTGTTTCAGTGAGAAAAGTAAATAACCGGAGATGAGGAGATTTAGAATTCCTTTTCGTTGGTTAGAGTATGCGGAACTCTGGTTACTAGGTAGAATTGACTGATCACTTCTCTTCTAAGAACTGGCTTTAAAACTAAATCGAGAGACTTTCGTTGCTGAGAATATCATTTTATTCTTGGTGAATTCTAATAACAATATAAGCGCTCCAGAGAACAACATTATCTGTCTCATTTCATCGTTTTTATCCCCAAGGGCAAGCACAATGCTTAGTAAATATTTGCTGAATAAATGCGTCATCTAAAATAATCCAAGTGTAACTTCAATAAACAGCATCAGGAAATGATGGAAAGTTAAGAGTTAGCAGAGAACTTAAAGAAACATCAAATGAAGTCATTTATAACTTTTTGCATTATACGTCTCACCTAAAAAGACATAAAACTCTGTTTTCCCAAAAGAACATTTGTATGCTTGAAAAGATAAACAACTCTTTAAATTACAACATTGATTTGATGTGCTCAGACATTTTTATACAAATCTTATTAAAAATATTTTAGTTGAATCATTCACAGTATGATTTAAATGCATAAAACGAAAGTGGTGTGATTGATAAATAAATACTCGCCTTTTAAAAATTATTATGATGCAGTGTTTAGTTGTTGAGGCTGACTGAAGACCATAGCTTCTTACTAAGTAGAGAATCACTATCTGTCCTCTTTCTTATTTTATATATAAGAACATGGAGAATATGAGATAAGCATTGACTTGCCAAAGGCCTTAGTACTTAACAGAAGCAGAATCAGGAATCAGTAAAATGCAGCAGGAAGAAGATAGCACCAAGAAGGCAGCAGATTTTGCAAAAATTTCAGCTTTTACTAAGTGTGTGATTCTCGTCAATCCTGAACCATTCTGTGTAACTCAACCAGGAGTTAAAACCAAATTTGCTGACTCTCCCAAGCAGCCTTCAACTTTGTTAAAAGTGCTATTTTAAACAGTAGTCGGTTTCAAGCAAAAATTATGTAAATACATAATTTATTTGAGGGATTCCTTTATTTCCCACTCCTACCCACTTTTCTTGAGCTATTGTTAAGTTATCCAAATGAAAAGAGGAAGGGAAAAATAATAAATGATCTAACTAATTCACAAACCATATTATCAAACCCCTGAGTATTATACCATTGACTGGACAAAGCAAAACAAAACAAAACAAAAACAAAAAAAAAGTTGTTTTTATAGGTTCTAATTGTTATATCTCAGTCATCTTGCTTTTTTATCTTTCTTTTTTTTTTTTTAATTTTTAAAGTGTTGCAAATAGGATGACTTCCAGAGCTATCATCTGGCTCACATAATATCATTACCATGGTTATCGGCACTTCTTTATCACAGGATGAATGCAATGCACTCTCAGGAAAGCTTTTGTGGAGTTACATGAATCTGTGTAAAGGACAGTAATGAATATCACTGGAGCCCTAAGTAAGGAATGATTAAACACTGTTATTAGTCAGTTATAACATTGTATGACAATATAATTACAAATGCACCTGTAAAGCCTCTACAATTGATCCTCTAAATTACATATGAACTTTTATTTTCCTGCTACACTAATACTTTATTGTTCCTTTTCTCAGGGTCATAATTATATTTTTATTTCAACCTCTGAATTGATTTGACACAAGACAGTATGTGCCCAGAATTGCAAAATAAATAAATCAAGTTCCTCGGATTTAAAAACATACACCATTTTGGATACTGATTTTTCAGTGTAGGACCTTAAATAGGTAAAAAGTTTGCTATCTGCCTTTTAAAGTTTCATTAAAACTTTTAATTTTATTTCAACATATACAGATTAAAAACATATAATGAAACTGGTCGTATATGTAAGTGTGGTTTTGCCCAGTTTGACTGATAAGATCACTCTGTATCTTCAAATGAATAGTGTCTACTCTTGGATTTGATGACATAAATCATTCTCGGGTTGTTTCTTAATTGTGTGATTAAACATGGAGTAAAGCACACAATTACTTTAGGATAGAAAATAACTCACCATTAACCATTCCTAGGGTCACTGCTGATTAGACCTTAACTTGCCAGGTTTCTTTAGCCTGACTTAGAAACACCTTGGCACTCCAGACACGAGTAACTTGACAAGAACAATTTCTTAAGGAACACGGCCAGTCTGTTGTAGCGAGGCAGCACTAACTCACATTCGACTTTTATTAGGATATTTATGACCAGTGCAGCATTATCTTGTCTTTTAACTCAGTCACTAGGCAGCAGTGAACTGGCTTGTTTTCACACCTTCTGCAAAGTACTTTTCTTTAGATTAAATTGCCTGTGTAATAGCAAATTATTACATAATTTGGGTAGAAAATAACCACTTGTGGCAATGTGGCTCAAAAAATAAAGAGATGCTGCTCAAAGCATTATTAACATATTATGAACTAAGGCTAATGCTGAAGCAGACTAGAATATTCTCAGCTCGTATCACAGAAAATTAGTCAAAACCAAAAATCTGTCTGTGCAGTACACTCTGCAGTACAGTCTCTTACACTCACAGAGGGGTATAACTAAGGTAAAGATACATTCCTCTTTGCCCAGAACCATTCTACTTTATGTCTGTTGTCTGATATAATCATTAATAGTTTCTCCATTTATTCTCAAAAGTGTCCTAATTTGGACAATAAATCTTATGGTCATCCTATATGTAATTATATTTTCCAGCTTAGTATGCATCTAAAGACAGAGGACACAAAAACTTTTAAGGCCAAACAGCCACATAAGAATTCAATAATAATGAAAGGAACATCAAAGAAATGATCAATATTGAATAAAAGATTCTGTCAAATGCTATAAAATACTTAAGAGAGAGATAATCAGGAGGAATCTCATTAAAAACATGGTGTTTGTGCAGGGTGTTGAAAGGGTGCCATGTTCTGGCTAAGCAAAGAGGAAGGGGAGATACCTTTTCAGATGGAATGGGGATATGATTTTAAAAACATATCAAGAAAGGTCAAGATGCATCAACTTATTTAACTATGCGTTAATATCTATGGGCAAATATTGAAAATGGCTTTACTATAGATGGAAAATAGATACCGTAGGCTTTGAAGGACAAACCACACAATCTAACTATCATTCTATAAGCAGTGAGAATCAGTGATGTAATGAAGAAGTAGGCATTTAGGCCTGGCACGCTGACTCACGCCTGTGATCCCAACACTTTGGGAGGCCGAGGCGGGTGGATCACTTGAGGTCAGGAGTTCGAGACCAGCCTGGCTGACATAGTGAAACCCCGTCTCTACTAAAAATACAATAATTAGCCAGGCATGGTTGTGCATGCTTGTAGTTCCAGCTTCTTGGGAGGCTGAGGCAGGAGAATCTCTTGAACCCAGGAGGTGGAGTTTGCAGTGAGCTGAGATCACAGTACTGCACTACATCCTGGGCAACAGAGACAGGCTCCATCAAAAAAAAAAAAAAAATACATATATAAAATAAAAAAGAAGTGGGAGTTTTAAATGGTTGTGGGGAAGGAGTAGAGTGAGCCAGAAGAAGAGTGAAAGGACAGTCAGAACAGAGTTAGAAGACTATCAGTAGCCTATATGTGAAGTGGTTGCTGAGAGCTGAATTGGGGTATTTATAGAGGGACAAGAGTGAGGATAATACAGGAGCCATGTGAAGGAAGAAGATATTTTAGCAATCTGTGTTTGCATAAAGGTTTATATGTGAAAGGGTTTTCAATCAGTTATCTTCGATTCTCAGTACTCCCCAATGAGCTCAGTAAATATAGAATTGTTAGATCCCTGTTTTACAGATAGGATGACGAGATTCCAAGAAAGTGGGCCATTTCTGAACGTTTCCTATATCTAATTAGTGGTAAAGGTGAGGAGGATGCCCTGATTCATTACATTGAATATGTAGGATGAAGAAGAATCAAGGATAACTTCAAAGTCCAGAATCTGAGCAACTGAGAAATTGAATTTTCTTTTTCTTTTCTTTTCTTTTCTTTTTTTTTTTTTTTTGAGACGGAGTTTTGCTCTTGTTGCCCAGGCCGGAGTGCAATGGCATGGTCTCGGCTCACTGCAACCTCCGCCCGCCAGGTTCAGGTGATTTTCCTGCCTCAACCTCCCAATTAGCTGGGATTACAGGCGCCTGCCATCACACCCTGCTAATTTTTGTATTTTCAGTAGAGATGGGGTTTCGCCATGTTGGCCTCAGGTGATCTGCCTGCTTCAGCCTCCCAAAGTGCTGGAATTACAGGTGTGAGCCATTGCACCAGGCCGAAATTGAATTTTCTAATGACAGAATTAACAACATCAGAAGGCAATGTTAGTTTAGGAAGGAAAGTGACAGGATGGATTTTAAGCAGGCTTGGTTTGAGCTGATGGTCAAGAAATTGGGTATCTTAAAAAAAAAAAAAAAAAAAGGAATGGATTTGGGTGAACAATCAGGTGAGAAAATATGGAACTAATAGTAGAAGTTGAAACCCAAGAGAATAAAGAGTTGGGTCTTGTCAACCCTAAACCTTAGGACGTGTTGACAGTTAATGTTGATGAATCAGAAAAGGGGACCATTTAAGACAGAAACAAAACAGATACACACACTTACACACAAATATACACACACACACAAACATACACACACACACACACACAAAACGCAGAGCAAGATGCAAGAAAGTACACCGTCCTAGAAAGCCACAAAAGGGAAATGTCAAGATTGAAGAGACAGGCAGCCGTGTACAGTTTTCTAGAGAAGTCACAGAAGACATTGACGACTAAGTCATTGGTAACCTGAGAGAATGCAGTTTTAAAGCGAGGAGCAGGCACTGAGGGTGAAAAATGGTTTTGTACCATGAAGGCAATTGATGGGGCCAGACATTTCAGAGAGATATAGTACTGAGAGTTTGAAGAAACATCACGTAAACGCTTTTTCCTGATGTTTGGTGTAGGCAAAAGGTAAAGAAACAATGGAAGGGGTGTTTTAAGGGTCTTGGAGAGGAGGGAGAAATGAAGTAACTTCATAGCAGAGACAGTATTAGTAAACAGGGAAAGCATCAACTATGCAACTGAGGAAGACTTGCAGATATGAAGGAAGCATGAGTAGATATAAAAGCATTGACGGGGCAAGGGATTAGCATCTTCTAAAGGCCTTCACTGGCTCAGTAAAAATAGTTGGAGAAATAGACAATTGAGACAGGGCAGCCTGGGACTGGATGCTAGAGCAAATAGATGGAGTTTGCATGTATCAAAAGAATTCAACGAGAGAAGAGTAAATGAATCACTGACTTTCCAATGGAAATTAGAGTGTGATTCTTTGACACTGGGTGAACCTGAACATGTGACTTTTTTCTCCACTAGTTGGTTCTGTTTAGGATCTGGAGTAGAAAAATATAGAAGATAAGGATCTGTGCTGAGGACTGGGGAAACTTACCCAGAATTGATGGTCAGATAAAGGAGAGAACAGACAGTAAGTTGACTGAAGAGGCCCTCTATGGAATTCAGGCTGGCAGGAAGTTAAGTGAAGCCTGGGTGAACTATAGAGGCTAATTAGATGTGATCTTCCACCATAGCACAGTGCCATGTAATAGCCAGGCTCTGGAGGTAGCAGCTTCGAGGTGAGGTAGAAGGAGGAATATAGAAAGGATGGAAGTGGATATTATGCTGACTCTCAAATCTCATTGGTTAGCTCCTGTTCAAGTTTTTATATACAAATATATTATTTTCCCTATAAATAAGACAAATGCCTTACCTTTAGTACTGTTTTACATAAAGGTGTGCAAATATTAATTTTATCGGATGACTGAATGCATTATCACACAGTCATGCTTGCTTTGAACAACAAAGTGGCCAATAGTGGGAAGGGTGCAGGGCTGCTGGTGTCAGAGCAAGAGGGCTACAGGGGAAGGGCCCTTTCTCAGGGGATGTAGCTTTTTTAAAAGATTTGGGAACATTTAGAGGATTTGCTAAAATGAGCCTCAGAAGGAAAGTTGGTTTTCTAACCTGTGACTTTTTGAAATGAGTTATTCCTTTCAGTCTTTATTTTTCAAAGAAACAATGTGTACTGAAGTACCTAGATTTGTTTGATGATCAACAAATCTTTCCTTTTTAAATGAACATATTCTGAATGTGGTTTCTGTCTTAGACCAGGAGGACAGAGTTTACTTTCATATTTTCCCTGTAAGAGGGCTTATTTATTTTAAATACAGAGTAATTATTTTTAAAAAATGAAGTCATAAAAGGAAAAAAAAATATTCAAGAAAGAGAGCTTGTCACCCATGAGTCTGAGTGCCATGCCTCTCATGGCAGCATAAACTATAAGATCTGTGCAAGTGAACACAAACAGTTACTGCGAATCTCCCTGTATATAACACTTTGCCAGCCATGGTGGGTCAAAGCTATCTGTTCCCAAGTGCAGGTAAAAAGGGGTTGCATCGTCTTGAGAGAATGGTGAAATTATAATAAAACTGACTCAAATAAAATTGGCTTTTTGTTATCACCATGTACTAAAAATTCTAAACTCTGTTAGTGATAAAATATTCCTGCCTGAAAGAAATTTTTGCTGATCTAAGCATTAAAGAGCGGGCTCGCTTACTGTTGAGATTTACTGACATAAGAAATAAGCTTCACGTTAGTCCAATGTTATTATGTATCCTTTAGTAAACATTGCCTTCCACATGGAAGTTAATTCAGAGAACTCCCAGTAACACAATTGGCTCCCGACAGTATACTCAGCTACATGCATTCATTTAGAGAATAAAAGTTAATCAGGGTTTGGAATCCATTGCATTTGTTTTGGGCACACTGGTGTCTTCAACCTATATGGTACTTTGTATATCTGTGTTAAAACAGTAGATTCAAAACAAAGAATGATAGCATTGTGGTTGTAAAGACAGAAAAACAGAACTTAAGACACTTGAATTCTGCTATTCCAAGTACAAATCATTCTCTGAACCTTGTGGAATTCTTCATTTGGCAATATCTCCCTTTTTTTTCTTACCAAAAAGTGCATGCATTCAGTCTATTTCCCTTTTTGTGTGGCAATATTTTATTTTTTATTTTTAATGATTTTTACTGGCATGATTGTATATCGACAAAGTTCAAAACAAGAAAATTTTCTCCGTCTGTGTTTCTTTGTAGCCATTATTATTAATTTGCTTTCATGATTATTGCTGAAAATAATGCTGTCTTCTAGAGGAGCAGATGGTATGAAAAGGATTCACTCCTGGTGTCAGATAGCTTCAATACTCCACTGCCGTGCATATTTCAGAGTTCACAGAATATGACATTCGACTTCTAGGACATATATACCTAGAGCACGATATAAATAGATATACATACATAGACACACATATATACATATCATATATATATATGTATGTTGACTACATCCCTTCAATCACATGTACAACCACAATATGTGAAAAAAATGTGACAAGAGATATTGATAAAATACCAAGAAACATCTAAAACAGCACAGGAAAAATAGAAGTGACTTGTAATCTGTAGGTGGGGATTCAGAAAGTTTGCATGGCCAGGTGCAATGGCTCACGTGTGTAATCCCCACACTTTGGGAGGCCAAGGCAGGAGGATTGCTTGAGGCTAGAAGTTCGAGACCAGTCTGGGCAATATGGTGAAACCCTGTCTCTACTAATAAATAAATAAATAAATAAATAAATACATACATACATACATACATACATACATAAATAAATAAAAATAAATTTAAAAATATTAGCCAGGAGTGGTGGTGCACTCCAGTGGTCCCAGCCACCTAGGAGGCTGAGGTGGGAAGATCACTTGAGCCCAGGAGGTTGAGGCTGCACTGACAGTTGATCATCCCACTGTACTCCAGCCCAGGTTACAGAGTGAGATACTGTCTCAAAAGAAAGAAGGGGAGGGGAGGGGAGGGAAGGGGAGGGGAGGGGAGGAAAGGAAGGAAAGAAAGAAGGAAGGAAAGAAGGAAGGAAAGAAAAGAGAGAGAGAGAGAAAGTGTTCTTGGAAACATGTGAAATGGATAAATGGAGTCTTTGCACCTCCCCAGTTGATTTTTATTTTTAGTCAGCTAGACTAAACAGTGAAAGAAAATAATGCACATTAAGTGTTTGCAATGTGTGATTGAAAGTTATTTATTCAGCCGTTGGAGAATCATTGACTTTGTACTTTAAAGATGTTAGCTTTTGGAAAATCACACAAATTGTTTTTTTGTTCACCCTAGTAGAGAGCTGATCTGTATATGCTTGGGAACAATTTTCATCTTGCACATGAACTGACTATGGTTATAACTAATCCTTCAAGACAGTTCTTGAATGAAGGCAATGTATCAATGACAGGTAGTAACGGGAGACTAGAGAAGAGCTGACCCAGGAAAATAAGGCAACTTCCACACCAGGAAGAATCAGAAGAGGGCAAGCAGAAAACGTGCAAAGATCACCCAGGCTTTGCTTCCCACACGAGCAATTAGAATGCTCCTGCCTGGAATTCTCAACCACACCAGAAGACCAACAGATCAATCTGAGTTACTCTTTTTAAGGAAAAAGTGACCTACATTTCATGAAGCAAAGAGATACAGCCACACAGAGGAGCTGTTTATTTTAATTAGATTGCTTGTTCCCCTGGCCAGGAGCCAAAACCATTGTATTTCCCCATAGACGGAATTGGCAAATAAAATACATGACACTCATGTGAATCAGAATTTCAAAAAAAAAAAAGCCATTAATTTGTGTATGTCCAATTAAATATATATATATATTTAATGACTTGTTTATTTGAAATCCAAATTTTATGGGTGTGTCATTTATTTGCTAAATCTGGCAATCCAACCTTTAACTTATTAAGACTAAAGAAATATTCAACACAAAATAAGAGAAATAGACAAAAAAATGTATTTCAAAGAATGAAATAGAAAAAAATTCCTTCCCTTGGACAGTCAAACTTTATGGAAGCTAAATATTGAAAGGTTGACCTGAGTGCAAAAACAAACCTTCAATTCCCATGAAGGTTTGCCAGAGACACAAGGAAGGCTGAGGTTCAATATTTTTTCTTCTACTGGCTCCTGGAGGATGTTTCTGTTAGAAGAGACCTTAGAAAATCATCACCCTTGCTCTTCAAAGTGTGTTGTGTGGATCCGCAGCCTCCGCATCGTCTGGGAGCCTGTGAGAAACGCAGACCCCCCAGGCCTCTCTGAGATCTATTGAATCAGGAGCTGCAGTTTCACAAGATCACTTGTGATTCGTGTGGCCGGGCAAGTTTGAGAAACGCAGATTTAGTTCTATAGTTTCCAAAACACGTGTTTTAGAAAGTATAGGATTCATAAACTCCAGGAGGGCTCGGGGAGCGCACGCAAGCAGGGAACTGTACACCGCAATTAAAGGAGACCGACCCTGTGTGCTTCACTCTGGGCTTCAAGGTAAGATTTTTATTAGAAAACAAAAAGAGTCCGTGGCTTAAAAATTAACGCTTTGGCTCACGCCTGTAATCACAGAACTTTGGGAGGCCGAGGCGGGTGGATCACTTGAGGTCAGGAGTTCAAGACCAGCCTGGCCAACGTGGCAAAACCCTGTCTCCACTAAAAATACAAAAAGTAGCCGGGTGTGGTGGCAGGCGCCTGTAATCCCAGCTACTCAGGAGGCTGAGGCGTGAGAATCGCTTTAATCCAGGAGGCAGAGGTTGCAGTGAGCTGAGATCGCGCCTCTGCTCTCCAGCCTGGGCAACAGAGTAAGACTCCATCTCAAAAAATAATAATAATAAAATAAAATAAACAAACAAAAAAAAAACGGAAGGAAGGGTAGGTTTTTTTGAAAAACAGTACTCTCGTTCATTTAGATTCGGTAACTGAGTAACAAGAGGTGACTTTCCCCAAGTCCTACACTGGGAAGTGATCCCAGCCTCTTTCTATTCCCTCGCTGTTCATGGAGGAAGACAGCCCCAAAATGGCAGAAATTTCTAATCAACTGCTTGACAAGTGCCATTATGTACCACAGGTGTTTTCTATCTGGGCCTTTAATTTCAAAATCAGTCCCTTTTCTTTCATACTCATGCCTGTAACTTCCTTTCGAGGGCTCATCTAACCCAACACAAAACCCTCTCTGTGTTGCTCCCTGAACTGGAAGAAAGGTCTCCAGCTGCGGTTTTGTGTACACTGCTAACTGAGGGTGCCCTCCAGGTTTGTTTGTGGATATTTTAGCTAATTATCTTGCCACAGACCATTGAGTCGGACCTGGATGACTGTTCAATTAGTAGTACTGAAGCAAGAATTAGCGAGAATTCCTGACTGCACAGCCAACCCCAGTGCCAGCATTATTGCTGCGAGCATTTTCTTCTGAATATGATTAATCACATAAATAATTCTCAGAAATGAAATTAGAAATCACCCACGCATTGCACCCAGTAATGTTTTAAGACATTACATCCTGAAACTCTGTAATGAATTAACATTACAGTCTGGTTTGAATTTTTCGATTTTCAGAATATATCCTGCCTTGTTAGCAAATGACCCTGTGGCCTTGATGAGTTTCTGTAACAATTTGAATTAGCCATTCTAAAAAGAACACAGATTTGGAACTGTCTAGGCCTCCAGAAAGAACAACATATCCCTTCTCTGAAATCCCTGGCTGTGTTCAATCATGCTTGCAAGTTTGTGGCAGGGCTGGACATGAGGCTCAGGTTTTCAGATCCTTCCATCCAAGCCCTTCCCCGTACTCTGGGCAGATGGCTCCTATTATGGCATAGATGTTAAGGACTTTTCTATGCTAACTAAATATTCAGTTATTCTGTTAAAGAATGTAATTTCAGCACTTTGGGAGGCCGAGGTGGGTGGATCATGAGGTCAGGGGTTCGAGACCAGCCTGGCCAAGATGTTGAAACCCCGTTTCTACTAAAAATACAAAAATTAGCTGGGTGCTGTGGCTGGTGGCTGTAATCGCAGCTACTCGGGAGGCTGAGGCAGGAGAATCGCTTGAACCCGGGAGGTGGAGGTTGCAGTGAGCCGAGATCTTGCCATTGCACTCCAGCCTGGGTGACAGAGAGAGATTCCGTCTCAAAAAAAAAAATTAAAAAATTGCCCTATTCTTTTCATTTATAAAGAACAATCTGACCACCTGCAGATTGACATGGAAAATCAATTTCAGTTAGGGCCGATTTATATAGATTTCCCTTAAATATAGGAATTCTAAAAGTTAACAGAAAGAGGCAGAAGGGTTAAGGATCAGAAAAACCTCCACACAGAAGGTTCCCTTTAAAAATTATGATCTTCTCTCCACTTTAAAGGCAATTATCTCAGGCAAGCAAATACAAAGATCCTAGGGTTTTAGAGGACAAATTAGCTATTATTTCACAGATGAAGAAACAAAGGCCCAGAGAAAGCAAGTCATTTATTCACAATCATGTAATTGCTTTGCGATGTGAGATGACATCTCCTATCTCATTATGAAAGTGTTCTAAAAAGAAAGGAGAATTTTGGTGAAGTTGTTACTCTTTGCTTGGCATTGTTATGGCTAAGACTGAGATGTGAAGGGATTATAAAGGAATACAAAATAAGATCAAATGTTTAAAACCCTAGCTACATGACATTTGTTAGATTTCATTGTAAATTTTAAGATATTATTATGAAAAATGCTTTTTAAAAATCTAGTCAAAATTGTTTATGAATTTTCAGTTTTTCCTGAATAAGAGAGCAGCCTTGAATAATTTTGTAGCTGGATTATACCTATTTTGTGCATCTTTAGTCATGAAATTGCATGGGTGACATACACTGATAGTTTAACCCAGGGGTTCACCACCCCTGGGCTATGGACCTGTACCTGTCCGTGGCCTGTTAGGAAATGGGCCACACAGCAGGAGGTGAGTGGCAGGCAAGCGAGCACTACCATCTGAGCTCTGCCTCATGTCATAGCAGCAGCAACATTAGATTCTCATAGGAACGTGAACCCTAATGTGAACTGCACATGTGAAGGATCCAGGTTGTGAGCTCCTTATGAGAATCTAATGCCTGATGATCTGCAGTGGAACAGTTTCATCCCAAAACCATCCCCCTACCCCATGCCCCCAATACCAGCCCATGAAAAAACTGTCTTCCACAAAAACCGGTCCCGGGTGCCTAAAAGGTTGGAACCACTGGTTTAACCAGTTGTGTGTTTTTGGTGGGATCGCTAGTGATTTTAAATCTTGTTGGGATAGTTCTATGTTTTTTTTCTACTCATTTTTTACTCATTTTTTTCTACAATGAGTGGAAAAAAATTACAAATCAAAAAAATCCTTAAGGATATGTAATTAGTTTGGAAAATATTATTGTACTGTGTTAACACAGGAAGCTTCACATCCAACGTTTTGTATTTTCTATTTTGAGGACCTTTGTGATACACTCACAAAGCACATGATACTCAGTATCAATAATCCTGCAATCTTTTCACCTAAGAAAGAGTTGTTAATTTAGTAGTTCTGACTTACTGTCAGAATACCGAAGTTGTTGGTATATTGTTAAGATTGAAATAAAACTACAGCCAGGTTCCCAAATGTTGGGTGAGTTATGCACAAACCATTGAATTTTAAGGAATAATTTCCATCATGGCAAAAAATAGCTTTGGAAGTAGGTAGATATTTATTTTACATCTTGGCCCTGCCATATGCTGGCTTTGCAGGTTTGTGGAAAACGTAAAGGATGGAGTTGTGGATATTAAATGAGATCCTGTATGGAAATCACCTAGTACAAAGCATGAGATATGAAATAAAAGCCTCATAAAATGTAACTTTCATGAGCATCATCATCAAGATGCCTGTCATCTGCACTCCTTTTTAATGAAGACCACATATAGCACCGTTTCTTTTTTCTCCTCTTGAAGTTTTAATTTTTGTGGGTACATAGTAGGTATATAGATTGATGGAGTATGTGAGATGTTTGGATACAGGCATGCAATGTGTCATAATCACATCACAGAGAATGGGGTATCCATCTCCTCAAGCCTCAAGCATTTATCTTTTGTGTTACAAACAATCCAATTATACTCTTCTAATTATTTTTAAACATATAATTAAATTATTATTGACTATAGTCACCCTGTTCTGCTATCAAATACTAAGTCTTACTCATTTTTCTATTTTTGGGGAACCCATTAACTATCCCCACCTCCTCCCAATCCCGTCACTACCCTTCCTAGCCTCTGGTAACTATCCTTCTACCCTATCTCCATGAGTTTAATTGTTTTGATTCTTAGATCCCACAAGTAAGTGAGAATGTGTGATGTTTGTCTTTCTGTGCCTAGCTTATTTCACTTAAGATAATGATCTCCAGTCCATCCGTGTTGTTGCGAATGACAGGATCTCATTATTTTTAAGGCTGAAGAGTACTCCATTGTGTATACATACCATGTTTTCTTCATCCATTCATCTGTTGATGGACAGTTCAGTTACTTCCAAATCTTGGCTACTGTGAACAGTATAGCACAATGTCTTTATGTGGCTGTAAATTTTTGCTAGGCGGCAGGATTGTTCTTGCTACCAAGTGGCCTTGGAAAGGTGGCATTTCAGAGCAAAATCTCAGTGGTGCTGCTTGCCCAGGGAAGCTGTAGCTTTGGGGAAGCTCAGCTGTGAAATCACTAAAACAAGAGTTGGGGCTATAAGTAGTGAGCACTGCAACATGTCATCTTTATCCTACAAACAGGCATAACCATGAGTTATGGTACCCACCTCCCTAGAGGTGCTTAGTATGTTTCCATTGTTGATGATTTCAGCCCCACCATAGACACGTTGTTTTGTTGTGTGGCCCTCTCTTTAGTTTTAAATTCTTCTTTTGGAAAATAGGGATAATTCAGTTTCACTTAATGGAACTTAATCAGCAAATAAATTTAAGGCATTCTGGCCACATAATGTCATAGAGATAGCACTTAATATTATTAGTAGGCAGAATGTAATTACCTTGATTGGTATTTTTTTTTTTTACAGAATATAGAGCTAATACTCATCCCTGATGTGAAAAACTTTCACAGCCATTAATCATTGATATTGGCATGTAATTGGAAAATCTAGAAAGATACCAAATGCCAGTATGTGTACACTGATATTTAACCTGTTTTACATTAGAATTCTTTAGATAGATATGAACTTCCTTCAATATTTATCATCTTATTTACCCCAAAATTGCAGGCACTTTGATAAATGGAATAATAGTTTCTAATGTCACTATGGCTGTTAAATGCATTTTAGTGTCTTTTGCTGCGATAACTGAGTAAGTCATTTCAGCACATCTATTTGTAAATCACAGGTTTGTTTGATGGACAGAGTGCTGAGAAGAAATGCTCTCTTTTTGCCAATATAAATAACCTGTATTTTAGGACTAGTGTCTACTGTACAATATTTGTTTCATAAGCTCCAATTGGCTACACCATCTGATAATAGATTCCATTTTTAGGATATAACAGCTTTAATTTTCAAGCACAAAAAAATCATAGATGGGTATGCTTGCTAAATAAATAATTTTTAAGATATTAAGTGATATTTCTTTTAGCTTATTTGCTAGGAAGTCTGGTGCCTAATTGAAAACACACTTCTAGGAACAGCAGAATTTTATGACCGTAGTTTTTGAGTGAATTAATGAACAAAACGAAGTGATATCAGTATTGACTTGTAGAGAAGAGAGAGTGTCTGTGCCCATATATTAAAAAATATTTTTTATTACAGTTTCTTTTTGCCTAGTTATATTTGAGCATTTCAGACATATGCATAAGGCATTACACGTTGCTTGGGAGAAACTCTGAGTCCTTTGAGGGCAGATGTGAGAAATGGTCTTTCCTGTGACAGCGGTAGATAGTGCCATCTTGGAAATGCAAGCATAGGGCTTGGAGAGTTGGTAAGGGGAATACTTAATTCTGACTGTAACTATAATAAGAGATAATTTAACGTGTAAATTAATTCAACATATAATCTAAAATAGCTAGCAAATAGATTTTTCTGGTGCTAGAATCTTACCCTGACGCACATTTTTTATTTTTGTGTTTTCTGTTTCAGAGACGCCCAAGCAGATGGCCTGCGATGAAGTTTAGAAGAGGCTCTGGACATCCTGCCTATGCTGAAGTTGAACCAGTTGGAGAGAAAGAAGGCTTTATTGTATCAGAGCAGTGCTAAAATTTCTAGGACAGAACAACACCAGTACTGGTTTACAGGTGTTAAGACTAAAATTTTGCCTATATCTTTAAGACAAACAAACAAACACACACACACAAACAAGCTCTAAGCTGCTGTAGCCTGAAGAAGACAAGATTTCTGGACAAGCTCAGCCCAGGAACAAAGGGTAAACAAAAAACTAAAACTTATACAAGATACCATTTACACTGAACGTAGAATTCCCTAGTGGAATGTCATCTATAGTTCACTCGGAACATCTCCCGTGGACTTATCTGAAGTATGACAAGATTATAATGCTTTTGGCTTAGGTGCAGGGTTGCAAAGGGATCAGAAAAAAAAAATCATAATAAAGCTTTAGTTCATGAGGGATCGACACCTTTGGTTCAAATGTTCTCTGATGTCTCAAAGATAACTGTTTTCCAAAGCCTGAACCCTTTCACTCAAAAGAGCAATGATGAATGTCTCAAGATTGCTAAGAAAAACAGCTCATGCAGGAGTGAAAACAAACACAAAATAAGAGATTTTCTACGTTTTCAAAACAGATGTGTGGCAAAAGGATGTTGTTTTTCTGGTCTAGATCCATCTGTACCAACAAATTCATCACTTCACAGAACGAATCTTTTTATCTGTACAGGAGGTTCAAACTATATCTGCCTCTTCGTTCGTAATGAATGACCTTTCTATGAGCTGTGACAAAATTTCTGAACAATTAGCTAAGGATTTGGGAAGAGGGGGTGGCAAACGGGGCTTTCTGTTTCCCTGCCTCAGCATAAAAACATCTGATTTATGCTTTATGGAAGCCTTACTTCCATTCCCCAACTGTGAAGTCCCATGAAACCACAGTTGCTCTGGGCTGATGGAAACAAAAGGAAACAGTATGAAGAGTTCCTTAATCATTTCTGAAACAAAAATGTTAAGGGATTTTAAACATATGGTTATTTTTAATTTTATGCCGTTTCAGTACTAAAGACCCATTTCATTGCTGATTCCTGTCTAAGAAGCCATTCACGTCAGCATGGCGATAAAAAGAATGAAAAAACCCTGCTGAATCATACAGTAATTTTCTTTAAAGCACATAGTAGTTACATAAATATATATATATATAAATATATTTTTGTTTATAACTAACACAAGGCAGGATCTTGTGACTCTAAGAGTGCATTTTGTCATCAAGACAAAACAGATGCAAGATGCATCGCTGCATTACTTCCATAGAGTTGTAAAATAATCCTTAATATTAGAATATTTTTCTGTCACTTAGCAAAAGTGGGTCAGTTCATTGCCACGCCCATGATGTTCTTGACTATTTGATCCACTTTTTCGTTCATGTCAACCCCTTCCCTCTCTGGCTATATAAAGTGGATGCAGAAAACTCCTTAAATGGAGGTATCGATTGCCTTGGAATCACAATCCTGATTTTGAAAATTCCCCATGAATGAAGAAAGGAATGGCATCCCTTGAGAACGAAAGTGGTTAATATATATACTGAGCTCCTAAAGTTTAAATTCAGGTACTGAGTGTACAATTTCACCAACATTCCAACCCACGAAACTTTTACACTCTGTGCCAAGAAACTGTTGGCTTTTGTAAGGTACAGTGCTCAACATTTGCAGATTCAGGTCTCAAGAAGCAGAGATGTCTCATAAGCAGTATTTTCCCAACAGTTTAGCATCTGTACACATCTGCCTTGGACATCAGTCCACTCACAGAGTACCATACTTTATCATTACGAGTGTCTCACGTGAACGAATGCCATTTTCTATTCCATATATTTTGCTTTACAATTTTAAGTATTTGATGAAGATGGTAACTTTTTCCTAACTTAGTTAACTATTACAAAAAAAAATTTGAAAAGCAAGGTGATTGAAGGATTGTGATGACAATCTCTTTGCAGCAGCTATGTTTGGTTTATTTGAAGTATCCATCCGCTTATTCTTGTAGAGTAGGTTTGGTGAGACAGCAATAACCAAATGACATGCCAATATTACTGGTGCAACTGGTATTCTACAAATGCATAAGGAACACATAGGCGAGTTCCTTTTAGGATAAAATGATGCTTCTTTCACTAGCTTTTGTGGTAGCCGTGGCTTCCAATAGCAACTGTTTGACAGTTGTATAAACCTTGCGTGTGTATTCTTAGTTTGTGTCCCTTAAGTACTACTTAATTCTCAAGTAGTAATGTTATTCTTATACCCTTCAGCGTTCATCTTCTATTTTGACTCAAAACAATTGATAATTCTGTAGAAAACCATAAACACTCTGAATTCTTCAGTGAACCAAAGCACCAAATGATAGAGAATACTTTTTGGAACTGGAGTGTGGGAAAACTTCTTAACAGAACTAAGAGTTAAAGGTAGTGAGAAGTGTGTGGTGTATGAATTCTTTAGTGGTAAGGGGAAAGGTTGGCTGAATCCTTTTCTTTCATGAAACTCTCAATCTATTTTATATTTCTGGTTTGTTATTGTCCCCATTTGAGAAAACATAGACACAGTTTCTGAAAATTCAAAATGATCATCAATGCTTTGGATTTTACATATGTTATGTATTAGAGAAGGTGCAACTGTGCATTACTTAATATACTATGAACATAATGAGACAATAACAAAAAAATTAAAGATAACAAAGAGACACAAACTTGTGGATAAATCAGATAAATGTTGCTACAGAGGAATTTAGTTATTTCGGCTTATTTATAAAAATAATAATCAGTGATTAGGTAAAGATACTGAAACTCAAGAAAAATATCTTGACCCGTTTATGTCTAGTGTTATATTATTGGAACGCTAAGCTTATGGGAGTTATTTATATCCTACTGCTCAAGGTCATCACCAAGGTCTGGTTGCAAAAATTCAAAAAATGGCAACCCCAGGCATAAATGGGTTAAGACCAACAGATGGCACTGACCATAAATGGTGGCTTGTGTATGAAGGGTTTGGACTTCAAGATATACTAACACTAGAAAACTAAAGATAAAGTGACCCCCAATTACTATTTTAGTTTGAGGTATCAAGGGCATTTGCCAGTCTCTTATATGTAGCTTCTAGAGTTGTGCTGTCCAATATTACATCCACTAGCCAACGTGGCTTTTGAAATTAAAATTAATTAAAATTAAATTAAAAATGTAATTCTTGTGTCACACCAGCCACATTTCAAGGGCTTAATAGCCACACCTGGCTTGTGGCTACCATATTGGACAACAAGAAATGCTTCTGTGGTTGAAGAAGATTTTAATGGACAATGCTGTAGAGGTGTTTCCTTTGAATTCCTTTTCCTCGAAGAAAATGGAAGAGGAGGAAAGAAACAAGATTTGGTAGCTCTTGGGCATATCCAAACATTTTTTATCTTAGAGAGGCCCTAAGTAATGAAAAAAATACAAGCTGACACAGCTTTGAGTCCCCACTGTGTTATCTTCGGAAAATCACTTCAACCTCTATGAGTCTCAATTTGCAATTTTGGAAAAGAAAAACATTTTTTGTCCTATCTTTCTTGCAAGATTATTATGCAACCTGATTAAATGTACAGATGTACAGACTCTTAAAAACCTTATGTAAATGTAACCCATATAAAGTATGACTTTTGGTCAAGTACCAGCACAAATTTGCATTCAAAGGAAGAATAGTTCATCAGTCCAAAAAGCGTTCAAAGGTAATCGGTTCATCACGTATCTTGAGAAAAAGAGAATGCATTCAAAACACAAAGCAAAATTGCTTCAGTTTCTTTTCTGCCCATCTGGATATTTCCTTTAGTATGTGTCCCACATGACATCCATCCCATGTATTTATCCACCCTTTGCCAACATTGCCTATGAACATCCTTCAACTGGCTCAGTTCTTTATTTCATAGAGTCACTTAGCTTCTCTAGTTTCTTATGATTTCCTATTTTACACTTAACAGCAAAAGGAGGCTTCCATTCAGAAGGCAGTATCTTGAACATAAATAATTTCGTATTTATCACTGTAACACTAATATAAGGAACTGTGGCATTAAAATATAAAACTATTTGGAACCTAATGTAAACCTTTGCACATGCACACTATATAAAGGGAATAAAATTATTTTAAATTATGCTAATCTCCTGATACATATTCTAAGGTTAGTATCATTTATCAGTTTTTGGCAACAGATTCTTATGTTAACATCTTCATGAGGGAGTATAAATTTGATCACGTCCCTAGTGTCTATTGCCCACTTGAGAAAAGGTTTTGCCAGGATCCACAGACTGGTTCAAGATGCTTTCATTCATGATAGGAAATTAATATTTAAATAAGACTAGTTAAAAACTAGATTCTCTGCTTCTAATTTCTTCCTCCTGTGAAATGTTCTTTTTGCTTGTATTTCTTTAGGTATTTTCCAAGTTACTGCTGCTTTTACTTCACCACCTCCAACCCCACTTTTGTTATCAGCGTCATATGCCAGAATCATGGCAGATCCAGCTTGGACAACATAGTGAGACTCATCTGTATCAAATATATATATATATATACACACACACACACACACACACACACACACACACACAGACACACACAAATATACATATATATCATATATATATTTGATAGAGATGATAGCAATTATATATGTGTGTGTGTGTGTGTGTGTGTGTGTGTGTGTGTGTATGTGTGTGTATATATATTAGCCAGGCGTGGTTTCCCATGCCTGTAGTCCCAGCTTCTTTGGAGGCTGAAGTCTAAGGGTTGCTTGAGCCCATGAGTTAGAGGCTGCTGTGAGCTATGATTGTGCCACTGCACTCCAGCCTGGGCAACAGAGCAAAACCCCATCTCTAAATAAAAAAAAAAGAATCGTGAGACATCATGTAATCCAACCTCTTAATGTTACAGATAAGTAAACTGAGGCCCAAAGAGATATAGTAATAGTCCCAGTGTCAGTAAACTGGGTCTCGAACTTAAATGTTTGTTTCAATTCTTATTGCCTACATCTCTTAATTGTCGGCACTTAAGGCCAACCAAGCAGCTTAGACAGCACAGTCCTCTCAATGATAACTTTATTTGCTATATTGACGATCTGCTCTGTTCTGTAATATAGAACATTGGATCAATCTTTCTCTACCTTTTTGCTGACTTAAGGAGGCTGCTATTGTTACAACATCCAGAGATTTCAAGTTCTAGCCATTGCGGGATCTTTGTGGGGTTTTCAATTTCTCCTCGCTCCACCCCTGCCCCCATCTGTGGCCATCTAAGTTAGCAATATGATTTATTTTGGCCATTTAAAATTTTTCTGCCTTTTTTTTATTTCTTCCCAAATGTATTTGAAAATGAATGATCTATATAGCTGATTTTCTGACCACATATATAATTGCAATTTTTATTTGTTTTTCAAACTATTACAACATTTTTGTCCTTATAAGGTTTTTTGAGCAGATAATGGAGGTCTGTGGTGTTACCTTTTATATACTCCTATTACCTTACGTTTGTGAAGCATTTTACATTTTACAGAGCACTTTGATTCATCTTCCTATTTGTTCATTTATTTAACTGTTCAGTTCACTGAAATATTTATTGAACACCTACTGGAACCAAGTGACTGTGCTAGTAACTTGTGATATACACTAGTGAGAGTGCAGGCATGTAACTGATCATTATAATACAATAAAATCCCTAAACCAGACTTTACAAGTAGATAGGATCAACAATACTCTTATCAATTTTCAACTCCAGTTTTCTATTCTTCTTAAAATGGGAACTAGAAAGTGTTTGCCTGAAGAATGTGTCGAAACATAATACATCACTGCATGTCTGTGTTGTTTGCTCTGTTAGAAAGGACCTGTTAATTTTATTTGTGAGAAGAAAAGTTACTCAAAATTCTCCCTGACCTAGGAATACTTTCTAGTTCACTGCAATCTTACCAGATGCAACAGTTGAAGTTTGATTTCTTGAACCAATATTTCTATTGGGTTTTGAATTATTAATATCACTGTTTTGAGGTATTCAGAAACACAAGTGTATCAAAAAAGCATTTGCACTTTAGGTGTGTGTGGTAGTTATGTCATTTATTAGACCATCCCAGACATAAGACAATCAGGGAAATCAGAAAACTCCAGCCTCAAATGTGTCTGTAATTTCCTGTTCTACCATTGTCATATCATAACATGGTATTACTTCTTAAGGTTTTGATTAAGTTGATCTAGCCTCAACTTAAATTGTAATACATCTGCCTAATTATTGCCTGGAATAACTTTTCAACCATCCAATGCCCACTGCTCTTGCAATGATTATTGTAGAGAAGTAACATAGTAATTATTCAAGTAAAATCACATAATTTCTGGAATCAGTTTTTCATAACAAGTTTGTGGAATACATCATCATTGGCTTCTTCATAATACATTTATTATGAGTGACCAAATTAAGCCTGGAGGAGCAAAATGCTCAAAACTTGTTATTATAGGTTAATTTCCAGCTCACTGTTGATACTAAAAGATTCTGTGTTACTTTAAATCCAGGATAAAAGGCTGCAAAAAAAATTAAATGTAAGTCATAAACTGGTACTCAGCTTTTCCTAGTTTCTAAGGCTTATTAACATTTGCAAATTACTCAATAAATGTCTTTCATAATGGAATAACATAAAAGCTTTTGATTTGGCAGATAGTGATATTTTATTTATTTTCATTCTGGTTGAAAAAAATCTCAGTGGCTTCTCTTCATTCCACGAGAATTTTGATTTTTAACAGCAGTCTCTCTTTTTCCCAGCATTGCAAATATATATGTATATATATATTCATGACCAAAGTATAGCTTACTGACCATGCAGCTGTAAACCTCCTGTGCCTATCAAACAAATACATAGCATGAAACTAATTTTAGAAGTTTCATGGGGGAATTTTAGGGGGAAGTATAAACCTAAGAGTGAGTGAATGGAGATGATTCATGGAAAAAAAATAAAAATCTAAATATGCTATTAGGTAGAGTGATTAACTTCTTTTTGTTGTTGTTTGAGATGGAGTTTTGCTCTTGTTGCCCAGGCTGGAGTGCAATGGCGTGATCTCGGCTCACCGCAACCTCTGCTTCCCAGGTTCAAGCAATTCTCCTGCCTCAGCCACCCGAGTAGCTGGGATTACAGGCATATGCCACCACACCCAGCTAATTTTGTATTTTTAGTAGAGACGGGGTTTCTCCATGCTGGTCAGGCTGGTCCCCAGCTCCCGACCTCAGGTGATCCGCCCACCTCCGCCTCCCAAAGTGCTGGAATTACAGGCCTGAGCCACCGTGCCCAGCCGAGTTATTAACTTCTTAAGAGCAATGCGCTAATAAATATTCACTGATGACCAGCTCAAATTTAGGTCATTCAGACATCCAGACACTGGGGCACATATTCTGCAAGCGATGCTGAGACCCCTGACATAGAGAAAGCAAAGGATATGCCTATGATTAGTCTAAAATGCAGCCATCACCCCCTATACCTCTTCTACGGCATTCATCCTAACATCATGGAGGCCTTTGTCCTAGAGAATTACATGACTTGCCCTAGAGAATTAGTGAATGACCAAAAAGAGACTTTCCATTTATCTTCCTTTGACTTAAAAGGCATGAAAATAAGGCAAAAAAATAAATAAAATAATTTTCCTGAGGAAAGGTTAAGAGATGGCACTTTCCTTTCTGGGCCCAGAGCTGGATTTCTCTGAGGTTTGGCCATCTCAGGACTCAGACAGACTCAAGTGCTATTTTCTGGACATTCGTGGTGAAGCCTCAGCCACCATGTTCAAGGTGGTTTGAATGAAAACATACTCAGATTGTCACATTTATAGTAGGGAAATAAAAACTCAAGCATCCTGCAGCAGGCTACTCTGAAAATAACATTAAGCAACATCCGAGCTTCACTTGCAAAGAAATGTTAAAATCATTTTAGGGAAATCAGTGAAGTCTCTTTAGAAACAGACATCTTGTGTATGGCGTAACCCAGTCTTGGGGCCCTCACGGAGAAGAGGGGGAAGTCTTTTCATTGGTTGATCAAAACAAATCTCTCATTTGCCTGATTTGAGGCATTTCAACAGTGCCTGGAGAGTACATTATTTTCAGGGGAAAAAAAGGAGAGAGTCTTTTTTATATGCCAGCTGGGATCATGGGAACTTCGAATGCCAGGAATTTACTACTGTTTCTGGTAATTCTGTTTGTAGTCATTTGAAATGTTGAAGTGTGAAAAGAGAAGAAATTGGGCACTTCTTGGGGGGAGCGGTGGCTTTCCAGATTTTATGCCAGTTGCACCAGCATGCAGAATATTTGTAATGCATTTCAAAGTGGATATAATTGCACCCTTTGTCAGAATCACAAAGCTCACTGCGGCGCTGCTACAAGAGAACACTGAGGAAAATCTGGCCCTGTGAACCCAGTCAACCCCAAGCAAAAAGAATGACTATGTGTGTGAGTGCAGCACATGGCCAGTTCGTTTCTCACTGTTTTGGAAAGCCCTGTGTGCCAAACCAAGGACGTGTCTTTCAGGGGAAGGTTAATTTTCCAAAGCTTATTAAAATAGAGCTTGGAAAACCAAGCATTTTGAATTTATTCCAGTCCTCTGGGCATCATTCCTATTTCTTCTGCCATGTCAAGGAGAAATTCCAAGCCTGCATTCTGTCTTGCTAAAATAACCAGCCCATACTTCCCGATGACCTTCTGCTGAACGTACCTGAGCCTGCAAATGTAAAAATGATTGTATCTGAATTTGCACTAATGGTGTCTGAGAGCAAAAAGAGTGTGACCTCTATTGGAAACCTGTGCTCAAATTCAATAATTCAGAGATGCTACATACTTCTGCAAGCTTCCTGATTATGTTCACTGTAATATTAATGACCTAAGTTTGAATGTATTTCCTTACAGTCCATTAATTTGACATCCATCTTTTACCTGGGGATTATTACGACTGCAATAATTCATCAATGTTTTCTTCACACAGCTTCTTAAACCAAGTTTTTCTGCAGCTCTTTCGGTTCTGCTTACAGCGTGTGGGAAATCTGATTTTTTTCCCCTAGTAATAGTTTGATAAGAAATTTAGAGTATTGACTGCCTCAGTGACACAATTTATCTTTAAAGGTGTGGAAGCTGGTGGGGACCAAATGTTATCGGTGTTTTCACTGTTGATTGCTATTTTCAGAAGTAAACCATGTTTTTCACTTACAGTAGGAGTCAACAAATTTGGGATTTTAGAAGGGGGAGGAGGGAACTATTTGTGTAAGACTGCTGTCATATTTGAGTACATATTAAAAACAATAAATGAGCATTTTGTTTTAATTTCTTAAATACCTTCTCTTTCAACATACTTTTTGTTTCCTCTCTTCCATTAGCGTTCAAAAGTTTCTACCCATTATGGAAGAAATTCTGTGTGCAGAATTCAGAGGCGCAAGGCTGATGGCAAGATAGAAAATTCTTTTGCTTCTAAACCCACCCCGATGTGGAAACTGATACTAGCTAGAGGGAGCTGTAGAAAACAAAGATTTCAGGATTGCACAGTGTGTGGGCAATGGGGTGGAGACTTTTTCCCCTATTCCCAGCCACAGTGCCCAAGTGTTCAAGTCTCCCGGATCAGACAGGTGGGATTTTAGCTGCTGCTTTAAATCCTAGTGCTGGAATAAGTCAAGGTACTTCAGTTCAGCTCTTGCCTCTGTCACTAATCTTGCTTTATGAACTCCTTTGATTTTCCGAATAAGTTCCAGAAGGTTCTCTATTATTCTATCCTTCTTCCAAACTGGAAATGACTGTATCTAATTCTCAGGATATTTTGGATGTGTGCCTCAGGTAATTTATGTGGAATGTGTAAAGCGAGATGTCTCCAATCCTGAATATTCCTTCCCCGTTTCCCAGTCCTCCACTCTTGGACTACCTTTATAACAACACCGAGTATGCAAAGACCTGAACCCACGCCCAAGAAGCACACACGTGACTGGAGCTGTCAGGAATTCCAGTCAGTGGCATTCCCTGAGCACTGGCTCTGTTCAATTCAATTATAATTTTTTAAGAATCATACCTCTGTATAGATCTTTTGGACTGTATTGATTAAACTTTGATATTGTGGAGTAAATTCAGAAGTGCAATTTTAAATGGTGTGAATTGTCTTTATGATGCCAAAAAAAGAAAAAATATTAATGTGAATCATGCAATCTTCCCTAACAATAGAAAAACATTAGGCCAATGCTTTTAAAAATGACTTAGTGTGTACCATTTCTTTAAATAATTCAGTAGAAATTTATTCAGATGTATGTTAAAGAAAAATATACTAATGACAATCACACAACTTTTAAATCAGCTGTAGATCAATCTCTTATAAATAAAGAGAGCAGATCTTCTCTTCACAGTTTCTCTCTTCCAAAGCACTATTTTTAGAATCAGTCTTCTGATTTGCAATTTGAAGTTTTTCCCCTTCAGTTTATTTTATTAACATTTATTAAATAACTACTCTGTGCTATGTGCCCAAGTGTCTGTGCTGACACCAGGGTTACAAAAAAACAAAATCAAACAAAAAACAAAAAACAGCAAACTTTTTTGTTGATTTTTCTTTTTCTTTTCCTTCCTTCCTTCCTTCCTTCCTTCCTTCCTTCCTTCCTTGCTTCCTTGCTTCCTTCCTTTCCTTTTATTTTTTTATCTTTTTTTTTTTCTTGAGACAGGGTCTTACGCTGTTGCCCAGGCTAGGCTGCAGTGGTGTGATCCTGGCTGACTGCAGCCTTAACTTCCCAAGCTCTGGTGTTCCTCCCACCTCAGTCTCCTGAGTAGCTGAAACTACAGGCATGTACCTGGCTAGCTAAAAGAATTTTTTTTTTTTTGTAGAGACAGTGTTCTACCATGTTGCTCAGGCTATATCAGACTCCTGAGCTCAAGTGATCCTCCCATCCCAGCCTCCCAGAGTGCTGGGATTACAGGTATGAACCACCGTGCTCAACCAGAGCCTTTGCTTTTGATTAGCCTTCAGTGCATTCAGGGAGACAAACATTTAAATAAATATGGCAAACCAAGGACTGTAGGTCCCAGGATAGAAAT
Source organism: Hylobates moloch (assembly GCF_009828535.3). Lineage (NCBI taxonomy): Eukaryota > Metazoa > Chordata > Mammalia > Primates > Hylobatidae > Hylobates > Hylobates moloch. The sequence goes on from NW_026652277.1 coordinate 19,971,963, forward strand.
GTTACATAATGCAACGAAATGGCAGAGGAGGGAAGAGTTAATTCTGTGTGGAGAAGGCCAGGAGCTTTCATGAAGCAAGTGGTATTTGAACTTGGTCTTGAAGGGTGAATAGGCCTTCCCCAGGCAACAGCCCATGCTTACCAGGGAGTAGGTGGACTAGGAGCTAATGGACTGGCTGTGTCAGAGGGATCCAAAAGGCAAGCAAGGAGAGGAAGGCTGGAGAGTCACTGAGGCCAGAGCGTTAGACCCTTGATGACCTCCATGACTTTAGAGTTTACCTTCTAAGCACAGATGCACTAGATAGCTTTGAAGAACCCCAACTATTTCAGATAGATCACCTCATAAACACAGGAATAGATGAATTGCATAGGAGAAAGCTGGGAGGCCGTTCTGGACACAACTGCTCAAATCTGGCTACTGCTTCCTGAGTACTATCCCTTCTTAGTTCTCTGATCTTCCTCTTCATGTTTTCAGTCCTCTATTAATAAAAACCCAAGCCCATCAGCACATGTGCACTGCCTTTCTCCCCTTTCAGTCACCTCTTCCAGCAAAATATATATTCCCTTTTCCCCAAAGTCACGGCACAACACGATTGGACAGATTTTCGTGTGAAAGCAGCCAGACCTGCCCAGGTTTACTTATCTCTTTATGCAGTAACTCCCTTTTTCATTTTTAAACACCCAAGGCAACCCAGACAACCAACACAGCCTGAGGTGGAGATTAACTTTCCTCCAGATGATGATAAAGCAGGAAAATGACATATCTCATCAATTTCCTTCTGGTCATTCTAGACATATTATTAATTAAATCACTTGCAATTTGGGTGGAGAGGTTTGAATTTAAGGTGTGGTTCTTGAAATAGCCTAAAAATTTATTTCTTTTTTTTATATTAGCACTTAACCCATTAATTAGCCCTCAGAATTAATGACTTAGAAAATGCTTATTCAGGAGTGTCTAGGGTTATTACAAAGCTCAGAAAACCTGCAGTCAAGAAAGGAGTTGAAAAGATCAAACAGCTTCCCATTGAGTTGAGAACTGGATGCATGGTGAAGCCTCCACCATGGAAACACTCAAGTGTCTGTTAAGAGGAGAACTAGACTTTAGAGGGGATCTGAATGTCAAGATTGACAGGAACAAAAGACAAAATCTCCAAGATTTTAGGCTGTCTACAGTCTGCAGCCAGAGGATTTCAAAGGGTGAATGCAAACTGCCTTTGGATAACTTGAGAGTGTATTGAAGTGTTTCAGAGCTCTCTGAGGAGGCAGATAAACACCTGATTTAGTCATCAGGGAAACTATGAAGATGTCAGTCATAAAGGAAACTGACTGGCTCCCATGACCCTGGCTCTGTGTTTAAAGATCATAGCCCTGCAGGGTCCAAGTCCATTCACCCTGCAAGGGAGCTTGGTTTGTGGAGATGTAAGGAGCTGGTGGAAGAACAGGAACCAACCAGTTTGTTATATGTTAGGCCTCCCATGTGTGCACTTCACTACCATAGAGTGTAGCATAAACACAGGAAGGAGGAGGAGAATGCAGAAATTGAGAAAAGCTAGAGGTGCGGACAGGAAGCTACTGCTTCGGCTGGTGCCTATTTTCCTGCTCCAGGCAGTGGGTATGTTAGTAACTGTCATCTACACATCTGTTTCTCCAAGTCTAAAGATAGGGCAATTGTAGATTTTGGAAATTTTTAAAACATGTCAAAGAGAGAAAATCCAATGAGAATCCCATAAGAGTTTGCAACTTCAGGACAAGTTGAGACCCTAGCCTCCACCTGATAATACGCCTGTTATTTTCTGTGAATTGCTATCACTTTCAAGACACACTGAAGTACTTGGTCTCGCAAAGTAAATACACTTTAGAAATGCCAGCATCTCTTGATAAATGTTAATTGACCCCTTTTTAACGTGTATTATTCTAATGTCTGCAGCAAACTTTACTTAAAGCCTTTGATCGTCTACCAAATATTCCCCTGACATTTTTTAATGGTAAACCTTACAAACATTTGGGGGTTGCAGAACCATGTTCAGCTTTGTTCCCAGAATTTCTTTGTACAATTGCAATTTAGCTTTCTTTCCAAATGGATTCATTGTGGCGTGAGACTTGATAGAATGTGAAGCAAATTCTCCTTCTGGAATTTGGCTCTAAGCCTAGAGGATGGGCTGCATAAATTATTCTAAATGCCATAGAATCTTGCATGTTATTTCTTTCTAGACTGTTTTAAATCTGCATCAGGATGCCTGGAAGTGAGACACTGAACAAGCAAGAGCTCATTGCACAAAAGAGAAATAGTGACTTGCAAAAAAAAAAATAAATGAAACATCCTTTTTGTAAAATTTTGTCAGTTGGAATTTAATTAAATGTTATCTTCTTGAGGAAATGTATGTTGTTTGAACGAGGCCAGATCCCAGCAGGTTAAACAGCAATAGGGTAAATAAGAAAGGAACACCCCTGTTAGAGAGAAAAGTTCAAATAAGGTTGTTGAGATCACAGGAGACTTCTCAGTCACATATGAGGCAATAAACTCCAGCAAAAGGGGTGTGTTCCTGGAAGGGGGAAGGCATCCGTGTGGATTTTAATTTTAATTTTAATTTTATTTTAAGTTCAGGGTGTGCAGGTTTGTTACGTAGGTAAACGTGTGCCATGGTGGTTTGCTGAACCTATCAACCCATCACCTTGGTATTAAGCCCAGCGTGCATTAGCTATTTTTCCTGATGCTCTCCCTCCCCCATCCTCCTTCAACAGGCCCCAGTGTATGTCATTCCCCTCTCTGTGTCTATGTGTTCTCATTGATCAGCTCCCACTTATAAGTGAGAATGTGGTGTTTGGTTTTCTGTTCCTGCATTAGTTTGCTAAGGATAATGGCTTCCAGCTCCATCCATGTCCCTGCAAAGGACACGATCTCATTTCTTTTTATGGCTGCATAGTATTCCATGATGTATACGTACCATGCGGATTTTCTATTGTTTTGCTTTATGACCTGATGTGAAGCTTTATTAAGGCCCTGGAGTGAGAGTTTATTTACTTCAGATAGACTGCTGTAATCAGATTGATTTCCTTGTCATAAAACCACAACAAGTACCTAACCTGGCAGTTGCCATCCAGAGACAGGAAAGCACTTAGCTCCCTCTAAAACTGGAAGAAAGGTCCACTGCAAACTTCTCTCTGCCTCTCTCATAAGGATCAAACCAAGACCCCTGGATTATAAGAAGCCAGCCAAAGTGCATCTGCATTCATGGATACATATATCAGTTTCTTCAGAAAAATTCTCTCTCTGCCAATAACACATCAGATCATGTGATACCTGCCCATGTAACAATTATGGAAACAAGGCCAGGCGTCAAGTCTCACACCTATAATCCCAGTACTTTGGGAGGCCGAGGCAGGCGGATCACTTCAGGTCAAGAGTTTGAGACCAGCCTAGCCAACATGATGAAACCCCATCTCTACTAAAAATACAAAAATTAACCAGGCTTGGTGGTACACACCTGTAATCCCAGCTACTCAGGAGGCTGAAGTAGGAGAATTGCTTGAACCCAGGAGATGGAGGGTGCAGTGAGCCAAGATCACACCACTGCACTCCAGCCTGGGCAGCAGGACGAGACTCTATCTTAAAAAAAAAAAAAAAAAAATACAGAAACAAGCTTTGTGACATCGTGCATGTGACTTCTCACAGCCCAGGCTACTTCATCTTATAAAGTAAGGACAAAAATAGTACCTGATTCCTAGAATTATTATGACAAGTAATTGGTCTAAAATATTTAGCTTAGTGTTCTGCCATTAAACTCAAGAACAGTTAGCTATGCAATGATTATTGTTGCCAATGAAATATGGGTTGATTTTGGTAGCAAGAATGCTGTCTTACTCCTTGAGGAGATAAACTGAAGGCAAAACAGCTGAGATGAACAATTAACTGGATGAACAGATTGCAAAATAAGCAATTCAAACTAGAAATTGCACAGGACGAAGACCATTTCCCCTACAGTCTTGTTACTCATTCTCCCTCAAGTCTCATTTCTTTCTAGCATTTATGTCAGTATTATTCATTCCCCATTCTAAAATATAAAAAAGCAAAAAGAAGGGAATTTCAAACGTCAAGTGATTAAAAAATTAAAAATTAAATACCAAAACCCGAGTCTATATTAAGAACAGATAGTGGGTTACGGAATTTAAGGAGGTAACTGCCTCGCATGTTCTTAATTCATTTGTTAATTTATGTATGGTTTTACAGAAAAATCAAATAAGGCTGCTGAGTGTTGTTTTGAAAACTATTTTTATGTTTCTGTGTCTAATTTCTCTGTTAGCAAAATGAGGAAAATTTTTCCAACATCTCAAAGTAGTTTAAGAGAGAATTCATAAGTATAAAATGTTTTAAGCATATGCAAACTTTATATGGATCGCCCGTCACAGATTGTAGCCTCTGAACTTGTTTACCCACAGTATTTCTGACACCAAATGTGTGGTGGGTTTTTCCACACCAGCCAATTCTCCAATTTTCCACACGACTGGGTTTCCTACCATCCACTCAACTCCACTAACTACCCAGGGCAAGCACAGACCCCAGGGGTGAAGAATTCAGTTTCACAGGACCACCCCCCATTTCAGATGCCAAAAGCAAGTCTTGGGCCAGTGATATTTCTGGCTGACCAGGTAAAATTTGCAGAACCCCACGACACACTTTTCAGGCTCATTAATTTGCTAGAACAGCTCACAGATCTCAGCGAAACCACTGACTCACTGTCACCAGTGTACTGCAAGGGATATAATTCAGGAAGAGCCAAATGGAAGAGAGGCATAGGGCAAGATATGGGGGAGGGCATGGGGCTTCCACACCCTCTCTGGGTGCTCCACCCTCCCAGCACCTCCGTGTGTTCCCCACCTGGAAGCAGGGGTTCTTATGGAGCTCTCATTACAGAGGTATGATTGACGAATCATTGGTCATTGGTGATTGACTCATTAGCTAGCCCCTCTCCCCTCCTGGAGATTGTGAGGTGGAGCTCAAAGTGCAATCCTCTAATAAGCCCCCATCCTGAAGCTACCTAGGGGCCCAACAAAAGTCACTTCTTTAGAACAAAAGATGTTCCTATCACTTGGGAAATTCCAAGGGATTTAGGAGTTCTGTGTCAGGAACCTGGACAAAGACCAAATATTTATTACTTACTGTGTCACCCAACCCTGTGAGTCAGGGATCTTTACCATCCCCCTCTCCTTCTGTGACATGTGCTCTTGCTTACAACAATAGGAATGCACCTGGACCAGGTGTGATGGCTCACACCTGCAACCCCAGCACTTTGGGATACTGAGGCAGGAGGATTACTTGAGGCCAGGAGTTTGAGGCCAGCCTGTGCAACACAGTGAGGCCCTATCTCTACAAAAAATTAGGAAATTAGTTGACTGTGGTGGTGCTCACCTGTAGTCCCAGCTACTCAGGAGGCTGATGCAGGAGGATTGCTTGAGCCCAGAAGTACCAGACCAACAGACTAAAGTGAACTATTATTGCACCACTGCACTACAGCCTGGGTGACAAGCAAGACACTGTCTCCAAAAAAAGAAAAAAAAACTATCTGCCCAGATACTCCCATCATTCCTGAAGCAACTCCAAGCAGATGTCTCTTTGTAATGGGATAGTAAACTCACCTGGGAAGAGCAAACAAAACAAATTCATTTATTCAATGCATGTTTGTTGATCACCTTCCAAGATCCAAGTACCATTTTACATGCTGGAAGTAGAGTGATGTATTTATTTCACAAATAGTGTTGTTTTATGCCAGGCACTGATCTAAGCACTTTACAGATATTATTGAATTCTCTTATTATCCTTGTGAGGCATGTTACATGTCACCATGTTACAGAAGAGAAAAGCATTTACTTAGTGGTTGAGCTACTGATCCATGGTCACACAGCAAGGAAGAAGCAGAGACCAAATACAAACCTGGAGACTTCGCTCTTGGCCACTACTCTGGGCTGTCTTTGGAAAAAAAAAAAAAACAGTCAACAAACAAACAAACAAAACCAGCATAAATCCCTGCCCTCAAGAGTTTATTGTAGTGAGGAGGTACAGACAATTAGTTATCTAAGTAATATCTATGTATGCATATAGTAAGTTAGAAAATGAATGCTACGTAGAAAAACAAAAGAGAGGAAAGATCAGGAATGAGAAGCGATTTCTCTTTTTAAGTGGGTAATCAGGAAAGGGAATATTTGAGCACTGACCTAAGAGTATTTCAGACAAAGGGAGCAGCAAGTAGAAAGACCATGAAGAGGAAACCTTCAAGCACTTTCGGGAAGCAGCTAGGATGTCACTGTGGCAGGTGAGGAATGAGTTAAGGAGAGTTCTATAGAGGTCAGAGAGAAAACGTGACTGTGTGATCCTGAGAAAGATGGAAAACCAGTGGGGAGTTCAGAGCAGTCCAGAGACATCTGACTTCCTACTGAAAAGGATTACTCTGGCTTCTGAGCAGGACAAAGGAAGAAACAGGAGACCAATTAGGAGGAGGCTGCTAATGTCATCCAATGTCCTATAACAGGGACCTACCATACCAGTCCATGGCTTAGGAACTGGGCCACACAGCAAGAGGTGAGTGGCAGGTGAGCAAACAAAGCTTTATCAGTATTTACAGCCACTCCCCATCACTCGCATTACCGTCTGAGCTTTACCTCCTCTCAGATCTGCAGTGGCATTAGATTCTCATAGGAGGGGAAACCCTATTATGAAATGGGCATGTGAGGGATCTAGGCTGCATGCTCTTTATGAGAATCTAATGCCTGATGATCTGCCACTGTCTCCCATCACTCCCAGATAGGACAATCTAGTTGCAGGAAAACACACTCAGGGCTCCCACTAATTCTACATCATGATGGGTTGTATAATGATATCATTATATATTATGATGCAATAATAATAGAAAGAAAGTACACAATAAATGTAATGAGCTTGAATAATCCTAAAACCATCCCTCCACCCCAGTCTGTGGAAATATTATCTTCCACAAGACTAGTCCCTGGTGCCAACAAGGTTGGGGACTGCCGTCTTATAAGATGTAAAGGTTCTTGATGGTAGGAGACACAACACAATGACAACATGACAGAAGGCAGAACTCTCTGCCACTTACAGCTCACAAGCACAGGAGGCTGCCAGGCAGGGCCACATGGGGCTGCACCCCAGAGAAAGCAAGAGCTAGCTGACAATGGAGGGGATAGTTTATGTGTGCCAAGTCAGGTAAGAATAGCTAGGGTTCTGGGCTCCCTGTGGATGGGCCAATTTGAATATGGTGGTGGGCTCTGCAACATAGAGGCTGCTCCTAGTTGTCAGGCCAGTGGCCCAGGGGCAATTAGGGTGAATGTATAGTGGTTTGAGTGTGAGCCCAGGCAGGGAAGTGGTTTCAGCATAGACTTAATTGGCTACTCAAGAAGGGAACAGACGAGCCTCCAGCGAGGACCTCAAAACTTGGTTAAGATGTAAAACAAAAACATAAATAAACTACGTGTATTACAATGAAGTAACGAAGATGGTGAGAATTGGTCTGATGGTGGTTCTATTTGAAGGAAGAGCCAACACTGTTTTCTGATAGGTTAGATATGGGGTGAGTGAGAAAGAGGAGTCCACAGGATCTCTGAGTTGAGGGCCTGAGTCTGGATGGCAGTTGCCACTAATGAAGATGAACAAGACCACAAAATGAACAAGTCTGTAAGGAAAAGTTAGAAGTTTAGTTTAGAACATTCAGTGTTTGAAATGGCTTTTTTAAAAATATAAGATATTTAAGTAAACTTGTTGAGCAGAAAATAAATTTATGGCTCTGAAGTTCAAAAGAGATGTCTGGACTGGAGATATAAATTTGAGAGTGTTTGACATAAATATGGTATCTAAAGCCATGGGACCCAATGAGATCATCCGAGAAGTGAAGGTAGAAAAAGGAAAATATGTGGCCTATTGAGTGCATTTTGGGGCAGTCCAACATGAAGAAGTTGAGCCAAGGAGGAAGAAACAGTAGAAGGAATGGAAAAGTGGTGGAGTAGAGGGTTTAGGGTCTGAGTGAGCAAAGTGTTTCAAGGATATAGGAATGTTCAGACTCACTGACAACCAGAGAAGCATATTGAAAATGACAGTAAGATACTCTTGACCGTCAAATTAGGAAGTCCTTTACAAAACAGACACTTCATGTTGTCAAGGGTGCCATGCAGCGGTTGTACCAATTTACACCACAATTAAGAAAAAAACTGGGTTGAACTTTCTGGAAAGCAAGTTAACATTATACAAAAGGAATCTCTATACAAACTCTGCACACTGACATTCAGTGGTTCCTCTTCTAGGACTCTACCCTGAAGAAATAAGCAGAAACATGGACAAAGTTTTATACACACAGATGTTCCGTGATTTGTTACATAACAAATCATTCAAAACTATTTATATTAACAAACAACTAAGAAAAAAATTCAATTTTGAACAAGTAAAATTATTCAATAAATTATGAGCCTAATACTAAGAGGATTGTGTAGCCCAGAAAAATGATGGTTCAAAAGTATATGTAATGACCTGTGAAAGTCCTCATGATACTACATTAATTGAAGAAAACAAGGTAATGCTTTTTCTTTCTCACAGTTACAACAAAACTAATAATTACCACTTACTAGACACGTACTGTGTGCAAAGGCACTGTGCTAATCATTTATATGTGTTATTTTTAATTCTATAATATAGGTATGATGAGAAGGCAAAGGCTCAGAAAGTTGTTTTGATCATACTGTATTTGATATTAACACATTTGGGATCTGAAGGAAACACACAACACACACAGAGGGAAATCTGATGGCCTTTCCTAAAAACTCCTATGTTCCTCGAGAAGTGTTCATGACCTACTATGGAAATATAATACAAATTGTGAGTTCATGATTTTTTTTTCTAAAGGAGGATTCTAAGAATGACAACAAAACATAGAAGTGAGCACTGATTTCTTCCTGTAGAATTCATTTTCTTGTAATTTCATAATCGTAACCACTCACCTATAAAAATAAGGATCACTATAGAAACCCCTAGCACTGCCAGATAAAGTTGATGCCTGAACAACTTGGGGATCAAGGGCACTGATGTCCTCAAAGTTGATAATCTGCTAATAACTTTTCAGTTCCCAAAACCTAACTACTAATAACCTACTGTTGATCAGAAGCCTTGCCAATAACATTAACAGCTGATTAACATATAAACTAGTATCTACATATATTTTAATCCTCTCATGACATAACTAAATTTTTCCTAAGTTTTTCTATATTTCTAGACTGTGTGTCTTGTCTGCCAGCTTCTTTCAAATGTAACAAATCTCTAAAGAAATGTTCTATTTATTGAAAAAAATCCACGTACAAGTGGACCCACACAGTTCAAGCCCTTGTTGTTCAAGGGCGAACTGTATTTTTTTTATTTCTTCAGCAGTGGAGTTAGTTTGTTGTGAGGCAAAATACTTTTGGAAAATGTACTTTGAAGATGAACAGTGCTTACCTTTCCAACGCAATATTTTCCCCCTTCATTCTGTAACACTTATTTTTCAAACAGGTTCTTAAGGAATGAAAATTAATGCGCTCAGCATTCTAATGTATTCATTAATGCATTTCATGATGACATACTATGTGAAGACACTCTGCTAGTTCTTTGGGATGTGGTTGGAGGACACTTGAGGAGATTGCATTATAACCTAAGTCGTACATAGTTTCTGTTGCAGACAAGCTCACTGTCTGAAGGAGAAGATAAACACATCACACATACATGCAATGCAGTTAACAAAATGGCATTCACTCTTTCCTGATGGTTTTCAACAAAGTAAAAGAGACAATATTCTAAGCAGAAAGCAGCAGGATCAAAAAATGGAATTGTGGCAGCCCTGGAGTGGGCTGGATATAGCAAGTAGTTCAGCATGACAGGAATGCAGCTATGCATAGGGCTAACCTAACAGTTAAGGTAAAGATTATTAAACTCGGCTGGGTGCGCTGGCTCACTCCTGCAATCCCAGCACTTTGGGAGGCTAAGGTGGTCGGATCACAAGGTCAGGAGTTCGAGACCAGCCTCGCCAACATGGTAAAACCCCATCTCTACTAAAGACATAAAAAATTAGCCGGGCGTGGTGGCATGCACCTGTAATCCCAGGTACTCGGGAGGGTGAGGCAGCAGAATTGCTTGAACCAGGAGGTGGAGATTGCAGTGAGCCGAGATCGTGCCATTGGACTCCAGTCTGGGTGACAGAGTGAGTCCATCTCAAAAAATAAATAAATAAATAAAATAAGATTATTAAACTCTTTTTATGCCTGGAAACTAGGAAAGCACTAAATGCTTTTATATTGAAAAAATCATCAAAGTTCCATTTTAGTTGCATGTCTGTGACAGTAGTGTTCAGCAGACAGCATAGAACGCAGGACACTTAGTCCAGTGTTCAGGAGCACAGATTGCTTGGATTCAAGTACTAAAGCTGTATCACTTCAGCAAGATGCTTACTTCTTTGTGCCTTAGTTTCCTCATTTAGAAGTTGAGAGCTGATGTTAATAATGCATACCTCATAATATCAGTATGAGGATTAAATCTGAAATAGACACAGTGCTTAGAACAGAGACAGCCATATGGAATGCACTCAATAAAAGTTAGCTATCATTACAAGTATTTAGAAATCTGTAGCAGTTAGCTATTGTTACATAACAAATCATTCCAAAACTTGATGGCTTACAGCAATCATTTATTTGTTCATGATTCTTCAGGTCAGCAATTTAGTCTGGGCTCAGCTGGGCAGTTTTTGTGATCTAGCCAGGCTAGGTTTGTTTGTATGGCTGAAGTCAGTTGTGTACTCAGCTGTTCTACACAATCTTCCAACTTCCAGCAGGCTGGCAAAGTCTTGTTTTCATGGCAGTGGCAGAGTTTTAACAGAAAAAATTTAAGACCAAGAAGGTTTAAGATTTAGCTTGGAAATTACGCACCATCATTTCTGCCACATCCTGTGGGCCAAAGCAAGTTACAAAACCAGGCAGATTCAAAGAGAGGAAAAACAGACTTTACCATTTGATGGAAGGAGCAGCCAAGCCATGCTACAAAAAACAAGGAGACAGGGAAAAGTGAAGGATTGTGGCCATTTTAGCAATCTACCACAAGGTCTGAAGCTTAGGATTAAGACTGAGATTGGTGATACTGATTCAGCAGTCATCAGTTATAAATAAATGATAGTAAAATCTTGAAGTGGATAAGCTCATTAAGAGAGCTCTTCTCATCATGAGAAAGATGAAAAGAGGATTCAAGGCAAAACTCTTATAACATCAATTATTAAGATTGGGCAGAGGAACAGAGAGCACAATGGACCCTGAGCAAGGTTGAACACAGACGTGGAGAAGGTAAGAGCCAATGCGATGAGAATAATGAGGATTTAAGAGGTAATCTTTGGATTTAGCAGCAATCTTATTGGGTTTGCCCATGGTGGAAGTCAGCATTTCGCAAATTGAAGAATGCATGGGAAATGAGCTGACCTGACTGGAAACGATTCAGTGATATCAAGGAGGTGAAAGATACCATTGTATCTGGAGGAAGATGTGGAGTCCAGGAAGGGATTTTTGTTTATGTGTTTCTTTTCGTTATTTTTTTTAGGATGGGGGTCATTTAAGCTTTTAAATTCTAATTAATATGGAGTGAGGAGAGAGTAAAAGTTTAAAACTTCAGGAAAGTAGAAATAAGTGAGCCAGTGAAGGCAGAATGAAATGTGTTTGGATGGACCCTACTTCCTCTGAGAAGCTGAGGGTGAGAGCATGTTCTAAACATTAGAGGGAATATGGCTCAGTGGGAGGTTTCCAGGACAAGGTTGATGAAGCTGTGGTGGAAAGAGGAGAGAATTTAGGGAATCATCAATGTCTGTCAGGTATCATGGCAGGGTCAGGCGACACTGGGTCCCAGGATGTGGAGAGGCCCCAGTATGCATGACTGAGGAATTTTTTCCCCCAGAAGTAATAAACCAAAGTATTGATACTGACAAGATAGAGAATTGGACTGCCTCTGAATTGGGAGTTTTTTCCCCCTGGTAGATGGAACAGAAAACAAAATGGGCCAAACATAATTGAAGTGACAGGTAAATTGAGCTAAAATGGAAAAAAAAAGTAAAGACAGCAGGGTATTGATGAGAAGAAAGCAGAAGAACATCAAGGAGCTGAATAGTCTGTAAGAGCAAAAACAAATGCAGTGACAGTGACTAAATGATGGAACTAGAAGAGTGTGTCACAGTCAGAGAGAAGAATATATGAAGTTAACTTTTTAAGGTGAAGGCATCTCAGATTATAACAAGACCCAGGATGGGGTTGTGACAAAGTTGAAATAGGTGGACGTTTACTAAAGGTGGGAAGGTCAAGACAAAGAGACTCACACACTGAAAGGGTCAACATGCCCTGAAGTCACCAGACAACAGTGGTGTTGAGAAGAAAAGAGGCAAATGAATGAATCTTGTGCCAAAGTCTTCAGTGTGTTGGCGATGGCAGTGGGTTTGCATTGGGAGCTTAACAGCGAATCAGTAGATGACAGTGTGAAAGTCATCAGAATCAAAATAGAGTCACCAATGTTAAGAAAATTCTGTCAAATAGAGCTAGGGAAGGCCAGAGAGGGTTCTCAGGCTTGTATACTTGATAACAAAAACGATCACAACAGACTGCAAAAACCACAATCTCGTGCCAAGGCCATCACAGCCTTACACAAAACTCGCTTCTGCAAGGACATCTGCCCAGCAATTGCCTGTCCAACCTTGGGACTGACGTCATCCTTGTTATTGATCTTAGTAGCCAAGGATCATTATTTCAAAACATATAGCTTATGCACATAGATTGCTATGGTATGGGTATTCCCATTGCAATGCTCTATTCCCAGATAAACATCATTTTCTTTTAGAGAGCCTCTCTTTGTTTATTATTTAGATTGACAACAGCAGCGAGCATGGATAGAGGGTGGTAGAACTGGCTGTGTGATGCTATCAAGAAACAGGGTTGAGCTAGGTGTGGTGATGCATGCCTGTAGTCCCAGCTACTTGGAAGGCTCAGGTGGGAGGATCACTTGAGCCTAGGAATTTGAGGCCAGCCTGTGCAAAATAGAGAGACCCTGTCTTTAAAAAAAGAAAGAAACAGTATTTATGAGAGAATGAATCCCCTCTTTCATTAAAAAAACTATAAATGAACAAACTGAAACCTGGCAGGGGACATGCCTATCAATTTGGTAAATAATAAAAGACTAATATTCATTTTGGGTACAGGTGTGAGGAAATGGGCACACTGACTCACTGCTGTTGGGCATAGATCTTGTTATAATTTGTCATCCACACATAATTTTTTTTTTTACAAAGCACCATTAGAAACCTAGATATTTACTTACTCTGAATTAGTACAGAGAAAATTCACTTTGATGTAAAACTGCTAAATCTGGCTTTAAAAGCTTCAAACCCTAGAATTGGTCCAGTTTTGTACAGTTGCTGTATTAGTCCATTATCACACTGCTATTAAGAAATGCCTGAGACTGGGTAATTTATAAAGGGAAGAGGTTTAATTGACTCACAGTTCTGCAGGCTTAACAGGAAGCATGGCTAGGAGGCCTCAGGAAAATTATAATCATGGCAGAAGTTGAAGGGGAAGCAAAGCACATCTTTCATGGTGGCAGGTGAGAGAGAGGAAAAAGTGAACAAGGAAGTGCCACACTTTAAAGCCATCGGCTCTCTTGAGAACTTATTTACTGTCATGGGAACAGCGTGGAGGAAACCACCCGCCATGATCCAATCACCTCCAAGCAGGTGCCTCCCTCAACACCTGGGAATTATAATTCAAGATGAGATTTGGGTGGTGACATAGAGCCAAACCATTTCACCCCTGGCCTCTCCCAAATCTCATCCTTTTCACATTTTAAAACCAATCATGCCTTCCCAACAGTCCCCCAAAGTCTTAACTCATTAATCCAAAAGTCCAAGTCCAAAGTCTCACCGTGTCTAAAGGGACAAGGCAAGTCCCTTCTTCCTATAAGCCTATAAAATCAAAAACAAGTTACTTATTTCCAAGATACAATTGGGGTACAAGCATTGGATAAATGCTCCCATTCCAAATGGGAGAAATTGGCCAAAACAAAGGGGCTACAGCCCCAATGCAAGTACAAAACCCAGTGAGGCAGTCATAAAATCTTAAAGCTCCAAAATAATCTCCTTTGATTCCATGTCTCACATCCAGGCCATGCTGATGCAAGGGGTAGGTTCCCAAGGCCTTGGGTAGCTCAGCCCCTGTGGCTTTGCAGGGTTCAGCCCCCATGGCTGCTCTCATGGTCTGGCATTGAGTGCCTGTGGCTTTTCCAGGCACATAGTGCAAGCTGTTAGTGAATCTATTCTGAGGTCTGGAGGACAGTGGCCTTCTTCTCACAACTCCAGTAGGCAGTGCCTCAGTGGGGACAATGTGTGGAGGGGTCCAACCTCATATTTCCCTTCTGCACTTCCCTAGCAGAAGTTCTCTGTGAGGGCTCTGCCCCTATAGCAGACCTCTGCCTGGACATCCAGGCGTTTCCATACATCCTCTGAAATCTAGGCAGAGGTTCCCAAAGCTCAGCTCTTGTCTTCTGCACACCTGCAGGCCCAATACTACTTGGAAGCCACCAACGCTTGAGGTTTGCATCCTCTGAAGCAATGGCCCAAGCTGTACATTGACCCCTTTTAGCCACAGCTAGGGCTGGAGTGGCTGGGACACACTGCCACTCAGCCTAGACTTCATTGTTCACATCTCTAGCTGCATTTTGGTCAAGTCCATTCAACAAGTTTCTAGGAAGTCCCAAACTTTATCACATCTTCCTGTCTTCTTCTGAGCCCTCCAAACTGTTCCAACCTCTGCCTGTTACTCAGTTCCAAAGTTGCTTCTACATTTTAAGGTTATCTTTATAGCAGTGCACCACTACCTTGGTATTAATTCTCTGTATTAATTCATTTTTACACTTTTATAAAGAAATGCCTATGACTGGGTAATTTATAAAGGAAAAAGGTTTAATTGACTCAGTTCCATAGGCTTAACAGGAAGCATGGCTCGGAGGCCTCAGGAAACTTACACTCATGGCAGAAGGTGAAGCGGAAGCAAAGCACATCCTACATGACATATGACATAAAGGGAGAGAGAGGAGAGCAAACAAGAAAGTGCCACACTTTAAAGTCATCAGCTCTCAAGAGAACTCACTCACGATCATGAGAACAACATGGGGAAAACTGCCCCTATGATCTAATCACTTCCCACTAGGTCCCTCTCTCAACACCTAGGGATTACAATTCTAGATGAGATTTGGGTAGGGTCACAGAGCCAAACCATATTGGTAGCCATCAGTGCCATTAATTGGAGATGGTTTCTAGAGTGTTTGTTGTCAGGATTCCTTGATACACTGACCAGGACTCTCTCCATGGCTGAACTCAACTAGACATTTTCTAGCCGTAATCTCACAGTGCCATTTCACTTCCCCTGAAAACACTATTGCTAATTTGTTGAAAGTTCTGCCTGATGAAATGGCAGCACTCTTAAGGAGATGGAGGTAGACCCCTCATTAGTCCCATGATCTGCCCTATAACCAATGTCAGAAGTGCTGAAGGAGGTTCTCCTGTGTCAGCAGCAGCATCAGCATACACACAAGGGTAACGTGGGATTCCTTGTCAGCCCTTTCCCTTTACTTTTAAATGCTGGTCACCTCCCTAACACATGTGTACATCCAATCGTAAAACCTGAATCCCATCACTTTCCTGCATGTATATGATGTGCTTATTACTCAACTATGTGCTGCGGATAAAGTGACAACCAAACCTGAACTTGCCTCTGCCCCAATGGAGTCCACAGTCTAATATAAGGAGCAGCTTTTAAACACATGATTAAACAAATCACCCTGTACATAAATATATGAACAAAACTGTGGTAAGAGCTATGGAGGAGGAGTACAAGTTTCTAAGGCAGCATTTAACAGAAGACTCCATCCTAGTCTGGAAGTCAGAAAGATTTCAACAACAATGAAGTGACATTTGAGGTAAGATCCAAAAGATGAGTGTGGGGAAGAACTTTCCAGACAGAAAACCCAAATGTGGGAAGACTCTGAGGCAGGTTGAAATATTGCATATTCCAGGATCAAGAATAAGGTCATCCTTGCTGAAGTCCAGAGAGAAACAAGGCTAGAGGTGGGGAATCTGGATGGATTAATGATAGATTCCAGGCTGTGTGGAGCCTTCCAATCCTAATATCTTTTACATCTGCTATTCACACCCACCCCCAGCTTTATCTTCCTATTTGGATTGGACAAATCCTAGTCACCTTCAGATCTCAACTTTAGCTGGGAAGACTTGCCTGATGCACACATTAAACATACTCTTTCAGCTGTTCCTACTGTTTTTCATTTCCTCCCTCAAAACAATCGCCTTACGTAATTTCAATTATTCATTCACATCTGCCTTCCACCAGATTCTGAGCTCCATCAGGGCCGGGTGTGAATCTGTCTTGTTCACTGCTTTCTACGGAACTTAGCACAGTGCCAGGAACAAAAACGAATATGTTGAAAGAATAAGTGTCTTGCCACGTGCAAACTGTCCCTGATATTGCATTTCTTATTTCAAGCTAAACTGAAAGAACAGTCAAAATGGGATGTTTGTCACAAGAAATACATTGACAACTCTGTAAGAAAAAAAGGAAAGGTGTTTCTGCCTTAATCCCACGTTATCAAACTAGGTATCATGTTACTTATTCAAATAACAGCTTCTCTGGATAAAATTCTGAAGCCCATGTCAAAACAGAAGCAACAGAGCCAAGCATCTGTTCTCTCTTCTGGCTCACCGGCTTCATTGCCCATGGAGGACTGATCTCCTCCATCAACACCTCAGGTCCTATGGTTAAAAAGCTCTGGAAAGTTTTTGACCTTGTTGCCTATCGATGAAGAGGTATCTCTGGCTGTGACGTAGGATATACCATGGTCCTAGTTTGGGTTCCCTGAAAGACAAATTTGACATGGGTTTAAGAGCAAGAAGTTTATTTGGGAGATAATCCTAGGAAATACCATGAGAAAGTAGGGAGATAAGGCAGGGAAAGAAAGCAAGCCAAGAAAATATGTGATAAAACGCAGTTACTGCCGTGAGCTCAACCCCACTGAGGATCCACTGAGAAACTGAGTGGGACTCGTCTTGGAGCTGCCCCAGTGTTGGGCAAAGAAGCCGAGGTAGTTACCACCAACTCCCAGACTCGTTTGTGGGTGGTCATTCTTTGCATTTCTACCCTGCCTCTGTGATGAAAACAACAAATTGTTTTTCCTCTGCTCTCTAACCACAACAATCAACACAGCAGACTGCTGCGACTCAGTGCATGGGGATTTCTTTCTACCAACAGCAAGCAATCAATTCTGTAGCAGACACCAGCTGGGCATCCTCCAATTCAGTTCTGACTCTGCCTACCTGGAGATGGCAGTGGATCCCATAGTTGAGGGCCCAATCCCACAAGGCTGCCCCTACCTATACACACAAGCTCCAGGTTGTTTTACCTGTGCTTCTGACCAAACCAATATAAATCAGAGACCCCATGACCTCCTCAGGTTCAGTTAATTTGCTAGAGCAACTAACAGCACTCAGGGAAACGCACACTGGCATTCAGTTTGTTATAAAGAATATTACAAGAATACAGATGAAGGGTGCATAGGACGAGGTATGGGAGAAGGAGTGCAGGGCTTCCATGCCCTCCCTTGGCAGGCCACCCTTCGGGAACCTCCACGTGCTCAGCTCTCCAGAAATTCCCTGAACCCAGTCCTTTTGGGTTTTTGTGGAAGCTTCATTGCATAGGCATGATTGATCAAATCATTGGCCATTGGTAATCAACGGATCCTTCAGCTCCTCTCCCCTCCATGCCAGTTGCTGGGGAGGCTGAATGTCTCAACCCTCTGATCCTGCCTTGGACTTTCCTGTGACCAGACCCATATTGAAGCCACCTAGGGGGCTGCTGGCCATCAATTAACTCATTGGCATACTAAAAGACACTTATTGCTACAGAGAGTCCAAGTATTTTAGAATATGCATACCAGGAGACTGGGATGAAGACCAAATATACATTTCACAATATCACACTTCCCTTCTACACTCCAAGTACCTCCGGGTGCTAAAAGTGCCCTCAGCCAACAAGTCTTGAGCTGAGGCACCAAGATAGTGATGCCCATAAAATACTTTAGAATTCTCCCTTTTAAGATAGAATTCTAAAACTCAGTTGGTATGTTCTCTTCAAGGGGATTTTCCCAATACTCTGGTTATCATTACTTAGTGTCTGACTACGTTTATATTTCTCACAAATGGATGACAGTGGGGATGAAAATGAGTTCGCCATGTACAGATCACCAGCTTGCCTGAGTCCAGTGAGATAGAACACCCATACTAAGTTACATGAACCAGACTTATTACTTACAGATAGGCAACAAGGGGCAACAGTAGATGAGGTTTCATGACAAGCTGGTCTGCAAGGCTCAGGAAAGCTACCTGCAGTGGATGGAGTCTCATCTGTGCATGTCCCACTTGCACTGCAGTAGAGGGACCCCAGAAATCAGCGTGCCCTGGGTTTGTATGCTTCAGGGGTTACATGATATGCTGGGTTAAGGTACTGAAGGTCATCCTGTTTCTAAAACAGATTGGGTGAGGGCCTGGACCTTTCTAGCCAGCTCCTCCCTATCTCAGGATATTGCATTCCCAGCATATTGCATTCCCAGCATATTGTAAAGGTATTTTTGAGAATTACAAGTAAATAGAGGGAAGAATTGGGCAGATCCAAAGCTATCCAAAAAACTGTCCTGCAGGAGGTCATAGGGATTTTTCTTTTCTTCTTCTTTTTTTTTTCTTTTAAGACAGGGTCTCACTCTGTCACCCAGGCTGGAATGCAGTGGCACCCTCACAGCTCGCTCCCACCTCCACCTCCCAGGTTCAAGCAATCCTCCCATCACAGTCTCCCAAGTAGCTGGGACTACAGGCACACACCACCACGCATGTCTGATTTTTGCATCTTTAGTAGAAACGAGATTTTGCCAGGTTGTCCAGGCTGGTTTCAAACTTCTGGACATAAGAGATCTGCTAGCCTCGGCCTCCCAAAATGCTGGGATTACAGGCTTGAGCCACCACGCTCGGCAGGGATTTTCTGAAAATCTGTCAATGAAGTTGTTCCAAACTCTACCAATCCCCCAAAATATGTTTCAGTAACTTTCCCATTTTCATACATTTGCCCCATTTAGTTATAGCTTCATTTCCACATATATCACCTGGAGCTATTATGTATCATAATTGCTAAGTAATCAAAATGTTTTTAGTCCTTTGGGATTATTAACCAGATCTGTTGAAAATTTCTAGTAATTAATGTTATACTCTCCATTATTCTTGGTACAGACTCTTCTGTCCATTTTCACAGAGAGAGCCTTCTTTATTGTGGGTTAAGGAAGGAAACTAGCCCCTGAGCTCCAATAATCCTATCAACGCTTCTCCAGTGTCAGGTAAGTCACATTGCTATCATTTTCTGTGTCAGAAATTAACCAACATTCAATGGCCTTGAAAAAGAATGAGATTATTGACTTCACCATTGATTTAAGCAACAGGGGAAGTAAATGAAGAATGAAGTAATTATGTCTTTAATCTCTTCCATAGGCTTGGAAGACTTATTCCAGGGTGAAAAATCAGACTGGAAGTCCTTACTTCCAAATCTTGAGATTTCCCAATCTAGAGACTTCAAAAATATCAGTAACAGAATTTTTCTAAACACTTTACCACATGGTCTTCGCCATAATTTGTAACATATAGTTGAAAAACATCTCACTTTGTAAAAAACAGGCACAGAAGATGCACGAAGGTGCCTTCAGGAAGCATGTCCAGGCCAGGTGCTGTGGCTGACACCTATAATCCCAGCACTTTGAGGGGCCGAGCCAGGAGGAGCAATTGACCTCAGGAGTTCGAGACCAGCCTGGCCAACATGACGAAACCCCACCTCTGCAGAAAATACAAAAATTAGCAGAGCATGGTGGTTGTATACCTGTAATCCCAGCTATTCAGGAAGCTGAGGCAGGAAAATCGCTTGAACCTGGGAGGTGGAGGCTGCAGTGAGCCGAGATCATGCCACTGCACTTCAGCCTGGGCAGCAGAGCAAAACTCTGTCTTTAAATAACACACAACAACAACAAAAACAAGCAAGTCCAGCTCAGCATTCCCCAGTCTGAGCGCTGTGGGACCCAAGATGTCCTTCCACCTCTTTCCTGTCTCTTAAGTAGATGGTAAACACTGCCTAGAGCAATCTTGACCTGGAGACTCACAGTCCACAGTGATCTGTTAAATGCCATCTCTATCCTCTCCACTCTCCAATGGCTTCCTAAAGCACATTGAATGAAATACAAAACCCTTATTGTAACCCCTGTGCATGGACCCCTTCTGCCCGGGCACACAGACCTCCCTGCTGTTCCACCTACAGGCCCACCCATGCTCAGGCCTCAGGTTTTTACCCAGCACTTGCTGCCCCTCTATCAGGACCACTCTTCCTCTCCTCCAGGCTCCTCTCCTCTACCAATCCTTCCCTGCAATTAAATCACAAGTCATTTCCTCACAGCTGCCTTCCCTGAACAGCCCGTATTTAGAAGGATCTCCTTTTCCTTTCCAATCTCCAATCCTTATTTTTCTTCATTGCACTTATGGCTTCCTGGCATGCTTTATATTATTTATGTGTTTCTTGGTGGTTTCCCCAAAAGAGTAGAAGAGCCATAAGGAGAGGTTCTATGCCCAGTGCCTACAAAAGTACCCGACAGTAGTAGGTATTCAGTAATTATTTGTTGAATTAATTCAAATGAATGAATGAAGAAACTACTTGGTTTTCACTGGCAAGGTGCTGTCCACTGTTAATGATACAGGAGTTAAAACAATATTTAGGCAGATAGTGAGGGTAAGGCATCCTCAATTAGGTTTCTTTTTAATAAAAAGCATCCTGAAAATCATTTCTTTTCTAACAAAAAGCAGCCTGAAAAATCAAGCTGCAAGCATAGGTAAGCAAACTAGAAGCTTGCATAGGTAAATGCTGCAGCTGTGCCAATAGGAAAAGGCTACCTGGGGCCAGGCATGTTCAACCTGGTGGCTCCATCTTTCGTTTTCTTTGTCAACCATGTGTACAGTGAGGAACAGACAACATGGCACTGGCCATGTAGGGAACCTATCTGCATAATAAAAGATTGGGTGGGATGGCCAGCTTCTACACGTGCTATGCAAATGTCACACCTGGTCCGGCCAATCTCTCAGGCCCTATGTAAATCAGATACGGCCTCCTCAAGCTCCACTATAAAACCCATGCATTTCATTACAAAAACAGAAGTCCCACTTGGGAGCCCCTCCCTCTCTTCAAGAGAGAGAGCTATTCACTTTTCTCTTTCTTTTGCCTATTAAACCTCCACTCTTAAACCGACTTCTTGTGTGTCCACATCCTTCATTTCCCTGGCCTGAGACAATGAACCTCAGGTATTTACCCCAGACGACGACACTGCTTCACTTAAATATTTTCACTACTTTGACAGGAAGGACATTTAGTATGTTCTCCAGAGAGAGGTCATAGTCAAGGCTGCTTATGTGATGGCTAAGAGCAGAGGAAGGGGTCATCCTGTAAACTATGACTCAGCTACCTCATAACCCCGGGTACCCAATGATGTTCCTCCCAAGGTCTTTTCCCTTGACATACTTGGGTCTAGTTAGGTGTTGCCAGGTGGCCTGTAGTCCCCAGACTGGCATGCCTGGGGAGGCCAGCTTTTTCCTGGGTGTAGCATATGGCCATTGACTCTGATCTTCCTGACTCTGGCAAGCTCTGAATCTTCCATTCTCCTACCCACCACCCACCCAAAGGAATCTCTTTATAGATTGGAGAAAACTCTCCTAGTGTTTCCGGCCATGATTCTTTGGCTATCTACAGTCAGGAGTTCTGTCCTTTTTATCTCACGGTGAAAAACATCGAAATGCTCTTAAGTGCTTAGGCTTCTGGAAGATAAAAGTTGGAAAGGGAAGTATTTTACTTCCAAACTTCAGTTTTCTTCTCTGTCACATGCATGAAATGAGCTGATGACCACAGAGCAAACTCTTTGTTGAATTGGGGGGGAAGGGAAGGAGGGAAGCAAAGAGGCAGTACAGTGAGAAGAAAAGAAAGATAGACTCATAACTTGGCGAAATGTTCACCTGTCTCCCAATAAGCTATAGCCAGAAAAAAAAATTACTTGGTGCATGGCTTGAGTTTCCAAAGAAAAGGAGGAATGAACTCACTTTTGACTAAGTGTTTGAACACTAAGCTTAGTGTCAAATATTGAAGCTTTGTGGTTCTATATAACCATTTTCTTATAAAAACATTTTCCTATAGTTACATAGCTTTCTAGAAAATTGCCTCTTATTTTTGACATATTAGCTTTGGAAAGTAGTACTTAAAAGAAAAGTTTTGAAAAAAGTAAACACTCTAGAATACTAAATCTTTTTGTTTTGTTTTATTGTTTTAAATCTTCAGGGTGTGCTGTTTCTGTTGTTGGTTTGTTCATTTGTTGGTTACTATTCTCTCAGGGATACCCTAAAAGCTGATATGGTAGCACCAGCTGTTGTTGACAAAAATTCTACTTTAATCCAGCCACTTTAAAATATACCTAACTTAAAAAAATAAACACAGAACAAAAATCTCTTGGAATTTTTAGTTTTAAAGAGATAAATAAAGGATATATAGCAAAATACGTGCAGTATTTACCCTATGTCTTTATGAATGTTTGAGAGATTTATTTGTTCATTATCTTTGGTAACCGCATGTAAATGAAGAATAAGACTCAAAATACAAATTAGTTAAAAAAATAATTTATTTGCTTCAAGAAGGATGGTGGCTTTGTAGCCACTTAGGTTTGGTGATTCACTAAGATGAGAGGCATTGATCATTTTCCCATTTCTGTGCCTCTATGTTCAGCCTAGGTTATCTTAAATCTACCAAACACTGTACTTCAGATGCCTTCGTATTTTATAGCTGCCAAGACAGCTATAAAAGAACATTCTGTTAAATTTAAACTGTAGTTGCCTTGTTCTTTAATTTTCTGAAGAATTTGGTAACTATAATGTGCTTATTTTTGTGATTTGATTTTATTCTGTCATGCTTTAGATTAAAATTCCCAAGTAACAGACACAAAGATCTCTCCAAAAAGATAAAGGTGGCTTCTAGAAAAATCACCCTTGCTTTGTCAAATAGTCGGAGGGCTGAGTAGAAAGGAGACCTGTAGTGATCTGGTGGGGTCTGAACTGGATAGATGGATTTCATAGAAAGAATCTGAAGACCTGTGTATCAGTGCAAACACCTTCAGCTCAAGGGTTCGCTTCACTCTTTCAGAAAATGAATTGTGATCTCATTTGACATTGTTGTTTATGATCCCAAAACTTAGTCCAATTCATTTTGGCAGATAACATAAATGATTGTGTCCTGTAGATAGGAAAATCCAGCAGTTGGAATTAGATGCATAGCTGTAACATATCATTGGCTTTATTAATCAAATCCACAGGCAGTCATTTTCAGGTTTAAAGCTTTGCTTGTATACTTACTACCTATCACAGATGGAAGAAAAACCTAGAAAAACACCACACCTCCATGGTGCAGTTGTTCAACAAATGTAAATTTTATTCCCCCTTCGAAGTTAATAAATTAGTGAATTATGGATAAAATGAGTCTAGTTAAAAGGAAACCAGTTAAACAACAAAAACAACTATAGACAAATTAAAGTTTTCAGAGTTGAACTGAGCAAAGAACAATTTGAAAATTGGCCAACCCCCTGAGCTAGAATAGGTTCAGAGTGACTCTTGGGTTGTCACATGGTCAGATAATATTTATGGACAGAAAAAGGAAAGTGACGTACAGAAAACAGAAGTGAGGTACAGAAATAGCTGGATTGGTTACAGCTCAGCATTTGTCTTAATGAAACACATTTTGACCAGTTGGCCATCTGTGATTGGCTGAAACTTTGTGACTAGTACAGGAGAAGGTTACTGTCTGCTTATAAATCCTATGCAGTTATATAATCAGAACCTAACTGGTTGTAATTCACTATGTATGGAAAAATCTTTAGGCTGCACTTAAAATATGAAAGGAGGCAGCTTTAAGCTGAACTTCAGTTAAATTAACAATTCCTCTCAACTTGAGAGGTTAACCAAAACTTAAGGCATTGATGCTGCCCTGTCACCATCATAAATGGACTTGTTTTGTCTGAAGTCCGCCTGGGAAAGAGCAGAACAGTGGGTTTTGTAAGGTCAGAAAAAGGAAATGGAATAATTTTTTTAAAAACTGGTTACTTAAGATTACTTTTTTGTAAGGGTTAGAGCAGAGGGAACTTTCTTATTATGCTGGAATCTTCTGTTTTCAGGGAAAAACTACTGGTCTGTGTTGAGATCAATCTACTTCTTTATGCTCTCAGTTTGACTATGCAGCATTTAGCATGAATTACTCCATTTGGTTTGGTCTGGTCTGTTGGGGCTGAGTGCTGGAGCTCAGTCCAGAACACTGGATTTTCATAATTTTGTCTAATAATTCCCACCTCTTGGTCAGGTTCTCACCTGAATTAGAATGTGGCCAAAACATAGTGCTTAAACATTACTTCCAGTTACCATCATTTTGCATTTTCAGTCTTAGCACATCCTACGTAAGTTACAGTGTTCTCCTGGTTCCTTCATTTCTGAGTTTTTGTTGTTCCAGTCAAAGAGAGGCCATTTGATATTCTATGAATGGCTGCATAGAAACATTTAAAACTTCTGAGGAAAAACACTGCACTAGGGAGACTATTATGATTATCAGGGGGATAATACCAAGAGTTTGGAGCATGTTCCTTAGCCAGGGTACCTATGAACCAAACCAAATAAAACCAAATAGATCAAAAGATAAGTCACATGAAGAGTCTACTCATTTTAATCAAACAGCCTATTTGTTAATCCCCCGCAACTCATTGTCTATAATATCCACTGCATTCATTCATGTGCAACAAAATGTTTTAGCAGCTGCAGTTTCTTCCTTGTTCAGCCAGTAGGTAATCAAGAGCAATTCTATTATCTAGTACAACCTTAGCTAAATAACTTAATGAAGTTGTACAATAATAGCTTTTTTCAGTAGAATATTTTAAAGAAGTTGAAGAACTTAAAGAAGTTGTACAATAAAAGCTTTTGCAGTACAATATTTTATAGAGCCTTTTATGAGAGATTCCTAATCATTGCCTCATTGATATTTACTCCAAATCATGGAAAAAGAGCCCTAGCAAATGATAATCATCCAGAACTGTGAAAGCCTCCAGTGAGGTTATCTTTAACCTATCATATAGGTTAAGACTGGATCAACTTTCTGTTTTTGTCTATGGAGCAACAAAAATTCCATTAAAATTCCAAGCCCACCATGGGATCTTCATCTTCCATCTATCAAAGCATAAAGTTGCTCATATATAAGAATGGCTGCAAAGTCCTCCACAAATAAAATTATACCCCATAGGTGTACACAATACCTTTTTCCAGTTCCATTGTTCACAGAGGCATAGGCAGGGAAAAAATTAAGAGAGGTAGAAGGCTTATGATGGCAGAAAAATCTTGATCCATGATCCTGGGAAAGCTGTTCATGTCTAGGATGTCATCTGCTTCTGGAAAGAAACTTCCCTGGTTAGCTTTCTCTTAAGGTCTTAAATGGCTGTACAGTTCTAAGAGTCTAGAGGGCCCCTTTTGAGTTGCAAGATTATGGACCCTTGCAATGTGCGTGGCAAGGACAGTCTTTCTTTGATGTCGTTTCCAGAAGACTCAGTTTATGGGTTCTAGAACATGAAAGGTTTGATTATCCTCAGTCACTGGATCATGAAAAGCTTGTTTTACTTGGCGAAAATACATTCCGACAAAATGCATTAAAGCATTGCAGCATTTAGTCATATCAGAGTTTAGGAGTGGAAGATACATGAGGTTCTATTATTAGTGTCAAAAGCCTTCGAGTGACTATTTCATAAGGGACCAACTTATGTTTTCCACTGGAAGTGGATCTGATTGTATTCAGTTAGCTTTATCAAATGCTATTGTATCTATATCATCTTATTTAGATGCTTTACAACTTGTCCAGTGAAACAAGTGCTTCTATTGCTGGAGGTCTCTCCAGGAACACCACATGAGGGAAAAACACATTTTCTAAAAACCTTTTGGCTTTTAGGAGAATGGTATAGCATTCACCTTCTTGCATAGATGGGAAAGCTTCTACACAACTAGAAAATACACATTGAAAATGGCAATTGAATGAAATCCCTTTATAAATGTTCAAATGGGCCATCATGTAGCAGAGATATATCTGAAATTTTGATTGTCTTCCTAGGATTATGGATTTGACAAACCAAACATTGGTCATAAACCACTTTTGAAATTTAGAACAATCATTATATATAATATACTTATATATTATATACAATAGTTAACACTGCATTTCTATCATCTTAAATATTCATTTTGTTCCTCCAACTCAGGTGTATAGCACTGTGTATTAAATGGGTTAACTTAGGTAATTTGACGTAGATCATGGAGTTTATTCAAATTACATATCTTAATTTCAGTACTGGCCAATTTAGCATGAAAATCTAGCAAAGTATTTCCTTGATATTCAATTAATTCTTATCTTGATTGGGTTAGCAGTTTTATAAACCAGTGAATCTCTTTATTAGTGTTATGGAAATACCCACTTGGAAATATTTACTCAAATAATATGATTCTAAAGTTATCTGAAACCTGTATTCAAGAGTGCTTACCCGGTTTCTTTCCATCCTTTCCATGAAAATCCTAGAAGACATAACACTCTAGGATTTTACTTGCTTATAAAAATCTAGTAAATACATCAGAAGTTAGAAAATGCATCAAATTTAAGGAATTAACTGTGAACGAGACTTAAAATTGTCACGTTTAAAGACCCAACTGAAAAAAAATTTGGTTATTTTTGTGGCCTACAATAATTTAATGTAAGAACCATAATTATCACCGATCACATATACCAAGATATATCAGAATTTTTGAAATCTCATACAATTTTGGAATACATATTAATAACATATCCAAAAAAATATAACTCAGTGTTAAAAATAATTTATTTGACAATGCTTCCCATCTAATTTAACGTATCAAGCCTATTTAGTGTCTCCCTTTTGGACACTTCAGGGGTCCTTTGTAATATCTCAAAGTTAGTTTGAGGTCAAAAAGACATACTTTTACAATTTGAAGTTTGGTTTTTGGAAGCTTGTCAAATATGTCAAAGGTTTAAAGCAATCAAAATAGGAACACAGATTACTGTAAAAATAACAAGTATTTATTTAGCCAAAGTGATAATTAAAAAGATTAAAAAAAAACTTTACTCTTCTAGAGGAGATTCAATTTTTCAAACAATCAAGACAGCATGAAACAAAATTTGTCTCTCCTTCTCTCCACTCATTTTCTCTGTCTCTGCAGTCTACACAAAGGGTGAAGAAGAATATTTTCCTGTCTCTATTAATACCACATAAAATTCTTCTTCAAAAGAGAAAAACAGATTTTACTTTTGTATCTGTGTATTGTCAATACTAAATCCAATAAAACCTTATGGATAAATCTACCCAATCTCATCCAGCTTTTGACGATAGAAGTTAAGATTTCCATAAACCTTTTATAAACTCTTACATTTTGTTCTATTTGTTCTTTTCCCAACTTTTTATATCTATTGAGTTTTATTTATATCATCTTCTCTTCATTTTGAAACATCTTTAAGTAGCCTCTCAACTAAACCAAATAACTTTTCCTATAACAAAAACCACATCTTTTATATTTTTAGATGAAAATCATTTCATAATTTTTAAGAAAGAAATATTTCCTCAATTTCTAAATTAACAGATTTAGTAAATATTTATTAATAAATATTTAATATATAAATATATTTGCAATAGTGTGTATTATAAATAATACATAATGCATTTGGCAAAGGTTTTCTATACCATATAAAAATAATATGCTGAATTATATAAACTTAAAGTTACATTTATGTTTAATAATTAATATTTTGATATTTTAATTTAGGATATTTTATGATTATGTACTACTTAATTTAAAATAGCATGACCTTAATATTTTGAGTTACTAAAAAAAATCTGAAACTCTGATATAGGTATCCTCCCTAAAGTCTTCCCCAGTTGTGGGTACCAAATACCCATGTGGCGCCCCGGATGACTATGAAAAGCAGAGGTCATCTGGATCCTGAATTTACATATAGCTCAGGATAGAAGGTAGAACTGTGAAGACAGTGCCTGGAGGATCTAAACTCTCCCAGAATGGCCAAAAGGCAAAGCTGGGCCAGGAAGGACAGGGCCATATTGGGCTTGTCTCTGACTTGCAGCTGATGTCACAGGTGCTGCGGCCACACATGTCCCTAGGCCTCACCAGAGCCATCTGCCTAGACTTCAGAATCTAAAGTCTCAGAACCAAAGACATAAGCTCATAAACAGGACAAGCATAAAAAAATATTACAGAAGGAGCAGTTTTATACCCTTAAAACATCTATCAGAGACAGTATAAACCTTTTGGATCAGTAAATCCAAGCAAAAATGTCTGCATTATATTTACTATTAACAATTTTGAAGACATTCCTATTTTATTTTATCAACAATTTTAAAACTAGTTTTATTTACCAAATATCATCTTAGATCACATAGAAATATCACATACATATAACACATATAAACATACAGACATACAGACAGAAGAAAGTCTTACAGCTTTCATGATGATTTTTCAGTTGTCAGCTTTCAAATAGTTTTTCTTTTCCCCATTTACACTATCACTCTTGAATTTCTTGTTTCATTACCCTAAGCAATTGTTAGCTGGACAACCCTAAATTTGCACTTCTAAACAAATAAGTCTTAGGTGAGACAAGGTAGAAAATTTATATCTCAAAGACATAGAGCTGAAACTTCAGGCCTAAATATTGTACCATTCTTTGCTCAAATTAAGAAAGGAGGGTGTAGGTAAAAGCCCAGTTAAGAAAAGATGGTCAGAAAACACACGTTAAACAAAGGTAAGACTCGTTATGTAAATTTAAACCAATAGTAAGAGTTTCTAGTGACTCAGTTCTCCCTCTCTTCAGGATGCACAAAGGCAAACACCCTTATGAAAGGAGATTTTCTTTATACATAAATTTATTTTATGAAAGGATTTCAAAATAGCCAACTAAATGCCAGAAGGTGGTATTGTGGAGACTGATTGGGTTCAACAGGCAGTGTTCTTAACTCCTGTTTGTTAGTAAAACTTACTGAATTTAGGGCAAAGCCCATGAAGCAACAAGGCAAAGAAAGCATCCTCTATGCATGGACTCAGCATAGATAGCTCTGAAAAAATAAGCAAGCCTACCTTGCCTGAGGGCCTATATTTTACAAACATGTATTTTGCATTCTTCTAGCCTCTAGAGTGGTATAGTAACTAACACAAAAACTAACAGAATTAATTATTCTTATCAATTAGTTGTTTCAGCTTTTTATTTTCCTTTCATAAAAAGCTTTTTAAGAGTGGCAACAAAAATATTGTAATTTTTTTTAGAAACTTCTGCATATCAATAGATATATCTGAGTTAAAGTAATTTGGGAGCCCTTATCCATAAAAGTACTTTTTAAAGTGCACTGTTGTTCATTTGGAATGTTTTGCTGTACTTTTAAATTATCTTTAGAAGGATTTTACCAGTTCTGTCAGCATTTGGTGTTTCTGGAGCCCAGTACAGGTAGATGTAGCCAAAAGGTACAGTGCTCAGTTATTCACAAATTAAGGATCCCATTCTTACATCGAATCTTGTCTTTGGCTGTCAGATCTCTTTGATCAACTTAGCCAATAATTTTTCCCTTCCTAAGCACACAAGAGAAGAAACAAAGGGGATATAACACAAACATTTCTGCAAATATTTGAAATCTAGAGTTTGCACCTTTTGCAACATTGCCATTTATTGTCAGTTTCCATCTGACCCAGTCAGGTATCTCAGTGTGCAACTGGATACAGTATAGCTAATTATCAGATCCAATCTGATCCTGGGCCCAGGCTAGTTTCTGTCACAACTTCTGAACCCAGTTCAAATCAAAAGTTTTCTCAAACAAATTCAGATAGCTCAAAACACGAATTCATGGAGCTTTGGAATCCAAGAAGGAACTTAGTTGCTGTGAGAAAGCAATGGGCACAATGAGCCTGGCAGTTATCTCACTTGGCCACGAGGTGCATCAGGGGTCACTGGAAACTCCACTTCATATTCCACTTCTGAAGTCATCTGTTAAAAGAAAAATTAAAGACAAATTAAGTTTTAACAGAGTTTAACTGAGCAAAGAATAATTCATGAATCAGGCAGCCCCCTCAACCAGAATAGGTTCAGGGTGATTCTGGGATTTCCACATAGTCAGATCATATTTATGAACAGAAAATGGAAAGTGATGTACAGAAAATGAAAGTGAAGTATGGAAGTGAGGTACAGAAACAGTTGGATTGGTTACAGCTTGGTGTTTGCCTTCTTTGAACACAGTTTGAATAGTTGGTCTCCTGTGATTGGCTGAGACTCAGCTACTTGTTAAAAGAGTAGGTTACAGCCTGTTTATACATCCAGTTAGGTTACAGTTCACTATGTATGGGGAAATCTTTAGGCTAAACTTAGAATATGTAAGCAAACTGTTTTAGGTTAAACTTAATTTTACAAGTCCCATGGATGTTCTGCAAAAAAAAAGGATTCTGTGGTCAGGGAAATAGATGGAATTGCTGAGTCAACGGTCAGGCTTTAAGCTGTCTATTAGCATATGAGGGTTAAAAGTAGAGACCAGGGGCCAGATTATCAGGGCTCTTCTTTCTTAGCTTTAAGACCTTGGGCTGTGAATTTAACCTCTCCATTTTCTTACCAGTAAGATGAGGATAATAGTATCTTCTATTTCATAGAATTAGTATATTAACATACAGTGCCTGGAACATAATAAGGCCCACATAAGTACTTGTTAAACAAATAAGGTCTCTGAGAAATTCTTCAGAAAAAAGTTTGACGTAGAGTTTTCCTAACCTAGTGCTCTCCTTTCTTCCTCCCTTGCCCCTGACAATAACTTTCACTGGGATACCTATG
Source organism: Hylobates moloch (assembly GCF_009828535.3). Lineage (NCBI taxonomy): Eukaryota > Metazoa > Chordata > Mammalia > Primates > Hylobatidae > Hylobates > Hylobates moloch. Next base: position 20,003,084 of record NW_026652277.1, read on the forward strand.
CTTTCAAACACTAATTAGAAAATTCACTGAAGAAAGTTTCTTGAAATTACTTTTCTTTATTTTTTTATTTTATTTATTTTATTTTAGAGACAGGGTCTCACTCTGTTGGCCAGGCTGGTTTCACCCTCTTGGCCTCAAGCATTCTCCTGTTGTAGCCTCCTGAATGGCTGGGATTACAGGCATGAGCCACAATGCCCAGCTTGAATTCACTCGTAAAAAAGGATTTTTTAAAAAAAGGTTTAAAAGGGATCTCCAGTGTACATTTCAATCATAATTCTAAAAGGCTCAGAAATTAAAAGAGAAAATTCCAAAATCTATCAAAGAAAACAGTTTCCAGTTAATGAAGTGCGTGTAATGCCATTGATTTTTATCAGTGTCTCACTGAGGGGAATTATAATAATCACATTCAGTATGTGCTGAGTGTGTCTGTACACCAGACACTCACCCAGCCTGTTGAAAAGCCATTTCTGAATCCTAATAACAATTTCAAGAAGTAAATACTGTGGTTTACCCCTATTTTTTAAAGACTGAGGTTTAAAGAGTCTGTGTTTCTTGCCCAAGGTCACCTAGCCAGAAGTTAGTTGCTATGGTTTGAATGTCCCCTCCAAAATTCATGCTGAAATTTAGTTACCATTGTAATATTGTTGAGAGGTGGGATCTTTAAGAGACGACTGGACCATGAGGGCTCTGCGCCCATGAGTGGGATTACTACCGTTGAAAAAGGGCAAGTTCGTTCCCTTTTTTCTCTTGCCCTTCTGCTTTCTGCCATGGGATGACACAGCAAGAAGATCCTTGACACATGCAGATTTTTTGATCTTGAACTTCACAGTCTCCAGAACTATAAGCCAATAAATTTCTGTGCATTATAAATTACCTAGTCTGTGATATTTTGTTGTAACAGCAAAAAAACAAACAAACAAAAAGTTGGGACCAGAGAAGTGGGGCATCACTATAAAAATATCTATAACTGTGGAGGCAGATTTGGAACTGGGTAATAGGTAGAGGTTGAAACAGTTTTGAACTGAAGGCTGGATAAAGCATCAGTTGCCATGAGTGGAACATTAAGATGATTCTGGTGCAGGCTCAGAAGAGAATATCTGTAGGGAAAGGCTGAAACTTCCTAGAGACTACTCAAGTGGTCATGATTAAAATTTGGTGGAAATAGGGATAGAAAAGGCAATTCTAATGAGGTCTCAGATAGAAGGAAGAGACAGGTATTGGGAACTGTAATAAAGGTCAACCTTGTTATAAAGTGACAAAGAAATTGGCTGAATTGTGTCCTAGGACTTTATATAAGGCAGAACATAAGAACAATGAGCCAAGATATCAAGTGGAAGAAATATCAAAGCAGCAAAGCATCCAGGATGCTGTGTGGCTTCTTTTAACCACATATCTTAAAATGTGAGCAGAGAGAAATAATTTAAAGATGAAATTTATAATTAAAAGGGATGCATAACACAAAGATTTGGCCACGTAAGGAATAAAAAAGTATCTTTTAAAATTCTCAGCCTGGCTACGTAAAGAATAAAAAAGTCTGTTTAGGAGAGAATATCCAGGGTACAACCAAGTGGACCTTTGATAAGATCAGTATGGACAGAAGGAAGCCAGCTGCTATGCATTAAGACAATGAAAGGATGTCCCCAACAGCATTTCAGAGATCTTTGAGGCTGCCTCTCTCATTACAGACCCAGAGAAGAGGCTGAGGGCAAGCTTTCCAGAGAGGAGCCTCATACCACTTCAAGTGTCTGTTTCTTGCATTCTGGTGCAGTGCTCCTTGGCTGCACCAGCCATTGCTCAGTGGGCCCAGGTGCTGCTCTGGTCACCACTTCAGAAGGCACAAGTAGTGAATCTTTGTGGCATCCATGTGGTGCTAACTCTGCAGAGGTACAGAGTGAACAAGCTGCTGGGCCATGATGGTCTTCAGCTAGATTTCAAAGGATGTATCTGCCTGGGGGCCCAGGCAGAAACCTGCCACAGGGTCAGAGCTGTCGCAGAGAGTCCCCATTAGGGCTGTGCCTGGTGGAGCCACCCCCAAGATCACAGAACTGTAACACTGCCAGTGTGCAATGCCAGCCTGGGAAAGCTTCAGGCGTGTGACTCTAATCTGCAAAATCAGATGTGTGGGCTGAGCCCAACAAAGCCATAGGGGTGGGGCTCCCTGAGGCCTTGGGAGTCCCAGCCCTGCTCCAGTATGCCCAAAGGTGAGACGTTGAGTCCAGGAAGATTTTTCTGGAGCCTTAAGATTTAATATTGTTCGCCCTGTCAGGTTTTGTACTTACTTGGGCCAAGTTACCTCGTTTTTTAATTTTCTTTACTCCTTTTTTGGTAATGGGAATGTCTGTCTTATGCCTGTCCCACAGTTGTATTTTGGAAGTACATTGCTTGTTTGATTTCACAGGCTTGCGGCTGGAGAGCAGTTTGCCTCAGAATGGATTGTGCCATGATGTTTAGGTGAGACTTTTGACTTTTCAATTGATGCTGGAACTAGTTAAGGGTTTGGGGGCCATTGGGATGAAATTCATCTATTTTGTATGTGAGAGGGACATGAGATTTAGAGAGCTAGAGGCCCTTTGGAATGATTTGAATATTTTTATCTCCTTCAAAATTCGTGTTTAAATTTAGTTGCCATTGCAACAGCATTGAGAGGTGGGACTTTAAAAGGTGATTGCTGGGAAGACGAGTTAGGCCCTTCTTTCTGCTATGGGATGACTCAGCACAAAAGTCCCTCACCAGATGCTGGTCCCCCATTCCTGGACTTTTCAGCCTCCAGAACTGTGAGCCAACACATTTCTGTTCATTATAAATTACCCAGTCTGTAGTATTTTGTTACAGCAGCCCAAAATGAACTAAGACATTGGTGGAACCAGAAATGCAAACACAGGTTTGCAGACTCCAAGTCCCATACCCAGGAGACTGTCATCTTCAACATGCAAATTACTTCTCCCACCCCTACCCTCTTCCACCTGGGGCACTCGTAGATCCCAAGCCCAAAGTTTTGTCCTAGGATCAAGTGCTTTTGTAAATGGTTTGTCATAGGTTTTAACTTGTGAGAAATCAAAATAAAACCTTGTCACTAAACTGATTGAATGGACTACCTCTTGGTCAAGGGGACCCCAAAGAAACCTTAAAAACGGAGTTCCTGGCCATGACGGGATGGGAGGTCAGACACATCTTAAAATGCCCATTTCTTATTAACCTTTAACCAGAATTATTTCCTAAGGAGTAAGCAGAAACCAGCTTTGGAAAACAAGAAACAGATGACTTATTTTTTTGTTGTCTTTAGCCAATCAACTGATGCCGTCACCAGATGCCCCCACCCTCTTCATAGTTTTGACATGACAGCTTGCCAGTTTCACAACGCATCCCTTCCTCATAAGAGTCTGTCCAGTCTATAGAGGATGCACAGCAAGAGATTTTGTATCCGCTCCTTCACCTTTTGAGGTCAGAGTGCTGAAAAGCCCACCTTTGGATTATGCCAGCACTGCCATTTTTTTTCGTACATGGGACCCACAAAGAGGCATGAAACTCAGTTGCACATGTACATGGTTTTTCTTTCATAAATATTTACGACTCCTCCTACAGCATATTGAATATGTATATAGCTAGCTAACAAATTCAACGTAAATTCCTGTCTTATTCTTTCCTCCCTTGAAGTGCTTGCTCTCAACTTTTGCTGGAGGTCACGCTTCTCAGTCTTCAGGATGGCTAGCTTACAGGCTGCAACCCTCTATGAAAACTAAAGGTCTCCTTTTCAAACTGATGAACCTCATCATTCTTCGGGTGAGCCTTGCATCATATGGATAACAATATACAGTAGCTATTGTCATCTCCAATAATAGACAAAATTCTGAAACATTAGGTAATTAACGTGAATATATAATCCTACTCACCATCTTTTCCCCTCTAAGATTTGACATTTTTACACAAGTAATAAATAGAGGAGATAAGACCCAAACCTAAATGTTCTCCCTGCTAGTAAAGAGGTCTTTCTACTGCATCTTACTGCTATATCCAGAATTTTGCAAATCCCACTGAAATCTGTCTTTGTTGTTCTTTCTTATTGCTGACATTTAACAAATACCACTGGTGGGTTTGCTCTGTTTGTCTCCTAATGCTGAAATATGTTGTAGAGTTCTCAAACACTGGTGGTGAGTGTCTGCTTTGTTTCTATTTGGCCGGCCATGCTGACAGCACATGTACTAGCATGTGGAGAGACAGAATAAGATCCAGCCCTTCGATATGCATCTTGCCTCACTTTTGCACCATCCATGCACCATCACATTCAAGAATCAGACCAAATGGACCTTTTGTAAGAAACAAAGTAGCCATTTTTAGATCTGTTGTTGTTCAAAACCACTCAGTACAATGATTTTAACTAGTTAAATTCTACCCAATCAAGAACATTTTCTCTTCTGTGTGGCAAATACAGCAGATGTGTTGATTAAAAAAAAAAAAAACAAACAAAAACAGAGTGCTCTCAGAAGCACAAAGAAAAATGTACTTTTTAAAAGACAATCTATAATGTGTGCATATCTAAGTACACAATCCAGTTTTAAAATTTCTCATCTATTGATATGAAACAGATCCATATTGTCCATGTTATCTTCGTGTAAATATCAGTATTATTCCTATTTTTGATTCCCTTCAACCACCATTATACATGTGCTTGCATGTAGATACCACACACACAAATTATACTTACACAACATATTTCTACTGTTAAATTTAGCAAGTTCCACACCAGCCTGGGAAAAGCACTATTGTCCACCAATTGTCATGAGCATGGGTAGTAACAGACAAGATATCAGGACCTCAAATCATCTTGACTTGAACTTCAGTAAGAAATGTCACTGAGTGTGCCTCCTATTGGACATACAGCTGACAGTTAGAAACACCTGGTAATAAATAAATTAACATATATGCTACACATTTGTTACATAATATCAGTATCCTATTTGTCTTCCCAAATGACTTGTGATGGTTCATTTTATATGTCAACTTGACTCTGTTAAAGGGTGCCCAGATAGCTGGTAAAACATTATTTCTGGGTGTGTATGGCAGAGTATATTCAGAAGAGATGACCATTAGAATCAGGAGACCGAGTAAAGAAAATTGCCCTCACCAGTGAGGGTGAGCATCATCCAATCCACTGAAGGCCTGAATACAACAAAAAGGTGGAGGAAGGGAGAAGGTGTTCGCGGCATTAGCTGGGACATCCATCTTCTCCTGCCTTCAAATGCTGGCACTCCTGATTCTCAGGCTTTTGCACTTGGATTGCGATTTTTACCATTGGCTTCCCTGTTCTCAGGTGTTCAGACTAAGACTGAAATGACCCCACTATTTTTTCTGAGCCTACAGTTTGCATACAGCAAATCATGGGAGTTCTCAGCCTCTGTAATCATATAAGCCAACACCTCATAATAATTCTCTTTCAATCTATATATATATCTTATTGGCTTTATTTCGCTGCAGAATCCTGACTAATACGTTTGCTTTAGTTTGGGGGCATTGCCACTTTTGCCTCTATTTTAGACTTTCTTTTCCCTAAAAGAGGAATCCGGATAAGACATTCATCATTTATTTCTTTGCTCATTTATTTATGTGACAGATGTTTATGGATCACCCACCATAGCCAGAACCTGCTGATGTTCCAGCACTGGTGAACAGGTTATATTTCCTGCCCTTGCAGAAACAGAGGAGATAAACATTGGAAAAAGAAGCACATAGGTAAATATTTAGAAGTAAGCATTGTGATAAGTGCTATGCAGAAAATGCATGTGGTCAACATGAAAATAGGGATATGAATGGCTGGGCTGGCTGTAGGGGAGCAGGGAAATGGGTATAAGAGCAGAGTGCAACATCCCCCTAATCTAGTATGAGACACAAGTTGTTTAACCATGCATTTCTGTTGAAAGAAGAAACAATGACAGGAAGTTGCATATTTTTCTAACAAATGCTGGGGAAGAGTCCTAACCCTCAGGCCCCTTTGAGTGAAGAGGACAGGTCTTTCTTATATTAGTCACCATGCCACACTGTGCAGTAGTGATCTGAATGGGGGTTGACCCCTGACACAAAGGGAGCCTTGTATAGAGGTGGAGCATGAATGCAGCCAATGGCCTATGACAGGACGTGGCCGAGTTATCCAGGCAGTTAGAGAGGAAGCTAATGCATTAATGTATTATTCATAAATAATACATTAATGCATTAATAATGTAGACTTTAGATCCATATTTGAATACTACTCTTTTGCTTTTAGTTGTGTGACCTCAGGTGAATTATTTAGATTTTATAATTGGCTTATCTATAAAATGAAGACTATAATAGTTCTTACCTGGTGGTAACTATTTTGGTGAGAATTAAATGTGTTAGTATGAATTAACATGTACAAAAGAATGCACCCAGCACATAGTAGATGATCAGTAAACAATTTTAAAAGCATGTGTCCTATATATAACATAAAATATTATTTTTATATTCTATTATGTCATATCATATCATATTAAAAGTATATATGTTCTTAACTGGAGCACTGTGTACTAGGCCTGCTTACTTGGTCATATTAAGTGACCCACTCAGACCTGCTTACTTGGTCATATTAAAGATGAAAAATATATAACAGGACCCAGACAGCAGAGGAGCACAGATGCTAAGACACGAACAGAGAAAAAGCAGCAATTAAAAGCCATGAGTAAGCAGAAGGCATAGGAAAGGAGAGTAAGCTCCCAAAAATGTCAGCAAGGTCAGAGACCATGAGAAACTGAGAACTAGACTGGCAGCCCCATGTTAGCATATTAGCATGACTACTTTATTCTGTAAAGTCTTTCCTTCCTTCATGAGAAGTTATTATGCTACTAGATTTCCATATGTTAAGGGCATGCTCAGTCAGTCACCCTCATGACTGACAGCATGGCTTCATTATATGGAAATGACAGAGTAGCTGCCAACAGCTCTAGGCTTGCATCTCCACAACATTAAGTCCAATAGAGAAAGATAGCACATCTTTCTTTCAACAGGGTCTGCAATTGTCGAGAGATATCATCTCATTGGCTTTGACTGGGACTCTTGCCCCTCCCTGAGCCAAGCACTGTGACTAGGAGAACAATAAGCCAGACTTGAGTCATGTGCTCTCCCTGTAGCCAAGGCTAATATCAATAATTCTCAAATTGAATGGACTGAGATTGATGATAGGACGGTTCTCCAAAGAAAAAGTCAGGGTAGAAGTGGATACTAGCAACAAAACAATAATCTCTACCATGGTTAGTATCAAGAGTACCTGGGCAAATTTGCTTTTCTTGATATAAACAGAGGGGATATAACATGTCATCATAATAGGTACATGGCAAAACCAGATTCCCTCTTCATAACCTCTCAGACTGTGTAATTCACATTGGAAGCTGAACACGCTGACTCTGCAGATCACCTCTACACATTCCTGCCACCACCACCAGGAAATCTACTCTTTATCCACAATGCTGCCTTAGTTGTAAGGGTTTGCTTTAGAAGTGTCTGCCAAAGTGCTTTGGGTAAAGTATTATAAAGAAAGTGACATTTCACCTGGATTTTATGAAGGACAGATCTGGTGCAATATTGATTTCCATCAAATGGAGAGTTCTTGTGAATATATTTAATTGGAGCGCTTATAGCATCATTTCAATGAGTCTTTCTTAAAGTTAAACAGTTATGTTATAAAATTCCTAGCTGCAATGAGCATGACTTTTGCTATTCAAAGGGAGAAGACCTCTGAGTGTTCCAGGCTCTGAGAAGAAGTATAATATAAAGGCCAGGGGTGGTGTCTTATGCCTGTAATCCCAGGACTTCGGGAGGCCCAGGCTGGTGAATCTCTTGAGTTCAGGAATTCAAGGCCAGCCTTGGCAACATGGTGAAACTCCAGCTCTACAAAAAAAAAAAAAAAAAAAAAATAGCCGGGCATGGTGGCACACACCTGTAATCTCAGCTACTCGGGAGGCAGAGAAGTGGGAGGATCACTTAATTCTGGGAAGCTGGGGCTGCAGTGAGCCAAGATCACACCACTGCACTCCAGTTTGGGTGACAGAGTGAGACCTTGGCTCAAAAAAAAAAAGAAAAGTAAATAAATACATAAATACATAAATAAAATAAACAGCAATACAAATACAATATAAGATCCCCTGGAAAATATTTCCTGTTACTGTTTAGGAGAGAATGCGTGGAAAATTGAAATATTCAGAGTCAGAAAATTAGAGTACAGAATGCTGGGTGGAAACACTTTTTAAGAAGTAAAGAAGAAGTTAAATAAAAGCATGTTAGAAAATACTCTTTCACAGTACTCCAATGTACTCTCTTATTCTCCATTAGTTCCAACCTTGCTTGAGAGCAAGGATCCAAATTCTACAGAGAAGTCATGACTTCAAGCTTTTCCACCATTTCTATGTTTTTGAAGGATAGAAAGCAGTGACCATCATTTATATACCTACATCCAAATATCAAAATACTGAACTTCAAAAATTGCATCTCTGGGTTCAAAAATGTAATCGGATATCTACTAACATTTAGGAACCTACTCTATTAACAGTACAAGTTGTCCTCTTCATTTTATCTCTATCACCAAATCAGGCACTATCATAATAGAACTCCTGTGCTTGTGTCCTTTGGAGTGCACGAGTCGAGGTGCAATAGAGATTGTTATCACCACGGCAAGAATACAAAGAATTCTGAGCCCTCCAAGGAAGAATCGATCTTCAAATGCAATGACGGGAAAAAATGAAAAATCCACACACCTCTAGATCATTTCTTACATTTTCCTTCTGGGTCTATTCTTCCTGTATACCTTCTGCAAGCAAGGTGCCAACTCTTCAATTTCAGTAGCTGCTATTATCTCCAAGCTTCCTCTTTTTTTTTTTTCCAATTTAGAATCACATTTTATTTCCTTACGCTAACTGAAATAACACACTTCACACTTTCCGCTTTTGCAGCTGGGCCTGTCACATGTGTCTACTCACAGGGTTTATTTTGTCTGTATCTCATCAACTTGCTCTTCACTTTCTGTTTTCTGATGAGGCACCACAGTGGGATCTGCATTCACCTTTCCAAGGTTTTCCTGCAAGGAATTAAGAGATGATTATCCAGTCCTGTAATGTCATCTTGGGAGCTTCTGTGTAATAAAAATCCAGTGTTGTTAATTTGATCAAAAACTTTCTTAGGAAGAAATGAGCATTTTCCTCTTTTTTGAATCAGGGAACTAGGACTACTTCTTTTCCCTTTAATCATGGATTTTCCGTGAATGTTTTCTATTTTCTAATATGAAAAACCAAATTTCAAAACCTTAAACTTGAATGGACCATCAAATTCCAAGACTTGCTTTAGGTGTTTCATTAAAAAAAAAAAAAAAAAAAAAAAAAAAAAAAAAAAAGGAAGTACAGAAGACTGGAAATGGGGCATAAGGGGCATAAGAAATGGGCATAAGAATGTCTGAATGGAGTAAACAGTTCACTCCATTAAAGAGATCAAAAGAGAACACACTGAAGTCTTGGGAGCATCATCTGCAGAACGGCTGAAGTCATGCTATAAAGCAAAGTGTAAATGTGCTGTACATGGTTATGGAAATAAAAAGATATACACAAATCTGTGTCCTGGAATGCTGGAATGCGTAATGCTGCCAATGACCACCTCTCAACCAAAGGACAGCAGAGGTAAATTGCAAATGCAAAAGCATAGATGAAAGTGAAAATGGCATTCCCAGCCAGGTGCAGTGGCTCATGCCTATAATCCTAACACTTACGGGAAACCAAGGTGGGAGAATTGCTTAAGCCTGGGAGTTCAAGACCAGCCTGGCCAATGTAGGTCGGTTTGGTGTGGTGGCACGTGCCTGTGGTCCCAGCTACTTGGGAGGCTGAGGTGGGAGGATCAATTGAGCCCAGGAGGTTGAGGCTGCAGTGAGCTGTGGATGTACCACTGCACTCCAGCCTGGAAGACAGAGCAAGACCCTGTCTCAAAAAAAAAAAGAAAAGAAAAGAAAAAGGAAATAAATGAAATGAAAATGCCACTCCCTGTATTCTTCGGGAAAACATTTCAAAGAAATCTTGGGTAGACTTCCCTACTCATTTCAAAAGGCTGCTTCCTCCTCACATCATCATCCCCTCAAAATTTCTAAATTTACATGTCCTTTCTCTGCCATTTCCTTCCCTATTCCTTCCTCACCCTCTCAGTCTGACTTCTGCCTCAAAAATACCCAATAGGTTCATCATTCTTAATCTTGCTGACCTTTTCTTTCCCCTTACCTCATGCTTTCGTCCCTAACCCTATCTTTCTGGAAATCCCTCCTTCCAAATCTCAGCAGCATAGAAAGATGGGGCACTCTCTCCTCTAGTCTCTCTTTTCTTCACCGCTTCTACTTCACGGGCTCCATGCCCAGATCCCTTGCTCTCACACAGCTCACACCAGAGTATTTCCCTCTGAAATCTTAGCCAGTCTATTGACCTCAATCCCGCAAAGCAAAAGCATGCTCATATTTGTATCCAAGCTCACTGGTTTCCCCAAAGCTGCCGTCCACCCCTCCACCTGCATCCAAAAGATACCTTTAACTTCTTTTTCCTCCTAAGCCATTTGCCTCTCTGCACAGTCTAACTTCTGGCACTGGCACCCAAAACCACAAAATTATTCATATTAACCTTTTATAGTCTTTTTCTTCTCCCTTTTGACTTATAGCCACCAAGATCTTATTTTCCATGTTCAACAACTCTAGTAATCTCCCGGTTCTCTTCAATGCTTACAGTCTCTCTCTATTCAAGTCAGGTATATTCAACATGGAGCTTCCCTCTTCTCTTTTCTTTGTCGCCACATGTGCAGTAAAAAAGCAGGCAACGTGGTGCCAACCAGGTTGACATCATCTGCATAATAAGAGATTAAGGTAGAATGGCCAGCTTCTTTGCATGCTATGCAAATGGCACACCTGGTCCTAACAATCTTACATGCCATATGTAAATCAGACATTGCCTCCTCAAGCGTACCTATAAAGCCCTATGGATTTCACCATGGAACAAGAAGACCCACTCGGGACCCCCTCTCGCTCTGCAAGAGAGAGACCTTTTCTCTTTTCTCTCACCTATTAAACCTCCACTCTTAAACTCTCTTCTTGTGTGTCCATGTCCTCAGTTTCCTTGGTGTGAGATGACAAACCTCAGGTATTTACCCCAGACAAATGACACTGCTTCATTACCAATCAGAACCTGGAGAAGAAGGAAGCCTGTGGCTCAGGCCTGTAATCCCAGCACTTTGGGAGGCCAAGGCGGGCAGATCACCTGAGGTCAGGAGTTTGAGACCAGCCTGATCGACATGGAGAAACCCCGTCTCTACTAAAAATACAAAAAATTAGCCAGGTGTGGTGGTGGATGCCTGTAATCCCAGCTACTTGGGAGGCTGACGCAGGAGAATCGCTTGAACCCGGGAGGCGGAGGTTGCAGTGAGCCGAGATTGTGCCATTGCACTCTAGCCTGGGCAAGAAGAGTGAAACTTCATCTCAAAAAAAAAAAAAAAAAGGAAGCCTGAAGTTCAACTAGGTCAGCACCCCTGAACACGGAGTGCAGGATGAGAAAAGGATGAAAAGAGGAGAGATGGGATATGACTTGTGGGTGAGGGAACGAGCATAGGTATTTCTGGGTAGGTAATTCTATAGTTTGTATTTCTAGCTTGTTTGGCATTATGCTTTATAATTATCTCTGCGTATTAAGATATTTCTTTTGTTGGATCATTTTTTTTCATGTCTTGCCAACCTTATCCTATTTAAGATTAACTGGTAAAACAAATCCTGGACACTGCCATGAGTTTCACTTTAACATAATGCTAAGATTTCAGAATCTGTTTTAATTTATGAAGTAACTTAAAACTAGTACGTATGTCTTTTAAGTCATATCAATATGTCAGCATTAGGTTCTAACTTTTCATTTAATCACTTGGCTTAAAGAAATGTTATATGTGGGTATATTACAACAGAAATCTATGGTGAGCACTCTCTTTTCTTGGCATTCATCCCAAACCATCGACTTTTCTCTTTAGCATGAAGTAAATGAAAGTGAGGAGGAAAATCACACAGAAGGAAGAGCTGTCTCATTTGATAAATGGAGTAAATGTGAATAGAATTCCATCTATTTGACAAATGGGTCTAATTTAACTCATGTCCAGTGTCTGGTGGACTTCTCCACTTGGTGAACACATTAGTGTTTGTGGATTTTCTTGCCTCAATATGTAGAAAGGAATCCACGAGGTGACTCCTAGCTTTTCAGTTCAAATATTCTTAAGGTCTCATTAAGTGATGAGATATCACACATTGCCTAACAAACTGACAGACATTAAAATTATCATTCTAACATTTCAGGAATTCGTAGGGATAAGAAGAGGGGTAGAGGGACAGGTTTAGGCCACATACCAAAGGGATCAGAATGGCATCAACTTACTCCATAACTACCCTAAAAGACAGAAGAGAATAGAAAATTACCTACAAAATGTATAGGAAATGGTTTATCATCTCAAATTCTATTTCCAGTCAAATAATAAAAAGTGTAAGTATAGGATAGACATCCTCAGACATGCAAGTTCTCAGGACCACTGTATTCCCTATGGACCATTTTTTCAGGTTTTGGGAAGACATGTTGCACCAAAATGACAGTAAAAAGAAAGAGAGAGAGAGAAAGAGAGAGATAGAGAATGAGAGGGATAGAGAATGAGAGAGAGAGAGAATAGATCTTAAGAACAGAGTACACAATGCAGAAAAAAGTGAAAAGAATTCCCAAGATGCTGTTGAACAAAAGCTGTGCAGAAGGCCAAGGGTGCGCCCAATCCCAATCCAGACTGGAGAAAAATAATGAGCATTCCCAGAGATCAGTCTGCAGGACTAAAAAATAATAGTAATAAAGGGAGCTGACTTGTGACCTGATGTGTTTGATTATGCGAGAGGCAGCTACTCTTATACAATCTATTCCAGAAAATTAAGATAAGGAGAAATTAACCAGTTTGCATAATCTGACTAGAATAACACTGATATCAAGAATGCACAAAGACTGGCAGAAAAAAGATAATTATAGATTATCTATGAGTATTGTAAAATTTGAGAGAACATATTAGTGAATAAATGCAACAAAGTATTAAACCAGCACTATCAATTGACATTTATTCCAGGAATTTAAGGTAGTTCAAAATTTAGAAAATTTTTATATGATCAGCCACAATAACAGATTAAAGAAAAAACACATAATTTAAAAGGATTAAAAAGGCACTTAATAAAGCTTGGCATTCATTAATAATTGTAAAAAACAAAAATATTTGCAATATATATCTCATAAGGGTATTGTATCCAGACTATATCAAGGACTTTATAATTTGATAATAACCAAACAAGCTAAATAAAAAATACATAAAATATTTGAACAGATATTTAAGTGAAAAAAATACGCAAATGGCAAATAAGCTCATGAAAAGATGCTTGCAAATTAAAACTACGATGATATATCAATTTTTTTTTTTTTTTTTTAAGACAGGTCTCTCTCTGTTGCCTAGATTGGAGTGCAGTGGCGTGATCTTGGCTCATCAACCTCCACCTCTCAGGCTCAAGAGATCGTCCCACCTCAGCCTCCTGAGCAGCTGGGACCACAGTCAATACAGTTCTTGAATGACTAAAAGAAAAAAACAAGGCAATACCAGTGTTAGCATGAATGAGGAAAAACTGTTATGGTAGGTGGTAACACAAAATGGTATAGCTACCTTGTCTTATTTTAATTTTTATTTTATTTTATTTTATTTTTGAGACAGAATCTCTCTCTGTTGCCAGACTGGAGCGCAGTGATGCAATCTCGGCTCACTGCAACCTCTGCCTCCTGGGTTCGAGCGATTCTCCCATCTCAGCCTCCCAAGTAGCTGGGACTACAGGCATGCGCTACCACATCCAGCTAATTTTTTTGTATTTTTAGTAGAGACGAGATTTCACCATGTTGGCCAGGATGGTCTCGATCTCCTGACCTCGTGATCCACCCACCTTGACCTCCCAAAGTGTTGGGATTGCAGGCATGAGCCACCACGCCCAGCCTTTCTTAAAATTTTTTACTTTTATAGATTTAGGGAGTACAAGTATGTTTTTGTGACATGGACATATTGCATAGTGGTGAAATCTGGGCTTTTAGTGTAACCATCACTAATGAACATTGTACTCAACAGGTAATTTTTCAACCTTCCCCCTCTTCCCACCTTTCAGAGTCTCCAATGTCTACTTTTCCACTCTCTATGTCCCCATGTATGGTACAGCCACTTTGAAAAAGAGTTTGGCAGCTCCTTTTAAGTTAAACACACACTTACCATATGACTCATCAGTTGCATGACATTTACCAAAGAGAAATAAAAGCATGCACCCACAAAAGAGCTATATGCAATGTTTATAGCAACTTTATTAATAATACAGTAATCATGTTTTTAAAATTTTCTATATCCTATGATGCTTTGCTATCTTGGGAATTTATGGACTCAGGGATAGACCTTCCCTTCCTGGGTTAGCTAATCCCTAGAGACGGCAAACAATTCATCCTGGGATACTACTCCACTGCCCTAAATCAACCCAAAGCCAGATACCAAGACAAGGAGAGACCACCCCTGCAGCCTAGAGCCTGCTGAAATTCTTCACTCAATCCTAAACCCGCTCAGCTGCCTGGCCTGTCTTTCCCATTCCTTTCTGTGAAAACCACAATTAAGACTGTGCCTCTGCCATCTCCTTTGTGCTTCTGCCTCCCGACTGACCCGGGTGCTTCCCTCTGTGGTCCTGTCTACCATGGCATGACCCCTTCTCTTGGAAACTGTGAATAACAAAGTACCTTCCCCATGGCAGTTGTCTCCTGATCTGTTGGCTTCACCAAACCTGAAAAATACAATATCGTTGGTACTTTTAAGGCAGTATTCAGTGCTAGAAACACTCAAATGTCTGTCAATTGTTGAATAGATAAGATACTGTGGTGCATTACTACAATGGAATCCTGCCCAGCCATGAAAAGGCATGAGTTACTGAAAACATACAACAAAACAATGATGCTAGGTGAAAAAAGAGCCACTGAAGCTTGGGCGTGGTGGCTCACATCTATAATCCCAGCACTCTGGGAGGCTGAGATAAGGGGATTGCTTAAGTCCAGGAGTTCAAGACCTGGCTGAGCAACACAGTAAGACCCTGTCCCTCTGCCTCCCCCCACCCCCACCCCCCCGCCTCCCCACACACACATATTACCTAGGCACGGTGGGTAACACCTGTAGTTCCAGTTACTTAAAAGGCTGAGGCGGGAGGATTGCTTGAGCCCAGGAATTCATGGCTGCAGTGAGATATGATCACCTGGGCATCAGAGCAAAACTCTAATTTTTTTAAAAAAGGCATTCACAAGGGGTTACATGCTCTTTGATTTCATTTATATGACATTCTGGAAAATGCAAAACTAGTAACAGAAAGTAAATCAAGGATTGCCAGGAGCTAGTGGGGACAAGTTTAACTGCAAAGTGCCACAAAGGGATAGTTTAGAGTGATGGAAATCTTCTATATCTTGAATGTGGTAGTGATTATGTAGCTGCATGCGTCAAACTCTGTAAAAACAGGCGAAAAGGGTGAATTTTACTAAATATAAATTGTATTGGTTTTCTGTTCCTGCTGTGACAAATTACTGCCAACTAAGTGGCTTAAAACAACACAAATTTATTATCTTACAGTTTTATAGAAGTCTGACATCCATGTCCCTGGACTAAAATCTGAGTATTGGTAGGATTGTGATTCTTTCTAGAGGCTTTAGGGGCGAACCTGCTTCCTTGTCTAACCATGACCACGTGCATCTTTCCTTATATTTCTCTATATTCACATCCTTTAATCACAGCCTGGAAAGCTTCTCTGATTTAAAAAACTTAAGTGATTAGATCGAGCCTAAAAAGATAAGCCAGGGCCAGCCACGGTGGCTCATGCCTGTAATCCCAGCAATTTGGGAGCCCGAGGTGGGTGGATCAAAAGGTCAGGAGTTTGAGACCAGTCTGGCCGATATGGTGAAACACTGTCTCTACCAAAAATGCAAAAATTAGCCAGGCATGGTGGCAGGCACCTGTAGTCCCAGCTGCTTGGGAGGCTGAGGCAGGAGAATCGCTTGAACCTGGGAGGCAGAAGTTGCAGTGAGCCCAGATTGCTCCACTGCACTCCAGCCTGGGCGACGGAGTGAGACTCCATCTCAAAAAAAAAAAAAAAAAAAGAGAGAGAGAGAGAGAAGAGCCAGAGAAGCCAGGATAATGTGCGCATCTCATGTTTCTTAACGTAACCACATCTGTAGTTTCTGTTTCGGTGGGCCAGGTTGAGCCTGTAATTTGCATTTCTAACAGTTTCTCTGATGATCCTGATGCCGCTAATCAAGGGACCATATTCTGAGGAACACTGATGGAGACATCCAAGAGAATCTATGAGCCACTAGAAAGAAGAATGTTTAGCAAGGTTGCTGAATACAAAACCTATATAGAAAGTAAATCACACGCTATCCAACCGTAATGTACAATTAGAAACTGCAGGCTTACACAGCATGGCTGTTGACATTAGCTAGCGCTCATTCTACTCTCTCTAATGAGGATACAATGGACTATAAGAGACTGAACTATATCTGCTTCTATTTCCAACAGACTAACGTTCAACTTTCGCTCACACACACACAGAGCTGGGAAAATTTTGTTAGTCTTTATTTTATTTGTATGTATATATGTATGTATGTACATATATATATATATATATATATATATATATATGAGAGAGAGAGAGAGAGAGAGAGAGAGATGGGGTCTTGCTCAGTTGCCCAGGCTGGAGGTACAGTAGCATGATCAGAACTCATTGCAGCCTCCAACTATTGCAGCCTCCAACTACTGGGCTCAAGCGATACTCCTGTCTCAGCCTCCTGAGAGGCTAGGACTACAGGCATGTGCCACCATGTCTGACTAATTTTTATTTTAAAAAATGTTTTATAGAGACAGGGTCTTGCTATGTTGCCCAAGCTGGTCTTAAACTGCTGGCCTCTAGTGATCCTCCCTAATTTGCCTCCCAAAGTGTTTGGATTACAGTCATGAGTCACTGTAACTTGCCAGTTTTTTTTAAAGCAGTTAATATAAAATTATAGCATTAAAAGAAAAGCAACCTGAATTTAGTAACACAGCTGGAACAATCTGCAGTAGTGGTGGCAGTGGTGAGAGAAAAGGTCTAATTTAAACAATTTTCTGTAGTTGTTTGTTGTTCTGCTGGAGATTTGCTGCTCCCAAGGATCTGGGATCTTTGTACTACTCCAAGATCTGAGTGAGTCGTATTAAAAGTAATGTAAGTTGTATTAAAAGTACAAAAAGTTATGGCAAAAACTGTAATTACTTTTGCACCAACCGAATACATTTGATAAATGTGCAATGTTCAATCCTAAGCCTGACAAAAACTGAGAAATAGGAAGCTTATGTACTCAGTGAGAGTAGCATGTTTGTCTCCAAGAGACGTCTCATTTTGCAGACATGTGGAACTACCCTCTTTCTGCAAGCACTGGTTCCCATACTGAAGCTTGCTAGGCATGACAATGGGTTTGACTCAATTAAAGTTTCTTTTATTCGCGTAAGAATTTCGTGAAGCTTCTTCACCAAGCATACTCATGCCAGAATTTCCAGGAAGAAACAGAGATTCTTAATGCAATTTTCCCAAATGGAGCAGCATATTGTATGAGACGTATGAATTGTGATGTTGGTACTTATATGTACTGAGTTTCCCAGGGAGTGGGGTAATCAGTCAGACCGATTAAACCCTGGAAATTCTGATGAGTGTGCTTGACCCAGCAGTTATGGACCAGTTCTGCATGAAAGATGGTGTCACTATAGATGACGTCACTCTCTAGAATGAAATTCATGGCCAGGCGCGGTGGCTCACGCTTGTAATCCCAGCACTTTGGGAGGCCGAGGCGGGCGGATCACGAGGTCAGGAGATCGAGACCACGGTGAAACCCCGTCTCTACTAAAAATACAAAAAAATTAGCCGGGCGTGGTGGCGGGCGCCTGTAGTCCCAGCTACTCGGAGAGGCTGAGGCAGGAGAATGGCGTGAACCTGGGAGGCGGAGCTTGCAGTGAGCCGAGATTGCGCCACTGCACTCCAGCCTGGGCAACAGAGCCAGACTCCGACTCAAAAAAAAAAAAAAAAAGAAAAAAAGAAATTCATAACTTGATACCAGATCCTGTCATGGATGCCACACTGTTTAATCCTTGGGGGATCTGATGAATGGAATGAAACCAGATAGAACTTATTCGACTATCCATATCACTCCAGAACCAGAATTTTCTTATGTTACTTTTAAAAGAAACTTAGGTCATACCTCCTATGATGACCTGATCGGGACAGCTGTGAAAGTCTTCAAGCCAGGAAAATTTGTGGCCACCTTGTTAGCTAATCAGAGCTCTAAATGTCACACCATGTTTTCTTCACCCCAGCAGATTGAAGGTTTTAAATGTCTTGATTGCCAGAGTGCTATGTTCAATGATTACAATTTTGTTTTTACTGGTTTTGCAAAGCAGCAACGACAACAGAGACTTGATTAAGAAAAATGAAAGAAGAAATGCAAAAAGAGAACACATGTAGAAGGGAGTGGCTGCTTTCTAGATGTTCATGCCAGGGACCGTGCTTTCTATAACCATCACCTTGTTGTTGCAGAAAGCTTTAGATATAATCATGGTGCAATCATTTTGAACTGTATGCATTATTATATGAAGGAGTTAGATGTCTTGCATGAACGCTCTCTTCTGTGTTTAGATGTTCTCTATCACTCTTGCTGTGAAATTGAAGTATGTGTAGAAAAAAACACCTTTTATGATATAAAACTTTGCAACACTTGTGAAAACAATTCAATTTAGTTTATGTGCAGTATAATATTTCTCCAAGTATCATCCAAAATTTCCCGCACACAATTTTGTCCCAATTAGGTGTTGGTCTCCGCCTAACCATCTGAGACTGTTCTGTTAAATTGCTGCCAGAATTTTACATCCAGTTACCTCTACTTTCTAGCACACATTCTTTACTGTTACTGAAACCAATTTCTACTTTATACAGAATTTTTTGCCACTGTAATTAAAATTTTTCTTCCATGAGTTAAGTCCTCTTATGAAAACGATTTCAGCTACTCATTTTGTGTATGCCTCTTTTAATGTTATTGGTCCCTGTATCTGTAGTACTTTAATTTGTTTATTCTTCCACCATGATGTATTCCCCAAACCCACCAAATAAAGCAATACACTTAAAAAAAAAATTGCACTAACAGAAAGATCACATTCAAGATAAACAAAAAACGTACCTAGAAATAGACTTAACAAGAAATATGCAAGATCTCTGTTGAGGAATGTATAAAATATTCGTGAAAGACATAAAGAATCCAAATAAGTGAAAATGTATAACTTGCTCATGGTTTGGAGGAAATATGAGAAAAGTGTTCATTTTCCTCAAATTACACTGTAAGTTTCATGCAGTCTCAATCAAGATCTGAACAAGGTTTCTGTCAAACTTAAAATGTGCTTCTAAAATTTATACAGAAAACTTACTTACCAAGACTAGTTACTACAATTTTGAAGAATGAACAAAATTGGGGAATTTTAGCCAATAAAAAATTAGTTTTCTGATTACCTAAAGAATTTGTATGACCCAATCAGAATAAAACATCCCAATAGGAAAAAAAGAAGCAATTGATGCAAAGGAAACTAGCATAGCCACAGCAGTTATGAAAGATTACATCAGGAAAACTCCAGTTAAAACAATAGACTATTATGCCCTATTCATCTTTTGGGAAAAATTTAAATATCTGACAAAACTATGTTAGTGAGAATTTGGAAAAACAGGAGCACCAATTCCTGGTGGTGGATGTATAAATGTATACAAATGGTTTGGAAACTGTATTAGTCCATTTTCACGCTGCTGATAAAGACATACCCGAGACTGGGTAATTAATAAAGAAAAAGAGGTTTAATAGGCTCACAGTTCCCCGTGGCTGGGGAGGCCTCACAATCATGGTAGAAGGTGAAAGTCACATCTTACATGCGCAGGCAAAGAGGGAATGAGAACCAAGCAAAAGGCGTTTCCTCTTATAAAACCATCAGATCTTGTGAAATTTATCACTACCATGAGAACGATATGGGGGTAACCACCCCATGATTCAATTATCTCCCACCAGGTCCCTCCCATGACACATGGGAATTATGGGAGCTACAATTCACGATGAGATTTGGGTAAGGGCACAGCCAAACCGTATCAGAAATCATCTTGAACAATCTAATTGTTGTAAATGCTCTTGCTCAATGATCCAGGGATCCCACTTACAGGTGCAAATCCTGAAGAAACTGGCATTCAATGAGATTCATCTGCATTGTTTATATTAGTGAATAAATAGAAATGTCTATTTCTATTTATAAATAAACCTAAATGTCCACCCACAGGAGAAAAGATAAATAAAGGGTGGCATAGTTATCTAATGCAACATTACATAACGGAAAAAACGAATAAATTGAATCTGTAAGTATGGCATGAGTAAATCTAAAAAATATAATGTTGGGAAGAGGATTAAAAAGCAAGTCGCAGAATATATAAATTTATCAAATTTACATAAAATTTAAAATGTTCCACCTAATTTCTATGCACTGCTTACATATATAAAAATATTTTTATCAATATAAAACCATGGATAAGAATGATAAACATGAGGTCGTCTTATTGGTTAACTGAGGAATAAGTGAATAACATGGATTCAAAAAGGATGGTGTGGCTGGGTGTGGTGGATCACGTCTGTAATCCCAGCACTTTGGGAGGCCAAGGCAGGTAGATCACCTGAGGTCAGGAGTTCAAGACCAGCCTGACCAACACGGTGAAACTCCATCTCTACTAAATACAAAAAATTAGCCAGGCATGGTGGTGCATGCCTGTAATCCCAGCTACTTGTGAGGCTGAGGCAGGAGAATTGCTTGATCCTGGGAGGCAGAGGTTGCAGTGAGCCGAGATTGCATACTCCACACTAGCCTGGGAAACAAGAGCGAAACTCGGTCTCAAAAAAAAAAAAAAAATCGAAAACAAAAAAAGGACAATGATGAAGGCCTCAACCATGTTTGAAGCCTTGTTTCTGTGTTTAAAGTGTCTTACAAAAATGGAGCATTGAGTTTAGATTTGAAATAATTTTTCAATGTATTTTACAGGTTATTTTATGGATGTTTGATATACTTCACAATAAAAATTGAAATAATTTTGTTTCCCGCTTTTCCACTTAATCGTACATTGTAAATGTTTTGTATAACACAGTAATCTTAATACAACTCTTAAATTTTCCCTAGTGTTTCATTGGCTGAATACTAAACCTTTCTCCTTTAGTTGGACAACTTTCAGCTTTCCAATTGGTTTCAATTTTTCAATATGATAACACTTCAATCAAATCTTTTCAAAAAGGGCATTTTTCAGTTTTTAAAAAACTGAGTATGAAATGGAGCACTTGAAAAGAGATGAACATGGCAATTGAGAAGAAAACATAAGATAAAAACTTTTCTTCTTAGTTGAAAGTTTAAAATCACAAATCAACTACTGGAAATAATTTGTAGACATATCCAAAGAAAAGGTAAATAAAGAACATTTAATTATCCTACAAGGAAGCATCTAATTTTACAAAGAAATATTAGAGACAAACCACAGCTACATGCAAGTCACTGAATCACAACACAAGATTTCATGTTGTTCATATTCGAAGGCTGTTTTTTCAATTGTTTATCAACCATGGTACTCGGCTTTTCCATTGTACATATGCCAACAGTCTCTTCCTAAGTAAAACTGGGCATATGGAACATTTCAGCTCTCAAGTTTGGCCTTTTGAGTTATTTAAATATAAAAATAGCCAAAGAATGCTGTTAAAATGGGGGAAAGAAAGTATTTTCCATTCATGCATTGCCCTCGATTATATGTTCCAGAAAAAAATTACTTTCAGGCTGAGAAAAAGCATGAAAAATTTCAACCTCAAATCTAAATATCAATTCTTGTGAAAGTAAAATGCAGAGAAATGTGGTTAGGGCTAACAATTACCCATGATCTCTTCTGTTGATTTCCTAGTCGTCTTATCTGCCTTTACTCTCAGAGACACACACAGACATTAAATATTTTCCCTCTACAAAATTAGTTTTGTAATGATAGAATGCAATGATAGAATGAATAAAGAAAATTTGATACATATACACCATGGAATATTATGCAGCCATAAAAAAGAATGAGAATGTATTCTTTTCAGGGACATAGACGGAGCTAGAGGCCATTATCCTTAGCAAACTAACACAGGAACAAAAAACCAAATACCACATGTTCTCGCTTATAAGTGGGAGCTAAATGATGAGAACACATGGACACATAGAGGGGAACAACACACACTGGGGCCTACTGGAGGGTGTAGGGTAGGAGCGGGGAGAGAATCAGGAAAAATAACTAATCGCCACTAGGCTTAATACCTGGGTGATGAAATACTCTGTATAACAAACCCCTATGACGTAAGTTTACCTATGTAAAAAACCTGCACTTGTGCCCGTGAACTTAAAATAAAAGTTAAAAAAAATTACAGTTGATACCAGTGCTTCACATAGCTCTTTAAATTTATTTGCTCTGAGAGGAGTACTGAATAGCACCTTCATCAGAATAACCTGCGATGGTTATTAAAAATGCTAATTAATGGCTAACCTTAAGCTCTCTGGGAATGTGGCCTAGCAGTAAGTATTTTAAAACAATTGCCTGTTTTGTTTTGTTTTTCCTGGCATGCAGTGGCATTTGAAAAAATGCTCCTTCAATGTTTAGGTGAATATGGTCAACAACAACAGGGTTACTACAGATGTCTCCCTGTGCTGCTCTGGGAATATTACTGCTATTCTATTGTAGACATTAAAGATTAAAGGTTCCGGTGGTAAGTCTTTTATAAAATATTGCCAGGTATTCTCTGGGGAAAAAAATGTGCTTAGCATAGGAGAACACTCAGCCACATGAATACTTAATAAATCACCAAGAAATGCCTAAACCTTCCATATACCAGAATAAAGCTTACACTTAGAAAGTCTTGCATTCAGCATGTTTCTTTGTGCAAATTCATGGTTGATTACACCTCGTAGGGGTGGTTTCCATTTTCAGAGCAGGCATAGTCAATTACCTCATCAAGAGTCCAGGTCACATGTCACAACACTGAAGGGAAATACCTTCAGAAAGGTTTATTCCAACCAGCAGAATCCATACTCACTGAACACTGCTGGGCTTCACTTCCCGCAGGTGAAGGGCAGGTTTGGGAACGCTTCGTTAAGATTTTTTTTTTTTTTCTTACAGACAGGGTTGCTCTGGCACCCAGGCTATATAGTCCAGTGGTATGGTTGTAGCTCATTGCAGCCTCTGTCTCTTAGGCTCAAGCCATCCTCCCACCTCAGCTTCCCCAGTAGCTGGAACCATAGGTGTGCACCACCAGGCCTGGCTGATTTATTTTATTTTTTGTAGCGATCGGGTCTCACTCTGTTGCCAGGCTGGTCTCAAACTCCTGGCCTCAAGTGGTCCTCCCATCTCGGCCTCCCAAAGTGCTGGGATTACAGGCATGAGCTACTGTGCCCAGTCTTTTGTTAAGATTTTTATATGCTTTGTACTAAAGTAGTATGTGTAACCACTTTTAAGGGCAAAGAAGGAAGTAACCGACTCCAGTAAGATTTTAACAGTGTCGGGCTGGGTGCAGTGGCTCACGCCTGTACATTGGGAGGCCAAGGTGGGCAGATCACTTGAGGCCAGGAGTTCAAGACCAGCCTGGCCAACATGACGAAAACCTGTATCTACTAAAAATAAAATAAAATAAATAAAATAAAATAAGTCTTGTGCTTGTAATCCTAGCTACTCAGGAGGCTGAGGCATAAGAATTGTTTGAACCTGGGAGATGGAGGTTGCAATGAGCCAAGATGGCACCACCGCACTCCAGCCTGGGCAACAGAGCAAGACTCTGTCTCAAAAGACAAACAAAACACAAAGTAAAAAATGAAAAAAAAGAACGGATTTTAACAGTGTTATCTGATTGTTTGGAAGAGCTGAGCTGGCACCCACACATTTTTAGTGCACACTCATTACCCTGCCTCCCTACCTCCCCACTTCCCCACACTAGGACGTTTTATCTGCTTCCACCTCTTCGTATGCTTAGGTGTTTTTGTTCAGAAACTGGAGGAGAAAGAAAAAGTTTGTATGAGTGGAGAAAGATGGAAGAACTGCTGTAGTGTGTTTTTTGCTTCTTCCAGTACCAAGATACTAGACTGTGCTTCTGTCTAGAGTAGAGAGACCCTCAGAGGGAGAAAAAAGGCACCTGGTCCTAAGGGAACTTCTTTGTTGTGAGGGGCAGTATTTAATTAGGCCTCAATCTAGCCCAGGAGAAATAGCCATTGGTGCCTTACACCTGCCTACACAAACAACATGATTTCCAATTCAGCTTCCTCAGTATCATGGTCTTGGAAAAGCAATTGCCTTCAACCATGGATCCACACATTTCTGTAACTGTAGAGAGATGTTGTCTTTTGACTATAAATCAACCATTAGTTTGATATTTGTAAGTTCCATGGGGTTAAAAGAAGGGGCTTCAAAAGAGGTACCCTATGGCATAAAATATTGAAGATGCATTGGAGAGTGTGGACAGGCACAGATGGAATGGCTCTCCAGGAAAGAGGATACCATACAAGAAAAGGTGCTGAGCAAGATGAGCTTTTTTTTTTTTTGAGGCAGAGTCTTGCTGTGTCACCCAGGCTGGAGTGCAGTGGTGCCATCTTGGCTCACTGCAACCTCCACCTCCTGGGTTCAAGTGATTCTCCTGCCTCAGCCTCCCAAGTAGCTGGGATGACAGGCGCCTGCCACCACGCCTGGCTAATTTTTGTATTTTTAGTAGAGATGCAGATTTCACCATGTTGGCCAGACTGGTCTCAAAATCCTGACCTCAGATGATCCACCCACCTTGGCCTCCCAAAGTGCTGGGATTACAGGAGTTAGCCACTGCACCCAGCCAAGATGAGCAGTTTGAAACAAGGTTGTTCTTTAAGCAGGGAGTCTGGTGGAGCTTAACTGGGGTCTTATGTGAAGGAAAAGACCCAGTTGGTGAGGACTGGGGGTTACCATCCAAGTATGCACAAATTATCAGGTTGACAAAGAAGAGTCATTCAAAACTTTGAGTAGGGAAATCGTACAGAAGGGTGCAGTGAAAACGTACTAGTCCAGGCTATTTCAATAATCCAAGCAGAAAGAAATGAAGAGACACCAGTGAAATTGGTAAATGCAGGAAGAGAAAGGCAAATGCTGTTGCCACT
Source organism: Hylobates moloch (assembly GCF_009828535.3). Classification (NCBI taxonomy): domain Eukaryota; kingdom Metazoa; phylum Chordata; class Mammalia; order Primates; family Hylobatidae; genus Hylobates; species Hylobates moloch. Next base: position 20,028,428 of record NW_026652277.1, read on the forward strand.
TTCAGGACTACACAAATCAGGAGATGGGCTGTATTGGAGATGCCAGTGAGTCGTAAATGAGAACAAGTCTAGAAGACGTGTGAGACACAAACCTAGGGGTGAGATGAAAAGAAGGTGAAAATCTCCACCAGACAAGGTTAGAGGCAGACAAGGTTAGAGATGGCAATTTGGGAGTTATTGATCAGCACATGGGAGTTTTTACTGCTTAGTGCCAGGTATTTTTCTCAGCTTGAGACTGATACTTAGCTTTGCTTTCCACTATGAGCAGTCTCCTAAGGACTCAGCCTCTATTTCTCCTGTTCTTTCACATACAGTGCTTTTCCTTCCCCTCTCTTATCTGCTGATATGATTTGGCTGTGTCTCCACCTGAATCTCATATTGAATTATACTCCCATAATTCCCACATGTTGTGGGAGGGACTCGGTGAGAGATAATTTGAATCATGGAGGCAGTTTCCCCCATACTGTTCTTGTGGTAGTGAGTAAGTCTCACAGGATTGGACGGTTTTATCAGGGATTTCCGTTTTTACCTCTTCCTCATTTTCTCTTGCTGCCACCACGTAAGAAGTGCCTTCACTTCCCACCATGATTCTGAGGCCTCCCCACCTGTATGGAACTGTAAGTCCAATTAAACCTCTTTTTCTTCCAGATCTCGGGTCTGTCTTTATCAGCAGCATGAAAATGGATTAATACACCTGCCTTCCCTACTCTGTAGCCTACTGAGGAGTAGAACCTAGTCTCTACACACTCACACATTCTCACATCCTTCTTCTTGCCTCTGTGTTTTAAGATTTTCTTAACAAATTTTTATAGGAAAGAAGACACAGCCCAAAGAGGCTCAAAGTCTTCTGAGCTCTTGCTGTGGAGATTCCTGGTGTGGAATTTCTGATGACCTCCAAGAAGGTAAATGAGAAGCTTCTAGGAGCCTTCATCCTTCCTCACTTTTTTACTGAGCTTTGGTTCACAATATCATCTCTTCCTCCCAGACTTATTAAAGACTGTCGTCCCCTCTCCTTAGCCTCCAGGTGCAATCCGAGCTGGAGATTTTGGCAACTGGAATTCCTCCAGACCATCAGGATCTGTGTCCTGTTCCAGAAAGATCCTTCTGTGACCCCTCCTCCCAGAAACAGCTGTCTCACCATCATGGTCTTACCTGCAGAATCAAGTGGCCTCTTCCCATAAGAGACTGCAGATTTAACTCCTGAATTCTCCAAAATGTCCAAAGCAAACACAGAACTGCTAGATTTAAACTATCTTTCTTGGCTTTTGCCAAGTTAAATTATTGCCATATACTAACCAGGCCCTGTGGCCAAGCTCAGAGAACAGACCTGTATTTCAGTTTTTCCCCCTATAAAATTATTGTTTGACTAATATTCCTCCTGTTAAGTTAAATAAATAACGACAGTTTTGTAAAGAATTTAGATGTCATTATTTTCCATCTTCGTGGAATGAAAGCTCCGTGTGTACTGAATCTTTTTACAAATCTCTTAACTTTCTTAAACGTTGTGCTTGTTTGTGGTTCTCCCAATAATGACCACATCATTTCCTGAACATTCCCAGGGTGAACTGAATGCCGATTCTTCAGATTTTAGGGAAAATGTGGATTGGTAGAAAAAAAAAACAAAAGTGACCATGGTTTTCAAAATTTTTTTTTTCTATATTCTTCCCCATTGACGTACTGTACCGTTTGAAAGTGTCCTCTTATACTTTATATTGAGATGTTAAGCATAAAATCTTTCATTAGATATGTTCCTATGACATTTCATCTATTTCCAATACAACAAGTGGGTAAGTAAGATGTAGTGGATGTCAAAACTAGTAGGTTTATTTTATGCAAAAATATATAATCTAATAGCCTTCCTTATTAAAGGTGAGTTATAAAACAGACATTTATGCAGTGATGTGCAGTTTCTGTATTTAACATTTAAAATTATTAAATGAGCTTGGCTTATACTTTGTGTGGAAGCTTAAAAGGTTGTCCAAAGTTAGGGATGAAGGGAATTTGAGGTTTTATTACCACACTGGTGTTTTGGACACAAGGCTAAAACACACAAAAATCAATTTAAACTGAGGACTGGCTGTGGAGTAAGTCCTAGGAACTTCTGTGTGAGTGACTTGGACACGTAAGTCTTTGAGTATCAATGCCCTGTCCTGTAAAACTAAAGCACTTCAGTGGTTGTTTTGAGTCTCAAATGAAATAATGAAACTGGATGTGTTTTTGTAAACTGTGCCACACTAGGTGAAAAGCTAAGGTCATTCTGCTCTGTGGTTAGTAGTTCAGTTCTCTTAATGTGTAAGTCTTGGTTCTCCAGATGCTTGGTTGATAATAATGCCAACTATTCAACTATTTTCATCCAAGGACTTAAGTAAGAAATACCATCTGTGTTAGTCTGTTCTCATGCTGCTAATAAAGATGTACATAAGACTGGGTAATTTATAAAGGAAAGAGTTTTAATGGACTCACAGTTCCACATGGCTGGGGAGGCCTCACAATCATGGTAGAAGGCAAAGGAGAAACAAAGCCACATCTTACATGGTCACAGGCAGGAGGGCTTGTGCAGGGGAACTCCCATTTATAAAACCATCAGAGCTCATGAGACTTATTCACTATCACAAGAACAACATTGGAAAGACGTGTCCCTCATGATTTAACTACCTCCCACCAGGTCCCTTCCAAGACGCATAGGAACTATGGGAGCTACAATTCAAGATGAGATTTGGGCGGGGACACAGCCAAGCCATGTCACCATCCGAGCTTTTTGGGAGGCCAAGATGGGACGATCACTTGAGCCAACGAGTTTGGGGTTACAGTGAACTATGATTGGGACAGTGTACTTCAGCCTGGGAAACAAAGCAAGATCCCAACTCAAAAAAAGAAATACTAATGTTTCGGAGTGCCATGCAGGTCAAGCCTTCAGGCTCCAGGTGCCCATTCCCCCAGCTGCTGTGAGTGTTGGCTACTGAGAGCTCATAGCTGAGTTCCTTTCCAGCAAATGCCCACATCAGAAGGAAACAGCCTTCCCTGGAGCAGTCTGCTTCTGAAGATCAGCCGATGTAAGAATACACGGGCCCAGCTCTCTGCCGCCACTGAAGATAATTTTGAAGAGTCTTCCGAGATTTCATTTTCTGCTGGGATAGTAGAGGCCCCATTTTGCAAAGGCCTCACAGTTCTCAGTCACCCTGTGTCCAATCCTGCTTCCCCCACCTCCTCACAGGGTTATTCCCAGGTGTACTGCCTAAAAAATTCTCCTTCAGGTAAATCTCCATTTCAGAAATTGGTGCCATTTAAAAGCTCTCCAGATAACTGCTGTCTATCAAACATGGAAGATCACTAGCTTAATCTCTGCATCAGACAATATTGTTTCTAACATTGAACGGTAGTGTGCCAGAAATTAAAGTGTAACATTTCCAATCTCAGTTTGTTCATCTGTCAGATTGGAATAACTCCCTTACAGAGTATTTGTTATAAGACGTACATAATGTGATAATATAGTGTCTACAACATTGTGAATACTCAATAACTATTGGTTTTAATATTTTTATGGGAAATCAGAAAGAGTGAAGGCTAGAGTTCCATGTGATTGGGACTATATTAGATGTTCTCTAATGAAATCTTCAGACAATTGATAGTACTAATAATAACATGTAATTCTAGAGAGATTTAAGAGTAATTTATTTAGGTGTTAATACAGCTTGGCTATTTGTTCCTTGAAATCTCATGTTGAAATGTGATCCCTAATGTTAGGGGTGAGGTCCAATGGGAGCTGTTTGGGTCAGAGGGGTGGATTCCTCATGAATGGCTTGGTGCTCTTCTCACAGAAGTGAGTGAATTCTCACTAGTAGTTTCCAAGAGTACTGGCTGTTGGAAAGAGCCCGGCACCTCCTCTACTCTCTATTGCTGCTTCTCTCTCCATGTGATCTGCTCATTCTCACTTCCCTTTCCCTTCTGCTATGTGTAAAAGCTTCCTGAGGTCCTCATCAGAAGAAAATGCCAGCACCATGCTTCTTGTACTTGCCTGCAGAACTGTGAGCCAAATAAACCTCTTTTCCTGACAAGTTATCCAGCCTCAGTCATTCCTTTATAACAATGCAAACAGACAAAAACAGATAGCAACCAAGAAAAGGAGAAGAGTATTATATAAACTGCAGGAGGCATTTTATATTTACAGTGGAGATATTTATGTAGGAAACGCACCCACACCCACATCAAATTTATTGTTAAATAATGTTTGAAAAAATTCTGGCTGAAGTGTGTGACTAACATGATAGCATAAAATATTTGTTGTCAATTGGTGCAAGTCACAAGATAATTAAAAGGTCAAAAAGAGTAACTGGAAGGGTGAAGCAAAGCTTTGGGGGAGAATTGTTATCTATTATTTATGTAGAATTTTAAAATTTGCTACTGTTTTACAGAAAATTGTGACCAGCTTGTCTCATTTCAATAAGAAGAAAGGAATGTAAAGTCCTGGATTTCCATTAGAAGGTGGGAGTTATATAGGGAGGCGATTAACATTTTTCATTTTCCCACTCAAACACCTTTTAACAAGGGTCGTGGTACTCTTACTCTACAAGAAACAAATAGTCACCACAAGAAGCTGTTGAATTATCTAAAGAAAAATAATAAGAAAGACATTATCCAAAGAAAAATCATTTCTTCAACTTAAGTAGGATTGATGGGGCAGGATACTGTTAGAACTAATAAAGCATCATTATCCACTGTATCATCCCATAATCCAAATCAGTTTAAAGTCTTTAAAGTGCCTAATTCAGAATTTTTCCCCCTGTAATGGTTTGAAAAATGACCATCCAACACTATAACCAGAGAAGAGCTGAAATAACATAACTGAATTATTTGCACTAATGTTTGTCTTTAGTTTAAAAAAGAAATCAAGTAAACTAACTAATTTTCATACTGTTTCCAAATTTTCTTTACTGGTATAACTCAGTATTTCAGACTTTTGTGATACAAAATAAGATTGCAGTTAATACTTTTGGAACTTTAAAAAATTTTTTTTAAATATTTCAGATTGACAAGTAATGAAGGCTGTTATTCATAACACCTTATTGTATAAATCCTTCATAATTGTCACATTTATCTCTGATTATTTTAAGGCATAAAATATGACTGGGTGTTTTGAAGCCCTCTGTGTTCCTCACTATAATTTCATTTTTCAGTCTCTCTCCCCAGAGGTAAGGCCTACCCTAGATTTTTACTTATTATTCAGTAAATACTTTTACAATTTTAATAACATATATTGGTAACCATTAATAAAACATAGTTTTTAATATAAATGATATTATTTTCCAACATGCTTTGTTCTGGCTAAATATTAAACTTTTAAGATATGTCTGAATTGCTATTTGTAAATTTAATTCATTCCATTAATTATGTTAATAATTACAGTATTAGCATAATTATGTCACAGTATTCCATTTTATGAGAGAAAACAATGTATTCATCCATACTCTTGTCTTTGTGATCCAGCTTGTTTCTAATTGTTCTCTTTCACAAACATCCATTGTGCCTTGTATGAGGGCTTTTCTGTGGTATTTACCCAAAATGGCATGGCTAGGTCCCGGGGTCACAAGCATTTTCCGTTTAACTCAGTCTTTATAATTGCTCTTGACAATAGTTTAATCATGTTGACAGTCTCTCCAGCACTGTGTAAGAATTCCCAATTGCCTACAATCTGATTCTCACTTAGTAATACAGATTTTTAATCTTTCTCTATCTGATGGTTACAAAATTGTACCTTCTTGTGTAAATTCTCAATTTTCTAATTATAGTGAGTAGAAGTATATGTATTGGCTTTTAAAATCTTCTCTTCTGCTACTTGTCAGCTCATAGTATATGCAGATTTGCTATTGGGTTATTTTTCTTTGTAAAATTAATATTAGGTCTGCACATTTTTTGGATAATAAAATTGTCCAAGTATTTGTTAAAATAACATTTAAATCTATTTAAATTTAATAAAAATCTGGAACAATCTAGTTCTGATAGTTCGGCTCTTTTCTGATTTGTGTTGGGAGGTCATTTCTAAACTCTTTAGGGAGAAAAAATCTGAGTTAAGCTTTTTAAAAAAGAAAAAGCTCAAATATCTCAGTAAGGAAGTCAGGCTGGGAGGCAGGGTATGTACTTCATTTAGTATGTACTTTAATTTTCTACTGTGAGGTAGGAATGTGTTTTTATTTCTTTTTAATTTTCCCATAGGTTATTGGGATACAGGTGGTGTTTAGTTACATGAGTAAGTTCTTCAGTGGTGATTTGTGAGTTTTTGGTGCACCCATCACCCGAGCAGTATAAACTGCACCCGATCTGGATAGTCTTTTATCCCTCTCCTGCCTACCAACCTTCCCCACAAGTCCCCAAAGTCCATTGTATCATTCTTTTGCCTTTGCATCCTCATATCTTAGCTCCCATATATCAGTGAAAACATATGATGTTTGATTTTCCATTCCCAAGTTACTTCACTTAGAATAATAGTCTCCAATCTCATCCAGATCACTGCAAATGCCATTAATTCATGCATTTTCATGGCTGAGTAGTATTCCATTTTCTTTATCCACTCATTGATTGATGGGGATTTGGGATGGTTCCATGATTTTGCAATTATGGATTGTGTTGCTGTAAACATGTTCAAGTATCTTTTTCATATAATGACTTATTTTTCTCTGGGTAGATAGTAGTGGGATTACTGGATCAAATGGTAGTTCTACTTTTAGTTCTTTAAGGAATCTCCACACTGTTTTCTATAGTGGCTGTACTATTTTACATTGCTACCAGCAGTGTAGAAGTGTTCTCTGATCACTGCATCCACATCAACATCTACTGTTTCTTGATTTTTTGATTATGGCCATTCTTGCAGGAGTAAGGTGGTATCACACTGTGGTTTTGATTTGCATTTCCCTGATCATTAGTGATGCTAAGCATTTTTTCACATTTTTGTTGGCTATTTGTACATCTTCTTTTGATAATTGTCTATTCGTGTCCTTAGTTCACTTTTTGATGGGCTAAGGATTTAGCCCACTAAACCAAACTAAACAACCAAAAACCCCACTTTGTGGTTGTTTGTTTTTTTCTTGCTAATTTCTTTGAGTTTGTTGTAGATTCTGGATATTAGTCCTTTGTCATATGTATAGATTGTGAAGATTTTCCCCCACTCTGTGGGTTGTCTGTTTACTCTGCTGACTGCTCCTTTTGTGGTGCAAAAGCGCTTTCATTTAGTTAAATGTTGGCTATTTATCTTTGTTTTTATTGCATTTGCTTTTGGGTTCTTGGTCATAAAATCCTTGCACAAGCCAACATCTAGAAAGGTTTTTCCAATATTAGCTTGTAGAATTTTTATAGTTTCAGTTCTTAGATTTTAGTCCTTAATCCATCTTGAGTTGATTTTTGTATAGTATGAGAGATGAGGATCCAGTTGCATTCTCCTTTATGTGGCTAACGAATTATCCTAGAACCATTTGTTGAAAAGGGTGTCCTTTCCACACTTTATGTTTTTGTTTGCTTTATTGAGGAACACTTGGCTGTTAAGTATTTGGATTTATTTCTGGGTTCTCTATTCTTTTCCATTGGTCTATGTGCCTATATTTATACCAGTACCATGGCGTTTTGGTGACCATGGCCTTATGATATAGTTTGAAATCAGGTAGTGTGATGCCTCCAGATATGGTCTTTTTGCTCAGTCTTCATTTGGCTATGCAAGCTCTTTTTTGGTTCCACATGAATTTAGAATTCTTCTAATTCTGTGAAGAATGATGGTAGTATTTTGATAGGGATTGCATTCAGTTTGTGGATTGCTTTATGCAGTATGGTCATTTTCACAGTATTGATTCTACCTGTCCATGAGCATGGAATATGTTTCCATTTGTTTGTGTCATCTTTGATTTTTTTCAGAAGTGTTTTGTAGTTTTCCTTATAGAGGTCTTTCACCTCATTGGTTAGACATATTACTAAGTTTTTTCAATTTTGTTTTTTGCAGCTATTGTAAAAGGGGTTGAGTAATCGATTTGATTCTCTGCGTGGTCACCATTGGTGTATAGGAGAGCTACTGATTTGTGTGCCTTAATCTTATATCTGGAAACTTTGCTGAATTCTTTTATCAGTTCTAGGAGCTTTCTGGAGGAGTCTTTAGGGTTTTCGAGGTAAATGATCATATCATCAGCAAAGAGTGACAGTTTGACTTCCTCTTTACTGATTTGGATGCCCTTTATTTCTTTCTCTTGTCTGATTGCTCTGGCTAGGACTTCCAGTACTATGTTGAAGAGGAGTGGTGAAAGTGGGTATCCTTGTCTTGCTCCAGTTCTCAGAGGGAATGCTTTCAACTTTTCCCCATTCAGGATTACACTGGCTGTGGGTTTGTTATAGATGGCTTTTATTACATTGAGGTCTGTCTCTTGTATGCCAATTTTGCTGAGAGTTTCAATCATAAAGGGATGCGGGATTTTGTCAAATGATTTTTCTGCACCTATTAAGATGATTGTGTGATTTTTGTTTTTAATTCTGTTTATGTGGTGTATCACATTTATTGACTTGCATATGTTAAAACATCCCTCCATCCCTGGTATGAAACCCACCTGACCATGGTGGATTATCTTTTGGATATGTTGTTGGGTTTGGTTAGCTAGTATTTTGTTAAGGATTTTAGTATCTATGTTCATCAGGGATATCGATCTGTAGTTTTCTTTTTTGGTTATGTCCTTGCCTGGTTTGGGTATTAGGGTGATGCTGTCTTCATAGAATGAATTAGGGAGGGCTCCCTCTTTCTCTATCTTGTGGAATAGTGTCCATTGGATTGGTAACAATTCTTCTTTGAATGTCTGGTAGAATTCTGCTGTGGATCCATCTGGTCCTGGATTTTTTTTGGTTGGTAATTTTTAAATTACCGTTTCAATCTCACTGCTTGTTATTGGTCTGTTTAGGGTATCTAATTCTTTCTGATTTAAGCTAGGAGGGTTATATTTTTCTAGGAATTTATCTATCTCTTCTAGGTTTTTTAGTTTATGTGTGTAAAGGTGTTCATAGTAGCCTTGAATGATCTTTTGTATTTCTGTGGTGTCAGTTGCAATATCTCCCGTTTCATTTCTTATTGAGGTCATTTGGATTTTCTCTCTTCTTGGTTAATCTTGCTAATGATCTATCAATTTTATTTATCTTTTCAAAGAACCAGCTTTTTTATTCATTTACCTTTTGTATTTTGTTGTTGTTGTTGCTGTTTCAATTTCATTGAGTTCTGCTCTGATCTTAGTTATTTCCTTTCTTCCGCTGGGTTCAGGTTTAGTTTGTTCTTGTTTCTCTAGTTCCTTGAGGCGTGACCTTAGAATATCAGTTTGTGCTGTTTCAGTTTTTTTGATGTAGGCATTTAGGGCTATGAACTTTCCTCTTAGCACCGACTTTGATGTATCCCAGAGGTTTTGATAGGTTGTGACACTACTATCGTTCAGTTCAAAGAATTTTTAAATTTCCATCTTGATTTCATTTTTGACCCAGTGATCATTCAGGAGCAGGATATTTAATTTCCATGTATTTGCATGGTGTTGAAGATTCCTTTTAGAGTTGATTTCCAGTTTTATTTCATTGTGGTCTCAGAGAGTGCTTGATAAAATTTTAATTTTCTTTAATTTATTGCAGCTCATTTTGTAACCTATGGTCATATGGTCTGTCTCAGAGAAAGTTTCATGTGCTGTTGAGTAGAACATGTATTCTGTGGTTGTTGGATGGAATGTTTTATATATATATATGTTTTGTCCATTTGTTCCAAGGTATAGTTTTAATCCATTTTTAGTTTGTTGACTTTGTCTTGATGACCTGTTTAGTGCTGTCAGTGGAGTATTGAAGTCGCCCACTATTATTGTGTTGCTCCCTATCTCATTTCTTAGGTCTATTAGTAATTGTTTTGTAAATTTGGGAGCTCCAGTGTTGGATACATATATGTTTAGGATTGTGATATTTTCCTGTTGGACAAGGCCTTTAACCATTTTGTAATGTCTCTTTGTCCTTTTTAACTGCTGTTGCTTTAAAGTTTGTTTTGTCTGATGTGAGAATAGCTACTCCTGCTCACTTTTGGTGCCCATTTGCATAAAATGCCTTTTTCCACCCCTTTAAGTTTATGTGAGTCCTTATGAATTAGGTGAGTCTCTTGAAGTCAGCAGGTAGTTGGTTGGTGAATTCTTATCCATTCTGCAGTTCTGTATCTTTTAAGTGGAGCATTTGGGTCATTTACATTCAATGTTAGTATTGATATGTGAGGTACCATTCCATTCATCATGTTATTTGTTGCCTGTATACTTTGTTTTTTGTTTTTGTTTTTGCTTTTTAAGTTGTATTTTTGTTTTATAGGTCCTGTGAGATTTATGTTTTTAAAAGGTTCTGTTTTCATGTGTTTCCAGGATTTGTTTCAAGATTTAGAGCTCCTTTTAGCAGTTCTTGTAGCAGCGGCTTGGTAGTGGCGAATTCTCTCAGCATTTGTTTGTCTCAAAGAGATTTGTTTGTCTGAAAGAGATGCTTAGTTTCACTGGACATAAAATTCTTGGCTGATAATTGTTTTGTTTGAGGAGGCTGAAGATAGGGCCCCATCCCTTCTAGCTTGTATGGTTTCTGCTAAGAAATCTGCTGTTAATCCGATAGGTTTTCCTTTATGAGTTACCTGGTGCTTCTGTCTCATAGCTCTTAAGATTCTTTCCTTTGTCTTAACTTTAGATAACCTGATGACACACAATAATCTTTTTTTGATGAATTTCCCAGGTGTTCTTTGTGTTTCTTGTATTTGGATGTCTAGGTCTCTAGCAAGGTTGGGGAAGTTTTCCCTGATTATTCCCCCAAATATGTTTTCCAAACTTTTAGATTTTTCTTCTTCCTCAGGAACACCAATCATTCTTAGGTTTGGTCATTTAACATAATCTCAGACTTCTTGGAGGCTTTGTTCATATTTTCTTATTCTTTTTTTCCTTGTCTTTGTTGGATTGGGTGAATTCAAAGACCTTGCCTTAGAAATCTGAATTTCTTTCTTCTACTTGTTCAATTCTATTGTGAGACGTTTCAGAGCATTTTGCATTTCTACAAGTGCGTCTAATGTTTCCTAAAGTCTTGACTGTTTTTCTTTATGCCATCTATTTTCTTGAATATTTCTCCCTTCACTTCTTGTATCATATTTTGGATTTCCTTGCATTGGGCTTCACCTTTCCGTGGTGCCTCCCTGATTAGCTTAATAACTAGCCTCCTGAATTCTTTTTCAGGTAAATTGGGGGTTTCTTCTTGGTTTGGATCCATTGGTGATGAGCTAGTGTGATTTTGGGGGGGGGGGGGGGTGTTAAATAGCCTTGCTTTGTCATATTACCAGAGTTGGTTTTCTGGTTTCTTCTCATTTGGGTAGGCTCTGTCAGAAGGAAGGTCTAGAGCTGAAGGCTGTTATTCAGATTCTTTTGTACCACAGGGTGTTCCCTTGATGTAGTACTGTTCCCCTTTTCCCATGGATGTGACTTTCTGAGAGCCAAGCTGTAGAGATTGTTATCTCTCTTCTGGGTCTAGACACTCAGCAAGTCTACCAGGCTCTGGGCTGGTACTGGGGGTTGTCTGCACAGAGTCCTGTGAGGTGAACCATTTATGCATCTCTCAGCTGTGGATACCAGCATCTTTTCCAATGGAGGGGGCAGGGGGCTGAAATGAACTCTGCGAGGATTCTTAGCTTTGGTGGTTTAATGCTCTATTTTTGTGCTGGTTGGCCTCATTCCAGGTGGTGGCGCTTTCCGGAGAGCATCAGCTGTGGTAATATGGAGAGAAACCAGACAGTGGGTGGGGCTCTAGAACTTCCAAGACAGAGGCTCTAAAAGCCTCTGTCTTCAGCTACCAGAGTGGGTAGGGAAGGACCATCAAGTGGGGGCAGGGCCAGGTGTGTCTGAGCTCAGACTCTCCTTGGGTGAGTCTTGCTGTAGCTGCTGTGGGGGACGGTGGGGGGGGGGGGGGGGGGGGGGGCGGGGGTGAGGTTCCCAGGTGAATGGAATTGTGTACCTAGGAGGAGAATGGCTGCCTCTGCTGAGTCATGCAGGTTGTTAGGGAAGTGAGGGAAAGATGGCAGTCACAGGCCTCACCCAGCTCCCATGCAATCCAAATGGCCAGGCTCACTCTCACCATGCCCCCTCTAATAGCACTGAGTCTGTTTCCAAGCAGTGGGTCAGCAGGGATGAGAACTTGCCCCAGGCTACCCACCTCCCAGCTGTGAAAGAAAAGGGCTTTCGTTCTTCCCCCACCTGTGGAGCCTACACGCTAGATTTGTGCCCTCCCTTGAGTTCTGGCCAGGAGGCTTCTCCACCTGTTCAAATTGTTATAAAGTTCAGCTGGAGACTTCCTTCTCTCCGTGGCATTTTCCTCGTGCCTCTGGCCACCCTCCGGAAGGATCTCTGTGAGGCCAGGCAGGAATGGCCTGCTTGGGGACCCAGCAAGCTTCTAGGGCCTTTGCTGCTGCTTCCTCTACTCCTGTGTTTCGCTTGGCTTTCTAAATGGACTCAGCTCCAGGTAAGGTCAGGAACTTCTCCTGCAAACTAGATCTTCTGTGTCCATAGTGGGGGTGTTTGTTCAGGGGCAAATGATCTCTCTTTCCCACTTTCATGCGGGTCCATGTGAAGAGACCACCAAACAGGCTTTGTGTGAGCAACATGGCTGTTTATTTCATCTGGGTGCAGGCGGGCTGAGTCTGAAAAGAGAGTCAGTGAAGGGAGATAAGGGTGGGGCCGTTTTATAGGATTTGGGTAGGTAAAGGAAAATTATAGTCAAAGTAGGTTTGTTCTCTGGCGGGCAGGGGTGGGGGTCGCAAGGTGCTCAGTAGGGGAGCTTTTTGAGCCAGGATGAGCCAGGAAAAGACTTTCACAAGGTAATGTCATCACTTAAGGCAAGGATCGGCCATTTTCACTTCTTTTGTGGTGGAATGTCATCAGTTAAGGCGGGGCAGGGCATATTCACTTTTTTTGTGATTCTTCAGTTACTTCAGGCCGTCTGGGCATATACGTGCAAGTCACAGGGGATGCGATGGATTGGGCTCAGGGCTCAGAGGCCTGACACCCACTTCCCCAGTTTGGGCACCCGCAGTATTTGAGGTGTCTCCTGGGGGCACTTGCAGTATTTGAGGTGTCTCCTGGGTCCTGCAGGGGCAGTCTGCTTCCTTCAGAGGGTGGGTGGGTCCTCTCAGGATTCCTGATTTATTCCTGTAGTCGTTTGGGAGCTAAAATTTGTGATGAGAGCCTCCGCACACTGTTCTGTTTGTCCAAGTCAGAGCTGCAATCCAGTCCTGCCTCTTGTCAGCCATGGTGATCACCTTTAATTTTTTTCTAATATGAATAACCAGTTCTGCTAGAACTATTTTGTAAAAAGCCCATCATATCTTGCTGATATGTAATACTAAATCTGTGATATATCAATCTCCCATAGATTTGAGGGTCTATTTTTTGAACGAATTCTGTATCTTTTATTTATCATTAATGTCAATATCTTTTAATTATCTTGGATTACAGTAAGTCTTAACTTATTGTAGGGCATATGTTTCTACCCTGTTCTTTAATTAAATATCTTGGATATTTTCCATTCTTTATTCTTCTGTATTAATTTTACAAGTTGTTTATATTCTTGAGAGAAATTTAAAACAAAAATCAATTTGCCAGTGATTGAAATGACATGATTTTTATTTTAAGTTAGAAGGAGTAGGCATTTTTATATCACTGAGTATTTTATCATAAATATTTTTATCTCTTTTATCTACTTAATTTTTTGTTCATTTATTTCTATATACTGAAAACTTTTGTTGCTTTGTTTTATCTACTTACTTAGAGTAGTTTTTTGTTCATTTATTCCTGTATACGGAGAACTTTTGTTGCTTTTTTGAGTTTTTCTATGGTATTCATTAGAGCGATATTGGAGCTTTTAATATTTCCATATTAACTGTGTGTTCTGAATTCTATTTTTAGTAAAATAAAAATTGTCTTCTGTTCTACATTGTTTGTTTTTAGATCTACTCTACTAGCTAAAACCTAGAAAAATAAATTGAATAGAAATGGTGACAACAAGTATCCTTGTCTTATTTTTGGCTTAGCTTTAAAGAACTTCCAGTATTTTACTATTAAATATTATGTGTACTACAGATTTTTGGCAAATGCCCTCTAGCAGGCTAAGAAAGTTTCCTTTTATTCCCACTTAGCTAGATGGATTTTGTATTTTGCTTTGTTTTAATTACATATTGATACTGAATTTTCAAATGCTTTTTTTTGAGATCTATATAATCACGTAAGTTTTTGTCTTTAAAATGTTAATGTGGTATGCTACTTTAATACACTTGTACTGGGAAATATATAGAAGTATAAAAAAGTAGAGAACTGCTTTGTCATGTGTCTGACACATGCATGTCGACAAATCTGTTCCCCCCACAGATGGGCTTTTTCTGGGTTTTTTTGTATTTTTCTATGGTATTCATTAGAGCAATATTGGAGCTTTTAATATTTCCATATTAACTGTGTGTTCTGAGTTCTGTTTTTAGTAAAATAAAAATTGTCTTCTGTTGTACATTCTTTGTTTTTAGATCTACTGTACTAGCTAAAACCTAGAAAATGAACAGAAATGGTGACAAGTATCCTTGTCTTATTTTTGGCCTAACTTTAAAGAACTTCCAGTATTTTATTATTAAATATTATGTGTACTACAGATTTTTGGCAAATACCTTCTAGCAGCCTAAGAAAGTTTCCTTTTATTCCCAGTTAGCTAGATGGATTTTGTATTTTGCTTTGTTTTAATTATATATTGATATTGAATTTTCAAATGCTTTTTTTTGGAATCTATATAATCACATACATTTTTATCTTTAAAATGTTAATGTGGTATGTTAATGTGGTATGCTACTTTAATACACTTGTACTGGGAAATATATAGAGGTATAAAAAAATAGAGAACTGCTTGGTCATATGTCTGACACATGCATATCGACAAATCTGTTCCCCCCAAAGATGGGCTTTTTCTGGGTTTGGTGTCACTGAAGCCTGTATACAAAGCTGAAAGGGAGCATCAACTAGTGAGGACTTGATTCCATGGCTACAGAATTGAAAGGCAGCAGCCTGGCTCACAAGTCAACTTTTGGACAAGTGAGGAGTGAGAGGGCAAAAATATAGGCTCTCTCTAATGAAAGGGTTGGCCATTAAAAATGAGGAGAGGAATATTCATGTCTTTTCCAGAAATGAGTGGTGAACTTGAGTGCCGCCTTCCTTTTGTCATTTAATGGCTTCTTCCGGTCATTATCATGGTGATTGCAAACTGTCGGTGGTGATTGTCAACTGTCCTGGCACTAGTGGGAGTGTCATTTAGTGTGAAAATGAGATTATAATGAAAGCTGAGCTCTTTTTGAAGTTGTTAAGTCCTTTGATTAGCTACCATGATTCTAACCAGTCTCAGTTGGTCTGGTTATAAGTAGAACTTTTTGTCACAGGCATCCTGTTTCTTTTCTTTTTTGTTTTTTTTTGAGACAAACTTTCAGTCTTGTTGCCCAGGCTGGAGTGCAATGGTGCGATCTCGGCTCACCGTAACCTCCACCTCCAGGGTTCAAGCGATTCTCCTGCCTCAGTCTCCCGAGTAGTTGGGATCATACGCATATACCACCATGCCTGGCTAGCTTTTTTTTGTATTTTTTGTGTTTTTTGTAGAAACAGGGTTTCTCCATGTTGGTCAGGCCGGTCCCAAACTCCCGACCTCAGGTGATCTGCCCACCTCGGCCTCCCAAAGTGCTGGGGTTACAGGTGTAAGCCACCGTGCCTGGTCCCTGTTTCTTAAAGAAGTTAGGATGGGGTAGAATTCAGATAGGTCATATAGGCTGGTTAACATGAGGGGTGTCTTTGGGAAGTAGACATAGAAATAAAATTCCTGGACAAAAGGTATGAGTATCTGTGAAGTTACTATTTAATGCAAAATTGTTCTTTCAATTAATTGTTTCGTCACCCCTAACCCCTGCCCACTCCAGTCTCCAGTCAGTATATTAGAATTGCCACGTTTCCATATCTTCTCTAATACTTCATCTTCTGAGACATTTTGATTATTGCACATTAAACTAGTGTGAACTAATATCTACTTGTTGGATAAATTTACATTCTCCTGATTTTCACTTACTTATTTTCATATGCTTATTGGAATTAAAATATTTCTATTAACAAAGAATTCTTATATTTCTAAAATAAAATCTATGTATTTTATGATAGATTTTATTTAGACTATTTGGATGCAATTGGCCAGTATTTAAGATTTTTATATCTCTAGGTGATATTAAACTATAAATTTTCTTTCTTATACCCTCTTTTGTCAAATTTTGGTATTAAAGGCTACCATAGCATTAATAAAAAGTTGTGAAAAATTCCTACTTTTTCTATTTTATGAAATAATTTCTTTAATATATGGATTATTTGTAAGCAAATTTTGGTAAGCTCTTCTGTAATACTATTTGGGTGTGGTAACATTTTGTGGGTGTATTTTGGCTACTGATTCAAGTTTCATAAATGAATATAGGCTTATTTGTGTTTTCAGTTTCTTCTTAAGTAACTTCTATAAATTAATATTTTCCTAGAAACTTAATAATTTTATCCAAGTTTTCACATCTGTTGGCATAATTAGTCATGGTAATCTCTCATATGTTTAAATATTTTCTATTAGCTATACTGCTTGTCCCTTACTCATTGTCTTGATTGTTTTTATCAATTTGCCCATAAATTATTCATCACATCAGATTTTTCAGAACCAAGATACTGGTTGTGTTGATTATTTCTATATTCCTTTGTTTTATATCTCATTAAAATTTGCCCTTATTTATTACTTTCTTCCTTTTACTCTCTTTGGATTTACTCTGTGTATTAGTTGGTTTTCATGCTGCTGATAAAGACATATGCGAGACTGGGTAATTTATACAGGAAAAAGGTTCCATGTGGCTAGGGAGGCCTCACAATCATGTGGGAAGGCAGGGAGGAGCATGTCACATCTTACATGGATGGCAGCAGGCAAAAAGAGCTTGTGCAGAGAAACTCCCCCTTACAAAACCATCAGATCTTGTGAGACTTACTATCATGAGAACAGCATAGGAAGGACCTGCCCCTATGATTCGATTGCCTCCCACTGGGTCGCTGCCACAAAATATGGGAACTGAAGATGAGATTTGGGTAGGGACACAGCCAAACCATATCACACTGTAATTTTTTTTTTTTTTTTGAGTAAAAGTTAGTTCATTAATTTAAATTATTTTATTCTCTAACATATGCATTGGAGGATATAAATGTAGTTCTATCTAACTTAAACTGCATTTCATAATTTTTAACAGCTTTATTAAGGTATAATTAACACACAATAAATTACAATATTAATGTGTAAATATTACATGTTAAATATTATGAAATGATCATTTCTGTCCCCAATTTCCAGCAATCAATCATCTACTTTCTGTCACTATACATAAGTTTATATTACCTGGAACTGTACAGTATATCTCCCTTTTTTGTCTGGCTTTGTTCACTCAGAATAATTTTTTAGAGTCATTCATGTTGTTGTGCAGATCAATGGTTCATTTGTTTTTGTTGCGGAGTAACATTCCATTAGAGAGATATACAACATTTTTTAAAATCATAAATCTGGTGGCAGGCGCCTGTAGTCCCAGCTACTCGGAGAGGCTGAGGCAGGAGAATGGCGTGAACCCGGGAGGCGGAGCTTGCAGTGAGCCGAGATTGCACCACTGCACTCCAGCCTGGGCGACAGAGACAGACTCTGTCTCAAAAAAAAAAAAAAAAAAAAAATCTGTTGATGAACATTTGGACTATTTACAATTATTGGCTATTACTAATAGTGCTGCTGTCAATATTTGTGTACAAATTTTTCTATGGACATACAGTGTTATTTCTCTTGAGTAAATAACTAGGAATGAAATGGATAAATCATGTCAGATTTACAATTTACAATTGTACAATTGCTTTCCAAAGTGGCTTGGTTATTACCAATTTACATTTTGACCACCAGCGTATGAGAACTCCAGTTCTTCTGCATTCTTGCCAACACTTTATTTAAACTTTTTAAATGTAGCTATTTTCATGGATGTCTTATAATATCTCATAAGAATAAAATTTGCATTTCACTAATGAATAATGAATAATGTTGAGCATCTTTCTAACCATCTGTCTAGCTTCTTTGGTGAAGTGTGTGTGTTCAAATGTTTTGTCTATTTTTTAGTTTTTTTTTTTCTTACTCTTGAGCTTTGGGAGTTTTTATGTATTGTAGATATAAGTCTTTTATCAGATATATGCTTTGTAAATCTTTTCTCCCAATATGTGACTCATCCTGCCTTCTTTACATTGTATTTAGAAAACCGTGTTTTAAATTTTGATATCTAATTTATTTATATTTTTATTTTATGCATCATGCTCTTGGTGTTATAGCTAAGAAGTCTTCGCCTAATACAAAACTACAAAGCTTTTCTCCCACACTTCCAGAATTTTATAGATTCAGGTTTTATATTTAGTAATACATCAAAAACATATCATATATTATAAAGATATACTACATATCATAATGCATCATACATTATCAAAGGTATGGCACAATAAAAAGAAAATGTGTAATATATTTAAACAGTGTAAAGAATGAACAAAAACACCTATATGCCCATAAACCAATGTCTAAAGGAAAACATTACAATGCGTATTCCTCTCTAATCTCAGCTCTTCTGCACACATCACTAGATGACATTTTCTTTTGTTGTTTAATGCTTAGGTCCCTAAGCAGCGTATTGCCTTTATTGTTGCCCCTCCTTATCATTTGTAACAAATTGCATTCCTGACTTGCTTTTCTTGTTTAATATTGTGTTTTGGAAATTCATCCAAGGTGGTTGTAGAATATTAATTTTTATGTCTGTTATCTTATATATGTTTACTGTGTATTTATGCAACCTACCATTGCTGACTATTGATATTTTAAGGCTTTTATTTTATACAATGTTGAAATAAATATTTTTATGCTATGTCCTCTTGGACATTATATGCTAATATCTTTTCAATTTTTATGTCATTTTATATACATATACATGTATAATATATACCACAATATATATTCAACTTTATTAGATAATGCTAAATAGTTTCCAAAGTAGCTATAACAAATTACACTCCCACCAGCAATGTATGGGACTTTCACTCTTAAACATACTGTCATCAGTTAGTATTATAAGGCCTTTTCATTTTTAGCAACCTGGCTGGTATGTAATTATATCTTATTGTTATATTAATTTCATTTGCCTGATGATTAATGAAATTATGCATCTTCTAATATGTTTATTAGACACTTGTGTATCCTTCTGCTTTTTTGAATACAAGCATCTAAGAGATATTGCAGCATTAATTCCAGACCACTACAATAAAGCAAGTATCACCATAAACCAAGTCACACAGAATTTTGGGTTTCCCAGCAAATATAGAAGTTATATTTATACTATACTGTACTTTATTAAGTGTGCTATAGCACTGCGTCTTTTTAAAAAATAAACACTGTAATTTAAAAATGCTTCATAGCTACAAAATGCTAACAATCATCTGAGCCTTGGGCGAGACTCATCTTTCTCTGGTGGACGGCTTGCCTTGATGTTAATGACTGCGCACTGATGAGGGTGGTGGTTGCGGAAGGTTGGGGAGGCTGTGGCAATTTCTTAAAAAAGATAACAATGGAGTTTGCAGCACTGATTCATTCTTCTTTTCATGAAAGATTTCTCTATGGCATAAGACACTATTTGGTAGCATTTGACCCACAGTAGAAATTCTTTTCAAAATTGGAGTTATTCAGCTGGGCGCAGTGGCTCACGCCTGTAATCCCAGCACTTTGGGAGGCTGAGATGGACGGATCATGAGGTCAGGAGATCAAGACCATCCTGGTGAACACGGTGAAACCCCGTCTCTATTGAAAATACAAAAAATTAGCCAGGCGTGGTGGCGGGTGCCTGTAGTCCCAGCTACTAGGGAGGCTGAGGCAGGAGAATGGCGTGAACCCGGGAGGCAGAGCTTGCAGTGAGCTGAGATGGTGCCACTGCACTCCAGCCTGGGTGACAGAGCGAGACTCCGTCTCAAAAAAAAAAAAAAAAAAAAAAAAAGGGAGTTATTTTTCTTGAACCCTGCTGCTGCTCTGTCAACTAAATGTATGTAGTATTCCAAATCCTTGGTTGTCATTTCAATGTTTACAACATCTTCACCAGTAGATTCCATCTACAGAAACCGCTTTCTTTGTTCATCTGTAAGAAGCAACTCTTCATCCATTCAAGTTTTAGTGGTTTTTGTTTGTTTGTTTGTTTTGCACAAAGGCACTATATGTAAATCATTTATTTGAGGGAAAAAGAAAGGAATTGTAATCATTCCTTCAAAAAGGACTGTTTGCTTTATTAAATATTTTCACCCTGCCACTGTTTCCACGTTTTATAGACATACAATTTTTTGTTTCAATATGAAATCATAGTGTAATCTTTTAAAAGACATTTTAAGTGGCAAGCATATATGCATCTATGACCAACTTTACCCAAGTACAGGAAATGGCATGTGGTGACGCTGCCTGGCCAGCAGCTTTTGTGAAGCACTCTAGATTGTGTGAAGTACTACAACCTTTGAGATGTTAACATGCAAAAAATACGTGCATCTCTTGCATCTCAGTAATGTGGCCAAATGTCGTAGTTTTCCCAGGACTGATGAGGTTCTCAGAACACGGGACTTTCAGCACAACTAGGAAGCCCTGGATAAACCCTCTTGTGTTGGTCTCTGTAATCAGAATCAATTCAGGATGATTGGTCAAAGGTATAAACTTTTAGTTAAAAGATGAGTAAGTTCTGGGGATGTAATGTATATCATGACAACTCCAGTTAGTAACATTGCATTGTGTATTTGAAATTTGTAACAAGAGTGTGTGTGTGTGTGTGTGTGTGTATATATGTATACACATGTATATACACGTATATATGTGTATATATTTGTTTGTTTAAGACAGTCTCGCCCTGTCTCCCACGCTGAAGTGTAATGGCACCATCTTGGCTTGCTGCAATCTCCACCTCCTGGGTTGAAGCGATTCTCCTGCCTCAGCCTCCCGAGTAGCTGCAGGTGCCCACCATCACGCCTGGCTAATTTCTGTGTTTTTAGTAGAGACAGGGTTTCGCCATGTTAGCCAG
Organism: Hylobates moloch; assembly: GCF_009828535.3. Lineage (NCBI taxonomy): Eukaryota > Metazoa > Chordata > Mammalia > Primates > Hylobatidae > Hylobates > Hylobates moloch. The sequence goes on from NW_026652277.1 coordinate 20,049,618, forward strand.
GCTGGTCTTGAACTCCTGACCTCGAGTGATCCACCTACTTCGGCCTCCCAAAGTGTTGGGATTGCAAGTGCGAGCTACCACACCCGGCCATGTGAACAGAGTAGATCTTAAGTGTTCTCACCACAAAAACATGATAAATAAATATGTGAGGTGGTGGATATGTGAATTAATTTGTAGTAATATAATACAAAATTTATGCTATATATTTTATGCATATATTATATATGTATATATATAATATATAATACGTATTTTATATTATACATATTTTCTCTCTATATATAATATCTCATTGAGGTATAATTGACAAAAATGTTATATTTGAGGTGGATAATGTGATTTATTCATCGCCACCTTAAATATATACATTTTTGTCACTTACACTTCAATGAAGCTGAAAATATGTTGTGGTAATTTCAATGATGATTGTTTTTCACTTCTATAAGTTTTATTTGTTTTTTCTTTTTTTTTCCAAATCAGCCTCCTCTTTTTTCATGGTGTTACTATGGGTTACTTTCTTTCCTTTTTATATTAATTTCTTGGCTTAGGGCCTCTGCACAGTTTGAGTTTGTAAATCTCCACTTTCACCTGCATGTGGCAAAGACCTGGAGTTTTGATTTCTCATGGGAAATTATGCTTTTCCCTCAAACGTGCCCCTCCAGAGCTCAGGCAGAAGACAAACAGGGTTACAGGCAGGCAGAGTTCTCTAGTCTGTTTTCACTAACCCGGGGTCCTTTTGGCAGACTAGGCTTAACTTAGGGGTCTCTGTTTCCACTCACTGCCCTATATGGATCCATGGCTACCTGGACATTTTTTCATAGCCGTTAACTCCAGCATTTGCTCTAGGCCCCATATCCAGGCTGATACATCCCTACAACCACCCACCATCTGTAACAATTTAATTTCACATAGATATGCCCACCACCAACATCCTCAGTCTGTCTCTGTCTTATATCAGTTCCATTTCACACTTCTGCCTCTGAGTTTCTTCTTTGTTTCTAACACCTAGAGATTTCCCTTTCTTTCTGTTTGGCTTAAGTTTTAAATGTTGCTGTTACTGTATTTTATCTAGCAGTTTGGTATGCCTATTAGAGGTCATGGTCTGCATCAACTCAGGCAATCGTCAGAAACCGGTGGAAATTATCTTTGTCCTCTTTAGCTTCATAAACACAGACACACACACATGCACGCACGACATGGACAGAATAAAAAGCTTCCCTTCTCCTGAGAATCAGTCTTAACAGCTTCTTCCTTATGTACATGAATTATAGAGTTTTGATATTTTGACAATTATGGTGTGCATCATGGAAAGAGAAATAAAAGTCAAGCCCCTTTCTTTCTGATTCTATCATGAACTCCATAATTAATGTAAATAGATAAGTGACTTGGATTCCAGATTTACAAAGAAAGGCACTCAAGTCTGATGCATGAGCCTGGAAGGTCTTCTCTCCTCACAAATGCATGGACATAATGAAGGGGCTTGGAGGAAGGAAAATAGTCCCTGCTCCACCTGACCTAAGTATATCTTCAGAATTCCAAAATCAGAGACAGATACCACATCCTAGGTGCACAGGATCTGCAGGAGGTGCTTGGAGTCCTGTGTAGATGAGTAATGGTTATAATATCAGGAGTCTTTCATGCAGACACATGAGCACTTTATGAGTGACAAGCAGTAAAGCATTGTGGTTATAGTACTATTCTTAATATTGGAAAGACTGAAGTTCACATTCCAGTTTTGCAACATAGTTGTTATGTTACCAAAGCCCTTTGAGATTTAGTTTCCTTATCTGTAAAATAATATATTTACTATTCAAATAATGCTTTATTTAAAATATACATTAATTATGGAGTTCATGATAGCATCAGAATTCTATCATAAATAATAAATAATAGAGCAAATAATGCTTTATTATTTAATAATCATATTTACATCATATATCTCTCGGACATTTTAAATAAGAGTGCTAACCCTTAGCGTAGACTCAAACATTTCAGAGTATTTATTATTACCTCTATTTATAGTATATGTCATTGTAATTATTACTGGCACATTTCTCTTACCCACTACATAGGGAGCTCTTTAAGTTCAGAGAGTTTGTCTTGTTCATTATTGTATCTTCAATGTCAAGATCAAGAAACACTTTGAAACCTTTTGAATTAATAATCAAGGTAATAGATTAGAAATATTCATCTGGTGAAGTCACACATCATGGATTAGAACTTACAAGACTAAAGCTTGGAAGGTTAGTTAAGAAATCATGACAATATGAGAAAATTTGATGGAAACAAGCCTTAGAAATGGTGGTTAAGGATAAACAGAGGTCAAAGACTTCCAACTTTGGTCCCTGAGGGAGCCATTTTCTGTAGAAAGAAATCCTAAGTTTAATTTTTGATAGCGTCTTCCATTTTTAAACTAAGTAGCCTTCATTAAATCCCTATCATCTGAAGTAACCTAATGTATCTCTGATCTTTGAAGCTCAAGGGCTGCTATGTAATACAGGTGGTCTGGAGTGCATCTGTGGTGTGTGTGTGTGTGTGTGTGTGTGTGTGTGTGTGTACCTGAGGCAAGTAGTTAACCTGCAGATAATTTTGGCAGAAACCACTCAAGCCCATTGCTTCTTCTGAAGATAATATGTTTTCACACCTTTTCCTTTGGGTATATTCACCTAATTATTCATCAAGAACTTACTCTTGTCAACATAATAGCATGGAGAGGGACAACTACTTAATTTGTCAACTGAATAGCACTGTCTTTGTTTATTTTGCTGGCCATGTTCTATCAATTTCCTTTGCTGCTTTAAAATCTGCTGATTGAATTAATGCCATTCTGGAGTATTTTAGTTATCAAGATTATCTCTTCTAATTTATTTTTTATGTTTTGGCAACAACTCAAATCTCTGTTGAAACCATGCACACCCTAAAAAGCTCCAGTGATGGCAGTGCTACAGCATCACTGTCTTGCTCCACAGGCCCCTTGGGAGTGCAAACTTCCAAGGGCTTGTGGAGAAATGGGGCCTCATGCCACAACATCTGATGGTTGTCATTTACAATGCCTTTGGATTTTGCTCCTGAGTCTTGTTGCAGATGACAGACTGTATTAGCTTTTTTCCATGCTGCTGATAAAGACATACCTGAGACTGGGAAGAAAAAGAGGTTTAATTGGACTTACAGTTCCATATGGCTGGGGAGGCCTCAGCATCATGGCGGGAGGTAAAAGGCACTTCTTACATGGCGGCGGCAAGAGAAAATGAGGAAGAAGTAAAAGTGGAGACCTGTGATAAATCCATCAGGTCTCATGAGACTTATTCACAATCACAAGACTAGCACGGGAAAGACCAGCCCCCATGATTAAATTACCTCCCCTTGAGGCCAGGCGCAGTGGCTTACGCCTGTAATCCCAGCACTTTGGGAGGCCAAGGCGGGTGGATCAAGAGGTCAGGAGATCGAGACTATCCTGGCTAACACAGTGAAACCCCGCCTCTACTAAAAATACAAAAAATTAGCTGGGTACCGTGGCAGGTGCCTATAGTCCCAGCTACTCGGGAGGCTGAGGCAGGAGAATGGCGTGAACCCGGGAAGCAGAGCTTGCAGTGAGCCGAGATTATGCCACTGCACTCTGTCTGCCTGGGTGACAAAGCAAAACTCTGCCTCAAAAAAAAAAAAAAAAAAAAAAAATTACCTCCCCTTGGGTCCCTCCCATAACACATGGGAATTCTGGGAGATATAATTCAAATTGAGATTTGAGTGGGGACACAGCCAAACTGTATCACAGGGCTTTTGACTAGAGTGCAGTTGGTGGCCCAGGAGATAACCTACGTAGAGCCATATGCCTGCATAACAGCTTTCCTGGGAAGCACTGGATACAGCTTGAGTTGTTGTGCTCCTGAGAGCTTCTCTGAGCCCTCAGCAGTATAAAGGCTGAATTAATTTTCACTGCTTGTGAAGTTCAATATTAATTGCCCACACCCTGCCTTATATTAAGTTGGTGCAAAGGTAATTACTTTTATGGCTAAAACCACAAATACCTTTACACCAACATAATATTGCTGCTGTCAGTCCCATCCTTTATTCTTGAAAATATTTTCTATTGGTACTACCAACCATTCAAAATTAACCATGAATTCTGTTTCCCAGTCCTGCTTACTACTGACATTTCAAGTTCTGAAGTAGAATCAATAAAATTTAAAGAAATGCTCTCTTTTCCAATTTATTCCTTGATATTGCCAGATATAAAGGTGTGTTGAGCCTGTCCCCTTGCCTCAGTCATATTGAACTAAGCAAGTTATTCAAAGGAAGGATAAAAACCTCTCTCTTCTGGAGCCAAGGCAGCCTTTTTCTCTTGATGTTAGAACTCAAGTTTCTCCTGTCTTTGGTCTCTGAGACTTGTCCCACCAGTGGCTTCCAGGAGTCTTGGGCCTTCAGCCTTGGACTAGAGGTTACTCCATCAAATGTCTTGCCTCTAAGGCCTCTGGACTTGGACTGAACCACGCTGCTAGCTTTCCTGTTTCTTCAGCTTGTAGATGGCCTATTGAAGGACTTCTCAGCCTCCGTAATCAATTGAGCCAATTTCCCCTAATAAATCCCTTTTCATATATATCTCTCTGGGTATATCGTCTTCGTTCTGTCTCTCTGGAGTACCCAAACTAAAACGGAAATTGGTACTGGAGAGTGGGTTGGTTGCTGTAATAAATACCTAAGAATGTGAAAGTGGCTTTAGAACTGGGTAATGGGTAGAAGCTGGAACAGTTTTGAACTAAGTGCTTGAAAAAGCCTATATTGCAAAGAATGGAGCATTAAGGGCAATGCCAGTGAGAGCTCAGAAAAGGAGAGCTGTAGGAAGAGCTTCATTCTTAGAGATTACTTAAGTGGTTATGAACAGAAGGTCCACAGAAATATGGACTGGAAGGGCCATTCTGATGAGGTCTTAGAAATGAGAAACAAGGTATTGGAAACTGGAGGAAAGGCTGTCCTTGTTATAAAGTGGCAAAGAACTTGGCTGAATTATGTCCATATCCTAGGACTTCGTGAGAGTGTTCAGAATGCTGCAAGGCTTCTCTTAAATGTTTATAGTAATGCATGAGGAAAGAGAATGATTTAAAGATAGAATTCAGAATTAAAAGGGAAGCAGAACATAAAGGTTTGGAAAATTCTTATCCTGGCCTTGTAACAAAGAGTACGTTCAGGAGAGAAAACCAAGAACGTTGCCAAGTGACTATTTGATAAGATTAGCATGGATACAAGGAAGCCAGGGGCTAGTCATCAAGACAATGGGAAAATTACCCTAAAGGCATTTCAGAGGTCTTCAAAGGCTGCCTATCCCATCACACATCCAGAAAACCATTCCAGGACACCAGAGGGACTTAGGGCACCCGTGTGGTCATGGGGCGTGCTGCCAAGGACCTCCTCAGGTCTCTGCTTCCTGCATTCTGGTGAAGCTCTGACTAGCTGTGACTCAAGCAGGCCCAGGTGTAGTTCATGCTACCTGTTAGGCGTGCGCAAGCAGTGATCCTTGGCTGCATCCAGTTGGTCCTAATTCTGCAGGTGTGCAGAATGCAAGAGCTGTGGAAGCACGCTTGGCTTAATGTGCTAAGTGAAATCTCTTAGATTTCAAAAATAATATTTTCAGAAAGAATGTTTTCAAAGAGTGTTTTATTCAGAAAGCCTCAGGGACCAAGGAGTGACCAGCCACGGGAGTGGAGCTTTTGCAGAGAGCCCTCGCTAGGGCAATGCCCAGAAGAACTGTGGAGTGGGGGACACCACAGAGAGTTCCTACTAGGGCAATGCCAGGTGGAGCCATGGGGACAGGGCTGCCCCTGAGACCCTAGAACTGTAGAGCCACCAGCATGCAGCACCAGTCCCTGACAGCCACAGACATATGACTTCAGTGCATGACAGGTAAGACATGGGCTGTGCCCAGCAAAGCCATGGGAATGGGGCTGCCTGAGGCCTTGGGGCCGCAACCTCCACTCCAGTGTATCCAGGAGGTGGGACATGGAGTCAAAGAAGATTATTATTTAGCCTTAACATTGGATATTGCTTTTACTGTTGGGTTTAAGACTTACTTGGGACTTGTTACTTTTCTCTTTTTTCCTATGTCTCCCTTTTGGAATGGAAAAATCTATCCTATGCCTGACCTACCAGTGTGTCTTGGAAGTAAATAACTTGTTTGATTGCACAGGCTCACAGCTGGAGGGAAATTTGCTTCAGGTTGAATCATGCCTTGAGTCTCATCAATATCTGATTTAGATGAAACTTCAGGGTTTTAGGCTTTTGAGATGATGTTGGACGGAAGTTAGGACTTTGGGGACTATTGGGATGGTAAGGATATATTTTGCCTGTAAGAAGGGCATGACCTTGTGGGGCCCAGGGGTAGAATGCTATGCTATGGTTTGAGTATCTTTGTTTCCTCCAAAATTCCTGTTGAAATGTAGTCCCCATGGCAACAGTATTGTGAGATGGTGGCCTTTTGGAGGTGATTGAGTCATGAAGGCTCCACCCCCATGAAAGGGATTAGGTGACCTTAGAAGAGAGCTTGATGGAGTGAGTGAGTTTGCCCCTTACTGCCCTTCTGACTTCTGCCACGTGAAGACACAACATTCCTCTGCTCTAGACAAGTCATCTGCACCATCTGGGAAATGGGGAGTGGCCCTCACCAGATGCCAGTGCCTTGATCTGGGACTCTCCAGCCTCCAGAAATGTGAGAAATAAATTTATCTTCTTTAAAAATTACCCATCCTGTAGTATTCTGCTATAGTGGCACTAAACAGACTAAGACAATTGCTATCATCCTACCAGGTTTTCATTATTTGGAATTCCTTGAGATCAGAGGCAAAAATATGCTTGACTTGTTTGTGGAACAGCAAAGGTCAGTGTGACCAGAATGGTGAGAGTTAAGGGGAGAGTAGAGATAAATGAAGTCAGAGGAAGCAAGGGGCCATGATAAGGACTTTGCGTTGACTCAGAGGGACATGGGAAGTCAGTGGAGGTTTTTTATCTGAGAATTGAAATAATTTGACTTTCACATTAAAAAGGATCACTTTGTCTATCACAAGAATAAACAGGGAAGACAACGGCAGAAGAATATAGAGCAGATGGGAGGCCATTGCTTTAAACCAGGTGAGAGGCTACTGCTTTAAACCAGGCAAGAAAGGTTGATGGCTTAGACCATAGTGACAGTACTGGTGGTAAGAGGTGCTCAAATTCCATATCTATATTGAAAGTAGATCCTATAAGATTAGTTGATGGATTGAAGGTGGAATAAGAGAGAAAAAAGGCCATCAAGGATTCCTCCAAGATTGTTGACCTGAGCAACTGGAACAATGAAACTGACATTTGCAGAGATGGGGAAGACTAAGGAAACCATATTTGAAAGGTGGATATAGGGAAGACTGAGAGATTGATTTGGGGCATGTTTAAGTTTTTTGATGCCTATTAGACAACCAAGCAGAGGTATCAAGTAAGCAATAGGATAAATGAGTCTGGAGTGTAGAAGAGTTTTGTGCTGAGAGATTAAAGTTTGAATGTTACCAGCAGGTGCAAGTCGCTAAAGACATGAGAGTGGGTGAGATCCCTGGAGAGGGGTTACACATAGAGAAAAGGAGAAAATCAGGGCAAGACACCTAAACTCTGATGCTTAGGGTGATAGAAAGGAGGAAAAATTAGGAAAGGAGATTACTGGCTTGTGGCCAGCAAAGTCAGAGGAGAGACAAGAGAGAATGGCCATGAGAACGCCAAGTGAAGCAGGTGTTTCCAAGAAAGGAGGGAGTGAAAGATTAAATGTGATGAAGATTAGCAATCAGCCCATGTATTTGGCAACAGGGAGGTCATTGGAGACCTTGACAAGAGCAGTTTATATCAAATTGTTAAAACGTGAACTTGATTGAAGGCCATTTGAGACAGGGTGAGAAACAAGACAGTGGACAGAATGTGTATAGATAGCTCTTCCCCTGCAGTTCCACTGAAAAGGGGAGCAGAGAAATGGGAGGTTGGAGGATGAGCCTGTAATCTCAAGTAAGGTTGTTTATTTCCCCAAAAAATAATTTTGATGAATTTATATCTATCAGCAGGGTGTATTAATAGGATAACATACGGATGACTTCATTTTGATAAGAAGCAAGCTCTTTTACTTTATCAAATTGCTTTTTAATCTCCTGGACTCATCTGGCATTAAATTTGTTAGAAGATGTTATGTTAGAATGTTATCACTGAAATATCTTAAATTCCGATGAGCTGTTTATTCCAAGTATCCAAGTACTTATCATAAACGGAAGTCTTCCATCTTTTTGGGAACTGCAGCAGGCACCTCCAGTTTTAGAGTCACGTGACTTTATTAATGTTACTCCAAGCATTCCTTCAAAGTAATTAATACATCTTCATTTTGATCCAACACTAGACACTTCAGGATCAAGTACAGGGAGTTGGGATGGTTCTTGAAGGATTGGGATCCATTTGCTTGGATTTTCAGTGAGTGCAGCTCAAGAAAGAGAACAAATACCAAGAAGTAAACCAAGCAGTGGGAAGTCAGGAGATCAGAGACTGATGGTGAACCAGGAAAACCAACAGTGTGGTGGAGACAAAGGGACAGCGTGAACTAAGCCCATCATGGTACAGAAGAGCACTGGGTGATGGAAGGATGACTCAGGGCTCAGATAAGGATGGAGTGTGCAAATGTGGAAATATAGCTACTTTTAATAGGCAGATTGGTCTGCTCCTGCTGGGCTTGGCCTTTCTTATTAAGCTACTGCATTTGCAGTGCTTGTACTCCACTCAGTGTGTTCAGCATCTGAGGTGCATGAGCTTATTTAGTGGTTACCACATCTCTGAAAATATTGTTTATTTCATAAACAAGGAAGCTAAAGTTCAGGGAGGTTATTTGCCCAAAGTTATGCATCTGTTGTGTGGCTGAATCTGATTCTCTCTATTATAAAACACACCTCTAAAGTTTTCTGGTTTACTATCTACAGTTGGACAGATCGCACAGTCAACCAAGTTTCCTGTTGGCAACTAATAGAAAATAAGGCTGGTGGTTGAGCATGGGCCTGGATGATATTTCATGTTGAGAATTGAAAGAATAGAAATAATTGCAAAGGAAAGATTTCTGAGGCAAGCTGTAAAAGGAGAAAAGAAAGTTTGTCTTAATTGTCAGTCTTTGTTGTTGTTTCTGCAATTAGCTTTTTCTACTTATTTTGCTTCTAAGCAGGGATATCAGTTTCATCTATTTCTTAATTGCTCTGTCTCCAAGCCAGGCATATGGTTCAAGCAAAGACTTGCAAGCATGCCAGGTGAAGTGTCCACAGTCCACCTTTCTGTTAGGTGATCATAAGCTTTGAGACTGCAATGAGAAGAGTGGACATAAACAGAAGAAAGGAATGGAAGGACAATAATGTCATTTGCTGACAGCTATCCACCTTATATGCAATTGTAACAAAAAAAAAAATCCAGGTGAATTGCCAAAATTGAAAACAGACGAGAAGCATTGGGTATTTACATAGATGCATTTCTTTAATTTTGTTTTTCAAACATGCATAACTATAAGTTTTCTGATACTTGGACAATAGTTTTATACTGTAATATTTGTTGACTCCATAGTCTAAATTTTTTTGTTTCCAACAGACTTCAGCTAATCTATAACATCATGACGTGTTTGTTAGTTCATTTCCAACACAATGTCATACGTGTACACCTGTGAACTTATTGAGAACCTGTATGTCCTGTGTACTTATTAAGAACACCCCTTTCCTGGGCTCAAAGTCACAAAGACAAATAAGAATAACATGAGCATTACTTGACATGAAGTTGTGAAAAAGTGCAAATAAAACTTATAGTGGGAAAAACCTTCATGGGCAAAGCAACTTTTTTATTTAGCTATATTATGTTGCTGGTATCTGACACCACCCTTTGGTTTGAAAGTATTTATGGGCAGCAGTTGCATTTATTGAAGACATAAGTGAAACCGATTCTCAAGCAAAGAAATTAATTCATTTGGGAAGTACTATATTTTAAGTCACTGGTGGATGTAGAAATGAACATGCCTTATCAGCAAGTAGACATATGAGCCTGTAATTCGAGGGAACAACCTGACATGAAGGCAGATTTGGGAGTCATCCTCACAGAAAAGATCATGGAACCGTGGAAATATACATAGTACAGGTAGAAGAGAAACAAGGACAGAACACGTAACATGCAAGGAATAGAAACCAAGAAGTTCAGAGAGGGAATATTTAGAATAACAGAGAATCAAAATGAGAGAGTTGTTTTGTAATAAATCATAGAAAAAACATTTCTTAAACGTGTGAAGATGTTGATGAGGTTAGGAAATAGGAAGGAAGAGAAGATAAAGGAGCACAACATGCTAAATTCCTGGCATTGCACTGAGAGGAGGTAAAAATAATTTCATCCTATTTTGGACAACCAGACAATTAAGGAATATTTTCATTTGTTCAAACTTAATAGGACTGAGCTGGATTAATTGATTTCAGCAGAACTGGAATCTTTGGTATATTGAGTTTTCTCATTTATGAATGTACTACATATCAACATTTGTGCAGGCCATTTTTGTGTTTTTAATAACATTTTATATATTTTTTCATCAAAGTTTTGTACACGTTTTACTAGACTATTTATAGGTATCTAGTCTTGTTTCCTTCATAAATATTATCTTCCTACAATATTTTGTGATGAGTTGTGATGGTGCTAAGGAGTGTTCATGATTCCTATAGGTTGATCTTGGATCCGATGCAAGTTTAATTCAAATACTACTTGGATAAAGGTAGCAAACTGCTTTTAAAATTCAAGTTACAGAATAAAGAGCCAGAAACTACACAGCAATAATGATGGATTTTTTTTTTCTACCACATGTCAAAACTTACAAAGCTGTAGTAATTTTTAAGATGTGGTTTTGGCAAAGGGATACATAGATGTTAGATCAATAAAACATATTAGCTTCCCAGACAGCACTAGCTATATGTGAGAATTAGTTAGAGGTATGAGAATATGATTCAAGTAGTATTAGAAATCAGTGGGGAAAGGATGGACTCACAAACAGAAGGTGTTTATACCACTGATTTTCCAGATGCAAAACCATAGTAGTTGTTCCTCCTACCATGCAAAAAAAAAAAAAAAAAAAAAAAAAAAAAAAAGGTAAATTCTACATGGGTGGTAGATCTCAATACAGAAAACAAAACTTTCAGAAAATTAAAAGAAAATAAAGAGACCTTAAAAGGGATTTATTAGACAAGGCTCAAAAGATTTGATTCATAAAAGTAAATGACACATTTGATTATATCATTTGATGGACACATTTGACTACATCAAAATTTAAAATGCCAGTATAATAAAAGACAAACATAAAAGATGCAGGCTAATGAAAGATATTTGCATATGTTAAAAAGAATTAGTGTTTGTAATAAAAGAATAATTTCTACAAATCCATAGTAAATAAATAAGCTGCTTATTCTTGAGAGGAGAAGAACCAACAAGGCCTACAAGATCCCAATCTCCTCCCATCCCTACAGGTGTCATGAAAGTGAGGGGCATGAGTGTGTACATGAAAAAAATTTTAAATTATTTTTAATAATAAGGATTATTTTAATAACAAGGATGCAGTTACCTGGCTTGGGAAGGAAATGGAATTCCAGGGAAAGAGAGAAGAGGGTAACATGGTCAAGGGATAGGTTGTGGAAGAGATTTCAAGTTGTATTCTCTTCTTTTGCTCAAAATTGCCTGCATGTGTTGTTACCTACTCTGTCATCCTAGCAAAGCATAAAAAAAAGCAGTGGCAGCTACAACTGTTAAACCCTGCTGCATGGAGCAGCATTTATCAACAGATGCAGCAAACTTGACAGCCATGGAAATTTCTTCTACTCAATTCAAACAGCGTGGAGGGAGAGGGTGTTTCCATGAAGGCAAGGGTTCATGGAGAGGGTATTCCTACAGGTGAGGGAGCTCTTCACCCTAGCATACAATACTCTCCTTTCTGCTCCAGGAGGGGAAAATGTTAAGACCTGGATTATGGTCCCTCTCCCCAAAGAAGCTGCTAGGGCATCTCTAAGGAATATGACCTCAGAGAGAAAAACAATGACCTAGCTAAGATCACCTACCTAAGATCTATCTCTAAAATCTATCTGAGACCTACAACTTACATCAAAGAGAGATAACAAAGTCATACAATTTATACCAGATAGAGAAGCATCAATACAGCATGGAAACATTTAAAATAAGCATGATAAATCAATATCCCCCAAGAAATAAGGGCAGATTCTAATCACATAATGCAGGATCAAAGATGTATTTTTTAAAAATCAAAGAAAATTATTGATGTGAAAATACAAGAGTTGAAATAATAAACCCAGCAGGGGGAATAAATGGCAAAAGAATTAGAGCAGAAGACAGAATTAGTGAGCAGAAATATTAGGTAGAAAAACTCTTTGAAGTCTTCAAAAAGCCATAAACAGGAGAAAAATATGAAAGTTAAGAGATGTGGCAAAGAGAAATAGAAATGTCCATATAATAAAGACAAATAATAGAAAAGGAAAATCTTTTTAGGAAAAACATTCAGACATTCCCAGAATTACAGATTAAAATGCTCATAGAGGACCAAATAAAATAGATGAACAAAAAATCCCAAAACTCGACCCTCTGGTAGTTAAGTCAAATTTGGAAAAGAATATCAAAGGAAAGGTACTTGTTCCAGCAAATATGAATAGATAATACAAGGACATAATAAATACTCAATGGTGCTGGAAAAGAAACTTCTAGTATACCAGAAGAACAGGACAGAGCATTAAAATGCTTCTGAAATATGGATAGATTGCTTTAAAATAAAATCAGGAAAGATTCTATTTAATATGTAGTGCTGGGAGAAGTGGCACTTTTTAGAGAAAAAAATAAGAAAAAAAGCTGGGTCCTTTTTTTCACCATAACAAAGTTAACAGTCCAGAGAGTTTAAGCTTCTAAACATGAGAATTGAAGCCATAAATCTAATAGGGGGAAACAGAGAAGTTCTTGTAACCTAAAAATGGAGAAGATCTTAAAAACGTGAAAAGCCAAAAGGTTTTCATAGCATCAGGTGGCAAAATATTGATGAATTTAACTGTATCATAGTAAGGATTTCTATTTACCAAAAGAATGGATATATAAAATTAGAAGACAACAACTGACCATTATTTTCCATTCCCAAGACTAAAGCCAGATGAATACCTAGAATTTACATGGAACTCCTAACAATTAATAAGAAAAACATGGAAATTTTAAGAGAAGAAAATGCTTCTTGAAAATATATGAATCAGCATAAATCAGAGAGGAAACCTGAATAGTTAACAAGAATGCCTTATAGTAAGAAAAATAAACAGTTAAAACATTCCTATATTATTTTATGTCCATATTGTTGGCAAAATTAGAATGATGAATAGTAACACATATCAGTAAAGATACTGGGAAAAAGAATGCTTTTATATTGCCATTGGGAGCCTTAACTAATGCAACAATTCTAGAAGACAATTCGTTAATATCTACTTTGCTTAAATATCTACATACCTGACAACCCAGTTATTTTACTCTTGTTGTATATACTGCAAATAATTCTCATAAGACGTAAGTGAATATGAATAAGGACATTTATTTGGGTTACTGGCTAGCTGAATATAAGCTGGGTCCCTCTTACTAAGAGAATAGAGCATTAAAAGTTGGTGGATGCAGTCTAGGGAAAACTATGAAGCACTGAAGCAACAAAATAAATTCAGGCAGTAAGGAAGAGGAAGATATCAAGAACTCCATCCAGTGTCTTGAGTAACGGTTTATTATGGTATCAATTACTGTGATGTTGTTTTGGTAATCTATTGCTCCATAACAAAGCATCTTCACATTTAGTGACTTAAGACAACAATCACTTATTTTGCCTACAAATTTGCAATTTGGGTTTGAAGGCTAAAAGGGGATGGTTCATTTCAACCCCATGTGACATAAACTGGGTCACCTCGATCTTTTTCCAAGAAGATTCCCTTACACTGCTGGCAAGGTGGTTCTGGCTGTCAGACAGAACCCAGGCTTCTTGTCCCGTGACCTCAGTTTCTTCACATGTGGGCCTTCTCATGCGGCCTGACCTTCCTTATAAAACGACAGGTTGCAAAACTTACTATTCTGAGAAACAGGAAGTGGAAGCTTCCAATCTCTTAAAACCTGGACCTAAAAATTGCTACAAGATTATTTCCGCCATATTCTAATTATCAAGCCTACTCAGATGCAGTGGGAGAATTGTCAAAGAATTTGTGGATATCATTTATCATCATAAACAGATATAACCATCCATTTCTACATCCGTATGTGTCATTTGTTTGTCTGGCTGCAAATGATTTACTCTCCCTCCATGTGAAGAATACTCTTATCCTTTCCCAAGGCTCCCCCAAATCTAATGCCCTTATGGCATCAACTCAGAGTCCAAGGTCTCATTATCATTGAAATCAGGTTCAGGTGTAGATGAGGCTCGTTAGGTGTAGTCCCTGTCAGTCTGAAGACCAGCGTGTTCCCCAGAAACTCAACATACAATGGTGGACTAGGCTTAGCCTAACTGTAATAGTCCCGTTCAAAAGGGCTGGAACACAGCCACACGGCAGTCCCTGGTCCTTTGCAAGTTTACAATTCACAACAGCGCACATTGCAGTTTCTTGATGAGGGCAATTCCTACTCTATGGAAATTCTCCTGCAGAGCCATTGGCTCTGTCCTCTAGGTTTGTAGTCCTAGCCGCCAAGTCATACTTCATCTTCCATAAGAAATCATCTGTCTTACAGCTAAGTACTTTTCTCAGCCTGCTTCCTTCCTACGGACATTTGGGAGTTCTAAGTATCTCTTTTTACTTTGTACTATCTGTCCATTTCATTCCTAACTGACACAATTTCTTTAAAACATTTGTGGGTTTCTTATTTATCAATTTATAGTCAATTTCATTAAATAGAAGTCACATCCACATTTCTTTCCAAGACAGACCTTGTGTGCCTTGGGTGGCTGGTGACACTGCTGTGGAATATTACTCTTAACACCTAAAAGCCCTGTTATTTAAACTAAAGTATCTATGATTCTCAATCACCGGCCTTTTGATTCTCAGAAGTCCTACTAGGTACAACCTTAAATTTTTCTGAAGTCTTAACAAAAAATCTTAAAGCTATACTCTTGACATCTTTGCCCTAAGACCATGGTTTACTGATAGAGGCCTGGATTCGGTCTTTGCCACAGAGCAATTTCTCACTTTGAACATTTTTTTCCTGGGTAAAAATGACAGTGAGAAAGTTTATTTTTGAACACAGCAAGTCCTGTATTCTTTGTGTTTCCTCTAAACTTAGGTTGAAAGCTTTACCGGTTTTTATTTAAGTTTATCTCTCTCTTCTTATATTTTATCACATGCAGCTAAAAGAAACCAGATGGCCCTTTTGACATTTTACCTGGAAATCTCCTTAGCCAGATCCATGAGCTTATTAGACATTTTCTTTACTATATTCTATAGGTGACAGTTTTGCTACACTTTTCTCCACTGCCTAATACAGGTCATTTTTTCTGCAGCATTTCCCTTGCTGTCTTTCAACTTCAAATCTTAATCAACAGTCACTTTCAGCTTCCACCTGCCACCTGGTCCCAGAGCTGACACTATGTTTTGATATTTGGTTATGGCATCATCTTACATCTAGGTAACAAATTCTCGTTCTAGATATAATATAATTCAAGCACTCCAAGAGATAGCATGTGGGAGGTGCCAGCCTCTTAAAAGCTGGGCCCAGAAACAGCAGCATCACTCTGAACAAGGTTGTCCAGATTTAAGGGCAGAGAATGAAATTAGTGTCAAAAAAATTACTTCTTACAGATGGGGAAGTAAGAAGTGGGAGCAGGTTTGAAGATCAGAGCTCAATTCAGCACATTGAATTAGAGACAGACAAGTTAAAATTTTTAATAGGCATTTAGATGTGATTCCAGATCCCCCCAAAAAGAGATCTGGGCTTGAGGAATAAATCTGGGAGCTATGAAAATGAATACTGTTAACCCCCAAAAAAGTCTAGAGTAAGAAGAAAAGAAGACTCAAGACTAATGCCTGAGAAATTTTAACACAGAAATGTCAGATAGGGAAGCATCCAGCAGTGTAGACAAAGAGTGTCCAGAAAGGCAGGAAGAAAACCAGGCCAGGGTGGTGTCATGGAAGTCGAAGAAGAGAACAAGTTAAGAAACAGTGGTCTGGCTGGGTACAGTAGCTCACGCCTGTAATCTCAACACTTTGGGAGAATCATTTGAGGTCAGGAGTTCAAGACCAGCCTGGCCAACATGGCAAAACCCCATCTCTACTAAAAAAACACAAAAATTAGCCGAGTGTAGTGGTTGGGTGCTTGTAATCCCACCTTCTCAGGAGGCTGAGGAAGGAGAATTGTTTGAACCCGGGAGGCAGAGATTGCAGTGAGCCAAGATCGCACCACTGCACTCCAGCCTGGGTGACAGAGGGAGACTCTATCTCAAGAAAAAAAAAACAAACAAAAGAAAAACCCAGCCATCTCATAACATGTGTGCACTTCCCCTCAGGCCTCCTGCCAACTTAACGAAATGAAGCACATAGAATAACAAATAAAAACAACATACTTTCCTGCTGGGTTAAGGCTACTGGCAGGGTTTTGGCCAGATTATGAAATTTGGTTTTGTAAAAGCAAAGAAATATTTAGATACTGTGACTTTCCATATAAAAAATTATATATATATAAACAACCAGAAAGCTTGAGAGCTATGATAGTTATTGTCTGAGCAGAATCTACTGAATTTCTAATAAGGATGATATGCAGAAAACAGAAAAAGGAACTCCAAACCATCAGCATACCTGAGAATCGTCCCTGGGCACCACAGTCAGCCATTTTGCCATTTCATTTGTTTATTTCAAAGGAGAAAGACTGTCTTTCTGAAAGATTAACAACCAAGATAGGATATATCTTTTCACTAGGTCTAAATCAAATAATAATGCTGTAGAGAAGTAGAAATTTCCTTTTGAAACCATGTTCATGAAACTAAGTTTTGGAAATGATGGCTGCCTGGGTGGTATTGCTGAATCAGTTCAATCTGGCTTGTATTTATTGGAAGGGAACACTGCAATTTGCTTAAAATACTCTTCCATTCTAGAATGTTTTATTCACCTCAAGTCCAGCTCCTGGACACGCTGATGTCAGGATTCCATCTCACTTCCTTCTTGGTCTCCTCTCTCCTTCAAGGGACACAAAGCATTTGACCTAAAGCAAGGACAAAAATCAAGTCTTTTTTTCTTTGAGAGGCCCTAAAACCCACTCTATGGATGACTGCCCTACTGTGGAAAGAAATACTCATACATGACATGAAGCATTATCAATGTCTTTGAGGATGATTGGTTTCATCTCTTGTGCGGAGATAACTGTAAAACCACTCTTCTATAGATGTTTGCAAAATCTGGAAGTTCTGGAGAAAATGTCAAAATCCTCCATGTTTAGCAGTGTATAAAAACTAGCTCAATGCTTTGCGGGCATACCTATAAGGACTTGGGTCACCTAGTTCAGGTTGGTTTTCTCTGAAATATCCCAAAGAGGTTAACAGCAATTAAATATAAAAATGCAGAGAGATGAGCAAAAGAGAAAAGATTCTAAGAGAGATGAAATATAAAAGATTCCAGGAAGGATCTGGAAATTGTACAAGTTTTTCCAGGAGATTGATTTGAATTTTGGAAAAGTCTAACTGCCTGGAGTTTATGCAAATCCAAGCTCTGAATGTTTTCTGAGGTCTGCCCTATCAGTCATAATATATAATGGAAAGAACTAATTATCTTAGAACTGTGCAGCTGCATGCAACCTTCAGATTAATATCAGAGTTCAAAGGAAGAAGGAGATGTGTAAGGCAGAAGCAATGCCAGCTGTGTACTTTGGAGCATTAGGAAATATTTGGTTTGATGAACGAGTCTTATTCAATAATAATTTTCCATCTCTTAACCATGGAGATGGGATTAATATATATTCATCTGTCAACTAGGTTGCTGTTTCTCATTGTATTTGTTATTTTTCCATGTGGGGCTTAATAGACAGGAAATTGTAGCATTTTCAGAGCTCATGTGGATCTTGTAAATCCCAGTGGAAGATACTAAGAAAAACAAATCCAAATAAGGTGTCTGTACTATTGTCAATTGCAATTTATTATTCTCTTTTTAGCAGAACTGAGAATAACACTATACAAGTCAATTTGCTGAAACTTGTCTCTTAACTTTCTACCTAAATAGTTGAGGTTCAGAGGCACGTTTTTAAGACAGTGAGTGTCTGTCGGCATTGTGCTTTAAGCGACCCTTCTAGATGCCTTGGAAAATGAGCCCAGTTTTCACAGGCTTGGAAAATCGTAAAGCCAAAGATGCTAAGTGCTCATTTTGACTCTGGAAGCAGTCTAGCTTTGTGACATTCGCATGTCTTTACTATAAGCCAGCCTTCAGCAGAAAAGGACAAAAGCACACTTGGAAATGATCTAGTCAAAACTGTGCACAGAACAACAACTGGAAATTAGTACAGCCATTATAGAAAAACAGTGTGGAGGTTCCTCAAAAAGAAAAACAAAAATAAAACTGCCATATGATCTAGCAATCATACTAGTGGGTATATATCCAGAGGAAATGAAATCAGCATGTCAAAGAGATATCTAAACTCCCATGATGTTTTTTAAGAGTTGAAATCTCTCTCTGCCATCCAGGCTGAAGTGCAGTGGTGCAATCATAGCTCACTGAAGCCTCCAACTCCTGAGCTCAAGCGATCCTCCCAGCTTAGCCTCTGTAGTAGCTGGGACTACTGATGCAAGTCAGCATGCCTAGTTTGTTGTTGTTGTTGTTGGTTTGGTTTGTCTTTAGAGATGAAGTCTTGCTGTGTTTCCCAGGCTGATCAATCTTGAATTCCTGGCCTCAACCAATCCTCCCTCAGCCTCCGAAGTCAGTAGGATTACAGATGTGAGCCACTGTGCCTGGCTTGCACTCTCGTATTTTTTGCAACTCTATTTAACATAGCCAAGATATGGAACCCACCTAAGTGTCCATCAACGAATGAATGAATAAAGAAAATATAATTAGATACACAGTGCAATACTATTCAGCCATAAAAAAGGAGGAGATCCTGCCATTTGCAACGACATGAATTAACGTGGAGGACATTATGTTAAATGAAGTAAGCTAGGCACAGAATGACAAATACCACATGATCTCACTTATATGTAGAATATAAAGTAGTTGAATTCATAGAAGCAGAGAAGAAAGTGTTGGTTACCAGGACCTGGGGTCAGAGGAGTGGGGAGATCTGGGAAATGTTGGTAAAATGATCCAAAATTTCGGCTGGGCGCGGTGGCACATACCTGTAATCCCAGCACTTTGGGAGGCCGAGGCGGGCAGATCACGAGGTCAGGAGATCAAGACCATCCTGGCTAACACGGTGAAACGCCATCTCTACTAAAAGTACAAAAAATTAGCCAGGCGTGGTGGCCGGCGACTGTAGTCCCAGTTACACGGGATGCTGAGGCAGGAGAATGGCGTGAACCCGGGAGGCGGAGCTTGCAGTGAGCGGAGATGGCGCCACTGCACTCCAGCCTGGGAGACAGAGTGAGACACTGTCTCAAAAAAAAAAAAAGAAAAAAGAAAAATAAACCAAGGATACAAAAATTTCAATTAGGAGAAATATGTCGAGATCTGCTGTACAATATGGTGACTACAGTTAAAAACAACATATTGTATAGTTGAAAATTACTAAAAATAGTAGATTTTAAGTGTTCTCACCACAAAAAAATTGTAAACCTGTGAGGTCATGCATATATTAATTAACTTGATTAGCCATTCCACAGTTTGTATATATATTACAGTATGTCATGCACCATAAATATATATAATTTTTATAAATTAAAACGTAGCAGAGAAAAATGACTGAAGAAAGTACATCAGTGTACGTGATCATCATCTGTAGGTGGGAGGACTGTGTTTGACTTTAGATTGTTCTTCCAGCATCTCTTTATTGTTCTAAGTTTTCTATCATAGGAATGGAATAATATTTAATTGAGATGAAACGAAATCTTTTTAAATGTTTTAATTAAATTTTACTTCATGTAACATCTAACGGGATGCCAGCTCCTGTATAAAATGAGCACATTAGCTCATAAGTGGCTAGAATTTATAAGTGAATTTTTTAATTCTCTAGCTATCCATGACATGTTTTCTACTGATAGAGAAAATAAAATATTATGGCCCCTGATTTCACATATTTGTGGAGTACGAGCTTTATTTGCATATACCAGTAAGTAATGTGTTTTTTGGTCGGGTGTGGTGGCTCACACCTGTAATCCCAGCACTTTGGAAGGCCAAGTTGAGCAGATCACTTGAGGTCAGGAGTTTGAGACCAGCCTGGTCAACATGGTGAAACCCTGCCTCTGCTAAAAATACAAAAATTAGCCGGGCATGGTGACACACACCTGTAATCCCTGCTACCTGGGAAGCTGAGGCAGGAGAATCGTTTGAACCCAGGAGATGGAGGTTGCAGTGAGCTGAGATCGCACCACCGCACTCCAGCCTGGGGGACAGAGTGAGACTCTGTCTCAAAAAAACAAAGAAACAAAATAATAATAATAATAATAATAATAATAATATGCTTTTTAATCGTACATTTGAAAACAGAGCACATCACTAGTGATTTATTTTCCCTCATATGAACCAATGATAGCTACATCCTAGCACATCCTAGCTGCCACCTGCGAAGATAAGAAATGATATAGGGTTAGATTTGGGACAGTTATTAGTGAAGAGGCAAGGATGATCTTCCTGGACTCAGTGTAATCCAGATATTATCATGCAGAATGAGCCACTGGAGATTCTAGCCGGTGGAGGAGACACAAAAGAAAGGTAATGGCAAAAACTCTTGTCTGCAGTTTTTACTATTACAAAGCAGCATTAGACATCAACAGCAGAAGGCAGGAAAAGAAGATAACCAGTGTTCAGCAGCTCTGTGACCAGGGGCCAAAGATATCAGCCAATTTCTAGACATTCTCCTTGGTACAAAGGACAGTGTGAAGGCAGAGGGTATCCTTCGCCACTGCATTGATAGACAAGTGTTAAAAAGCAATGCATAAGAACAAAACCACCTACCATATTCTGGAGCCCTTTTTCTGTGCCAGACACTGTGCTGAATGCCTTACATTCCTGATCTCATGTAGTACACGTGACTCTAAGATGGGCACTATTACCCAACTTTTCTAGGAATATCTGTAGCTCAGGGTGGAAAAAAAAATACTTACTCAAGATCACACATCTAGTAAATGATAGAGTTGGAACTGGAACCCAGGTCTGTGTGACTTCAAAGCCAGGCTCTTCTATGTTATGATGCATTGCTTCCTCCCATCTGTTTCCCAGACTAACAGATGTATAGCTCTTTGCAGCTTGATAGCATTATCGCATGGCATTCTCACACCAGCCCTGTAGATGTAGGTGGAGCAGATGCCACCCTTGTACTACACAGGCGAGCACGAAGAATAGACTGAGTGTCCAGCCCAAAGCAAGAAACCTAGTAAACAACGGCAATAGGTGACAAACCTAGGATTTCTTCTTTTCTTTTTGCTTCCTTTTAATCCATAATACATTGTAATTTCTCACTGCAACAGTGAAATGCTTCTGTGTAGCAATGAAATCCCTATGTTTTCTGTGAATTGAACAGAAAGAATAATGACCCAGGCAGAACATAGTCAGGGTGAAAATCCTGCCAGAACATGGGATTGATCACTCCCTCTGAAGGGACACAAAATAGCCAAACTGTGATCACTGTAAAGAGCTAGATTTGCATCTTATCCTCAGTATGGCTTTAGTCAGTTACTTCATCTATTGATTTTCTGTGAAAATCTTGAGCCTATGTTTTGTGAGAAAAATGCCTGAAAGGCCTGTGATGAATTCCTTTTTAGCTTTAAGTACAACCAGTACAACGATCAGGATGATAGAAGTGCTTCTCGGTGATGTAACTGCAACCAATTCTTTCTGCTTGTTTGAACCAAAGTACTTTTTGATTGTAAACACCTCATTCAGACCTGCTTTGAAGGAAGAAATGGAGCAGGATGGGTTAAAGTAGTACAATCATCAGTTATTGCCACAATAATGCTGGGTAATCAACTAACCACAAAGAAAGTGGTATATAGCCCTGTACTTTGATTCCCAGGCTAAGTCTGCAGGTTGACTATGGTTCTGCTGATTTAGGGTAGGGTCTGCTCTGCGTCAGACTATAGTGTAACTGGTCATGGTACCAGGTCAGTTTTCATGGGTTAAGCTCGTGTCTATCCATGTATGTTTATTTTGGAGTGGAGACTAAAGGGGAAGCTAATTGCTAAACTGAAAAGGCTCTCCAGAGAGCAGGTGGCCGGGTGCGGTGGCTCACGCTTGTAATCCCAGCACTTTGGGAGGCCGAGGCAGGCGGATCACGAGGTCAGGAGATCGAGACCACGGTGAAACCCTGTCTCTACTAAAAAATACAAAAAATTAGCTGGGCGTGGTGGCGGGCGCCTGTAGTCCCAGCTACTCGGAGAGGCTGAGGCAGGAGAATGGCGTGAACCCGGGAGGCGGAGCTTGCAGTGAGCCGAGATCGCGCCACTGCACTCCAGCCTGGGTGACAGAGCAAGACTCCGTCTCAAAAAAAAACAAAAAACAAACAAACAAAAAAAACAAACAGAGAGCAGGTAAGCCAGGTTTCAGTGTTTCCAATGTGGTCAGACTGGGTCCCCAAGGATTCCCCAGAGGCTTGGGGTTTTTACAGCAGGGCGTTGGGGGGTCATAAACCAATTAAAATAAAAGTACCTATAATAGGCTGGGCATGGTGGCTCAGGCCTGTAATCCCAGAACTTTGGGAAACTGAGGCAGGTGGATCACTTGAGGTCAGTAGTTCGAGACCAACCTGGCCATCGTGGTGAAACCCCATCTCTACTAAAATTACAGAAATTAGCCGGGTGTGGTGGTGCACACCTGTAATCTCAGCTACTCGGGAGGCTGAGGCAGGAGGATCGCTTGAGCCCGGGAGGTGGAGGTTGCAGTGAGCCCGAGATAGCACCACTGCACTCCACCCTGGGCAATAGAGCAAGACTCTGTCAAAAAAAAAAAAGACCTATAATAGTGCCTAAACTACACCCACCTTCTGTTGGAGAGAGAAACGGGGTGGAGAGAGGAGAACGCAACATCCCATACGCCAAACCCGGTGCTGGACCTGACCTTGTGACAAATACCAAAGCAATGAGAATAAAGGAGTACACTCTCTTTTTTTGCCCTAAAATTTTACTTTACATGGAGAAAGTCATGAGCATCTGCCATGCAGAGTAGATAGAAAAAAATTAGTGCATGAAACATTGTCACTTCGGGTCCTATTTCCAAACTAATTAAAATGACAGACTAAGATGAACCTTAGTCATTTTTTTTTTCCCATATTGAAACACTCGGCTGTGATTACGTTTTGTTTTGCATAATGAAAAGACAGCAACTAGTTTAGTGGTCTAAGTTTACACATGCATGTTTCAAATATCAGCATTCATAATTTGTGATCAACTGTTTTATACTACTTTATTCAAGTAGACAGAAAATGTTCTTCATTAAGAATAAATTCCTAACACATGAAAGTTTTATCTCTTCTTTTTCTGTGTTAGATTCCTACTAGTTATTGGCTAAATCTTACTATAACATCTAATTTTGAATTCTGATATATTTTATGTCTTTATATTAAGCTCTGAATACATATCCTTATATCTGGGGATATTATGACAGGGACCAAAAAAAAACCCAAAATATAAAATAAAGCTATTTAAGATGCCTAACAAGAAAGCATGGAAGTTCAATTCTCATGGAAAATCTCAGTATATTATAATTCAATTTGGTCCAGGTTCAAAAACCTACTTTCTGATAATTGAAGTTATAGCAGGCCCATCTTCCAGTGTTCACTTTCTGCTAAGCTCAATCCTGTTGGCGTCTTCTGATCCACAGTTCTGATAGGACTACCATTCTAATATTGCCCCTCTGAGATACTGCTTTTTTTTTTTTTTTCATGCTAAGTTTATCTACCATAGACCATGGGAATGCAACTCCAGACTTTGCAATGTGCTCTGGCTTCCAGAAAGATACAGACTGACCTGGGTTTAAGCCCCCAGGAAGTTCCATGTTTGCTAGGAGAGGACTCCGGGAGCAGTGACACCATCATGGAGTCCAGCTGAAGAAAGAGCAGGTTGTTGTCTGTAATCACCAGCTCTAAGCAGGGCATCCCTCATCTTACCTGCTTTTATGTGAGTTCCATACGTATCTCATTTGAAAACGGTTCTGGCCGGGCGTGGTGGCTCACGCCTGTAATCCCAGCACTGTGGGAGGCCGAGGCGGGCAGATGACAAGTTCAGGAGTTCGAGATCAGCCTGACCAACATGGTGAAACCCTGTCCCTACCAAAAATACAAAAATTAGCTGGGCATATTGGCAAGTGCCTGTAATCCCAGCTACTTAGGAGGCTGAGGCAGGATAATTGCTTGAACCCGGGAGGCAGAGGTTGCAGTGAGCCAAGATCACACCACTGCACTCCAGCCTGGGTGACACAGCAAGACTCCATCTCAAAAAAAAAAAAAAAAAGAAAAGAAAACAGTGTTCTGCAATTCTTAAATTCCTTTTGATAAATCATTGCCTTATATACCATCTCAGAAAATAGGAGGAAATAACATTCCCTGGTGTGATTTTCAGGGTATCCTAGAAGCCTCACTTTCCAGATATATCTGTATCCAGCTATCTAAAATCACCTGTACAGGGAGAGGAGGTCCTCAGTGGCCTGTCTGCAGTCACTCACTTTGAGTTTCCCTCAAGTCAATGTAATCATTTGCAGACATTTAATAAGAAGCAAACTGGTTACTGGGGAGACCGCATCATCTTGTCTTGTATTAGTGTCTGCCCCAAAGCTTTCTCCTCATTCCTTTATGCATTTTCGCTAAGCACCAAGAAGCACTTTACTTCCAATGGTCATGGGCTTCTCACACAGCCATAGCGAAAGATTCTGTGAATATCTTTTTTCCTCTTATTTATATCTTTATGAATCTTCATACAATTTTAGTAAATCGTTTATTTGTGCACATTGCCATTGAGGCCGTGCTTAATTATTGCTTTTTCATATACTTTGAAAGGAAAATAGACCGCTGTATCGTGGTGAACAAAGGAAGGTGATAGATAAAAATTCCTTTTATCTCTGGAGACCTTACATTCTCAAAGAACTTTAATGTTGATTAATTTACATCATCTTCACAAACACGTTGGGTGAAAATAAAGGTGACGGCAGCAACAGAAATGGTTAGACTTGGATAAGAGCTGGTGTTTAAAGCAGATGCCTCCAAGAAACATTTGTTTTGTCTTTTAACCATCACTCAGTTATTTGTTTCACAGACCAGCCTGGTTTCATCTGCCCTGACTGTGGGCTCAGCTGTGGGAGTCTCCTATCTCTTTGCCTGTTGACTCTGATTTCTCCAAGCCCTGGTCCTGGCTTAGCCTCCTGCTCTAAGTTCCAGCTTCCATTACTAATTCTTGTTTTTGTTTTTGTTTTTTGGTCTATTTCAGTCAGGATTCCAATTCTCTCTCCAAATCTAGCTGCTGAATTGGAGCTGCTTATTTCAGTATAGAGGATTAAAAACAAACCAAAAAAAACCTACACCATCGAAAGACCAACACACAATTATCTCTTTTCTTGAGGAAGATTTTAGAGAAGCTGTATATCAAATAAAATACTATTTCTTTTACTAATTGTCCTGCACTTGCGTTGAAACTGCCATAACTAAAAATTGGTCGAACCTCTAAAATCCCCCGATGAACTTTTGTGAAGCTCTTTAAAGTCAATTCATTCTGTGTTTTGTTTTTTTTTTAATTAGAGACATATTACCAGTTATTAACTTCTTACTGTTGGCCTTTCAGGTCTTGGTTTAAATATCATTTCTTCATAAAGCTTTCCTGGGCTGCCCTGAGCAGGTTTGGTCATTGTTGTGGTTTGAATGTGTGTCCCCTCCAAAATTCACGTTGAAGCGTAATCCCTATTATGTTGATGTTAAGAGATGGGGCCTTTGGGAAGCAATTAAGTCATGAGTTCTCCACCTTCACAATGGATCAGTGCCTTATACAAGGGCAGGGGGAGCTGGTATAGGAGCTAGCTTTTTGCTCTTGTATCTTGCCAGGTGAGGATAGCTAGACAGCATCATTTATGAGGAACAGGCCGTTGCCAGACACTGAACCTGTAGGCACCTCGATTTTGGACTCCTCAGTCTTCTCAGCAATAAATTCCTGTTGTTTGTAAATGACCCAGTCTTGGCTATTATGTTAGAGCAGCAGGGATAGACTAAGACAGTCACATTGTAACATACACATGTGTAGCACTGCAAACTTCATTAGTTACGTATCCTGCAGTTTTAACAGTCCATGCCTTTCTTCCTTGATAAGCTATAACTTCAAGGAGAGTAGAGAATGTCTTATTCACTTGCAGCATCCTCAGGCCTAGCACGATAACCAGTAAGTACATCACAGATCTAATGAAAGTGTTGATCAGTATGAATAAACAGAGAGCAGTGTATTAGCCACTGAGGATGCCAGGATCTAGACACCATCTCGGGCAATTCATCATCTAGCTGGGGATGCAGGACATATAAATACAAACGCAAACAGTATCAGAATAAAATAAAGAATAATCAAATGTATCATAAATTCCAAAAAGCTGTACTTTCAGTGAAATCTACAAGGTCTTAGGGGCATGAAGACAGTGGTTTGGGATGGCCAAGAAAGGTTTGTTTGTTTGTTTCAGAAAGGTGATAATCGGAGAAATGGAGCAACTCAGTGGAAAGGGTGCCCTCCTGGTCTTTTTGGCAAGGGAGATCGTGGATAGCAAAGTAAAGAGGTGCATGCATAATGGATTTGAAGAACACATCTGTATATTTTCATTTTGTTCTATAGGATACCTAGGGCAATAGGGAATTCTCTCTTTCTCTCTTCCTTCCCCTTTTCTCCTTTCATTTCCTTTCCTTTCCTTTCCTTTCCTTTCCTTTCCTTTCCTTTCCTCTCCTCTCCTCTCCTCTCCTCTCCTCTCCTCTCCTCTCTTCCCCCCCTCCTTGCCCCCCTTCCCTCCCCTCCCCTCCCCTTCTTTCCTTTCCTTTCCTTTCTTTTCCTTTTAAAATTTTATAGCCGATGTAGTAAAAGCAACTTTTGGGAACACTCAGTATGACAATACGTATAGGTAAAAAATACGATGAGAAGGAATAGAATTTTTTGGTCATCCATGTGATAGAATAAGGAGAGCTGTAACCATGAGAAAGATGGAACAAGGACAAGACCAACCAGATCTGATGCCCAACTAGATGGAGAGGGGGAAGGAGTAGGGAGTATCTTAGGGACTCCCAGCTTTGGAAGGGGAATGAAGAATACTAGGCATATGTTAAAAGACAGGGAGAAAGAAAGCCAAGGAAGGGTGACTATGTTGAATTTGAAGGGACAGCAGCACAGCCCAGCTATAAGAAATCACTCATGGATGGGTTTGATCTTGAGGCTTTGTTTGTGGCATGTGGTGCTGAAGAATTTGATTTGAAGGACAGCTGCATACAGATGTTTTGCTTCCCTGGGGAACTTACAGAAGAGAGTCTTTAGTTAGAGATGAAAAATATTCATGTACTGGCTTTGCTTATAAACCTAAAGGACAATAATAAAAAATATTAAATTCTCTCATGGAGTCCCAAAAAGTGATACTGACCTTTTTGGTTCAAACTTTGCATACCCTGTCAGTGATTTCCAATCTTCACAAAAATATGAAATATTAGTATAGGTCAATGTTTTGACATTTATTATTACTACTAATTTCAGATATTAAAGATGAAACATCAATGAGTAAACATGATTAATGTTTAAACCAATCAGAGCTTCAAGGCTAATCTAATAATGCAATAAGTGCACAAGTTTCAGATCACCATTTTCTCTCAAAGAAAAGTATCTTACTAGATAAGAACTTTTGCAGCATAAACAGCCCTGAACAAAAGAAAAACTGGCTTGGCTTTTAGAATTGAAGATCTGAGTGTGCAGGAAGCAGGCCAAATTAGCTGCAAATAAAGTGTCTGCACTATAAAAACAGTTCTGCAGCTTTTTCCAATGGCACTGCCTTTGAGTCATCTAGGAGGCACAATGCTGTAGTTATTGGGTAGGTTTTTAGTTGGATGTCTCACAGATTCTTCAAGAAATTAACAGATAGTCTGCAATGACAGGGCCAGCTATGAAATTGCTCCAACTTTTATTGCTGAAATGTTGACCATTCTGTGAATGTGTCAGTGGCGGTGACAAGACTTCAGTTTGAAACCAGTCTGATGATCCCCATCTCATCAGGCTCCCATCTGACTTTAGCATATTGGCACTGAACACCGACGCCAGCCTCTGTCCAGCACAGGAAGCCCTCTTGACACTTGGCAGTAGGTGTTGGGAGCCATATTGAGAAAGCCAGGAGTCTGACCAGATGGTAGCTCTCCCTTGAACTTCTTTAGAGATTTATTTTCTCTATGAAGCAGAGGGAATTGGCCAAGTCTGCCAAGCACATGGCCTTTTTCTGTACTTTCATCACATGAGGAAGCCCTGGCTAGTCTTTTGGAAGCCAAAGACTTGGCAGGCTAGCAATCTTGGCAAAGCCACACAGCTCACAGACTACCAGGGGGCCCTTCAGATCACAAAGCAATCCTTGAAGTTTGCAAAGTTCCTAGATGAGGGGTGTGGGGACAGGGCAGAAATGATCCATCACAGACACCTACAGGCATTCTGGAAATATAACCAGGTCTGCCAAGATAGAGGGTGAAACAGAATATATTTAACAAGTCTTTCCAATAGAAAACTTATTTTGCAAGTGTTTAAATGCATAAATGTTGATTGGGCATTATGGCATTCCATCCAGGTATTGATTCCCACACATTTCCCAGGATGTGCTCAGGCTCCGTAGGTTTTCATAGTGAGGTTAGCACTTTTATTTTCATTTAATATTATTACTATTCCCATCTATTCTTTTAAGGAAAGGATAGCAAGAGCACTAAAGTATCTTATGCTCCTACTCTTCAACCTCCAACTGACTTTGTTTTAAAACAGCTTTATGGAGATATAACTCATATACTGTGCAATTTGCACATTTAAAATGCACAGTGGTGGTTTTTGATATATTACATCATTATTCAATTTGCGGTAAGACTTGTGGAACGTTATTTTCCGTTTTTATTATTTTAAAATATACAATTCAGTGGCATTAATTATATTCAGTGTTGTGCAACCATCACCACTATTTCCAGAGTTTCATCACCTTAAACAGAAACTCTGTAACCATTAAGCAATAACTCCCTATTCCCTCTTCCCACAAGCCCCTGGTATCCTTTCATGTACTATTTAGCTCTATGAATTTGCCTATTGTGGGTACTTCATGTAAGTGGAATCATACAATATTTGTCATTTCATGTCTGACTTTTCTCACTTAGCATAATGTTTTCTGGGTTCCTCTGTGTTGTAGCATGTGCCAGAATTTCATTCCTTTTTATGGCTGAATAATGTTCTATTGCATGTATATACCCCATTTGTTTATCCATTCATCTGGTGATGGACATTTGGGTTGTTTCCATCTTTTGTGGAAACCCTTTGGCTACTGTGCTCATTGACTTTTGTATGCCTTTCAAAGGAGAGAACGTGTGCTTGGTTGCACTTTGCAGTCAGGTGCACATGCATTCTGAATGCCTTGCAATTGTAAATGCTCTAAGGAGTGGAGGCATCGCATGATAGGCCTCTCAGTGCCCAGCATCAGTAAAGACTGGCTGGTAAAAATTGCATGTATATAAAATAAATGGCAGAATCACTGAACGCTTTCACTAACGTAATCTATTTGAGAAAAGGTTATGTAGTTTTCCTAAGCATACATCATGCCTGACTAATTGAATAGACTTCCTTGAGATGATACATATTTACGTGGGAAAACAGACACTGAGAATATGGCTGGTTTAAGCTTCCAAAATGTCTTGGAGGAAATTTTACACCAAGGCTATTATGTTTTAATTAAATCACCATAGGATTGGAAATAGGAGCAAACTGTTTTACCATTATAGGAAATTGACATTCCATTCAATGAATATTTATGATGTGCTTAGTTAGGAGCTATGGAAAATACAAAATAAGACATACTCCCTGCACTCCCCCAAATCCACCTCCCAAGGGAAAAAGAAAGCACAAGTAATAAAATGTGTAGGATATGAAGGGTCACATCTTTGCAAGAAAAAAATGTAAACAATGGGTTACCTTAGAGATTGGGCTCTAAGACCACTTCTATTCTAAATATATTTTAAGTAATGTTGTGGAGAGCATCTAGGGGAAAACTCCAAGCTTACCTAGGCCAATAAATCCTTCCAGGAAGGAAACCATAGATGAAACCATGCTTTGTGAATGAACAACAATAATAAAAATGACGAAAACATTTCATTGAGCATTGAAAAGGCTAGTGAACTAATACAAATAGTACAATCCATCCTAAAGAATGGGTTTAAATATAGCTATTATGTTCCATAAAATATGACCAAGTATAAATATCTAAATGCATTTTTCCCACATCACAATAGTTATGGTGGGCTCATATGATTTAAACAAACAAACAAACAAAAAACAATGGCGTAAGATAATAATATGATGACTATTTGGGAACAAACCACAATAATATCTCCTAACCTAATAATCATTTTAGAACAGTCATACTTAGAACATACACTGAATTAGATGTTAGATGTTTGAAATTATGGGATTATATAATGAATATAATCTTGCAGTCTCACAAGGTCACAAAGTCCATGAACATATTGAGAAATATCAACTTATTGAGAAATAATTTTTTAAAGAAAAATTCTACATTCACATTTTATGTGGACATGAACAATACTATGATATGACTGTGAAAAATTTTTGGTTAAAACATGTCTAAAAAATTTCACAAGAGAAATCTGAAAAACACAATTCAAATTAACTGGAGGAACACCAAAACAATCGTTTAGCTTTTATCAAATGTTATTCTCAACATCAACAACTTACAAGTTATTACCAGGTGGTAAAGCACGAGGTACCTAATTGTGGAAATGCTGGTGTGAAATAGTGTGAAAATGTCATTCAACTAAAAGAGAATTTAAAACATACCAGAATACTCAAACAATGCCAAACTTGTAAAGCTTAGTAGATGTAATACTGATTGATCCAAATTAACCATGGGCCTATTTACTTCCAAGCTCTCCCTCATTTTTCTCCTCCTTTTCCTTTTCCTTCCTTCCTTCCTTCCTTCCTTCCTTCCTTCCTTCCTCTCTTTTCTTTCTCTTTCTTTCCTTCTTTCTTTCTTTCTTTTTCTTTGTCATGCTTTTTCCCTCTCTCTCTTTTCCTTCCTTCCTTCCTTCCTTCCTTCCTTCCTTCCTTCCTTCCCTCCCTCCCTCCCTCCTTCCCTCCCTCCCTTCTTTCCTCCTTTCCTCCCTCCCTCCTTCCTCCCTTCCTTCTTTCTCAGACAGGGTCAGGCTCTGGAGTGCAGTGGTGCGACCACAGCTCACTGCACCCTCGAATTTCTGGGCTCAAGCTATCCTCCTGCCTCAGCTTCCTTGGTAGCTAGGAATACAAGCATATGTCACTTTGCCTGGCTAATTAAAAAAAAAAAAAAAAATCTGTAGAGATGGAGGTCTCGCTATGTTGCCCAGGCTGGTCTTGAACTCCTGTGCTCAAATGATCCTCCTGCCAGCTTTTCCTCCTTTTTCTGTTAACTAACAAAGATCTAATAGATCAGTTTGTAATGGATAAAGCATAATTGACCTGGAAAACGTCCAGCGAAGGACAAGTAAAATGATCAGAGGTGTGGAGGGGGGTATTCATGAAGACAAATGTAAAAGTTTTGAAATTTAGTTGCAAAGGTAAAGACAGAGTGAGGCTATTTTCGACGTTATTAGAATTGTAAAAGCAGAAACTAGGGAGATGTATGGCTAGCTCATCACATTCTGGAATACTAGAACAAAGAGGAAATCTCTTCAGTCATTAGTGAGGAAAGTTTTAAGATAACTATTTGGGATAGAACTTCATAGTGCAAGGTGGACTAGTTGTTACAGAGTTTAAACATGAAGAGAAAAATAAAAGCAATTGAAATAAACTCACAACTTGACAAGTTCATGATGTGAGAAGAAGACAGTTAGTAGATTTAGGATTTTCCTTACCTTTAAAGGGGATGCTCATGCAGTCAAACATATCTTCCAGAATTACATCTCTTGATAGTCAATTTTAGAATGCTAGACTGAATAAGGACAATAAGTAAGACCTACTCTTCTGATTCTTATGCTCTTATGTTTAAAGCCAACTCCAGAGGGAGACCTGACTGCAATCTAGGTTGTCATTTGTAAGTTAAAGAGAAATCAAGCGGAATACATACTTGGAAAGCTTTCTCCTCTAGAGCCTTGCAGCCTGCCCAGCCATAGATTTCAAATGGCTCTACAGAAAGCTACTATAAACAACGTTCTTATTTACTTCAAAAGAACACTTAGGAAAATCTACCCATTTTAGAGGAAAATAATGAGGAGAATATTCTGAAATCATAGAGATCCTCAAAATATGTACGTGATATTATCACACTCTTAAATGCTAGAAAAGAAGTATTTTTTTTGGAAAGGAAATCATTGATAAATCTTTTAATTTGTATTTATGATTAAAGCATCACTCTCATCATATTTATACAATTATTTCATAATTTGGCTTTTCTGTAAAATGAGTTGGACTGTAGATCTCACCATTTCTAATTTCTTTTTTTCTCCTGTTTTTCAAAATTAAAGCTAAATCCAAGTTGAAGAAGTGCATTCTCAGTAAAAGTTGGGCTGATTTATAGTGACCATTGCCTTTGACAAAAATAGATTAAGAAAAAGATCAATTTATACAGAATTTGGATCAGGATTCACCTGGTTTCATGAAAGTTTCAATAACCACATCTAAAACAATTCCCCTGTTTTACAAGCCAGGATTGTATTAGGTTAATAAACAAATGAGACTAGTAAAATGCAGATAATTCTTTATTATCAGGAAGTCACCTTACATTCTACAATGTTGCACTGGAGCAAGAAGGATACACGGAAGACTCCAGTGACTTAGGATAAAATAATGATTGAATTTGCTTCAGAAATGATCGCCCTTTATCTTCTTAGGAACAGATGCACTAGATACCTCCAATTATGTAACTAGGATCAAAATTCATTCTTCCCTCTGGTAAGAAAATTATAAAGTAAAATCCACGTCTGTCTTCTCTAGGTGCAATTTTGAAATATGTCTGGAAAGAATGCATTGGTAAAAAAAAAAAAAAAAAAAAAACAAAAAAACATATGGGTAAAAAATATGCTTCTGTTGAAGTGTTATATCAGAAAGCACCACCATGAGATCTATCATTTGATAGCTTAAAACCTGGATCAGATGGGCACACTGCCTATTCACAGGCCAAATACTGAAGTGATGGAAAACCTACAATAACATGGGAAAAGAGTCCCATTTCTTTCCCTGTGCCTGGTACATATAGAATTTGATATGTAAATTATGTGTCCTTTGGAGGGTTCTATAAAAGAGTGATGGGCTTAGTTTAAGCTATATCCATTGGAGGCCAAAATTGTGATGAAAATTTATTATTTTAAAATAAAATCCTCAAGATGTTCTTGAAGTGCTACAAATAAATTGGGACCTCTGCATGGCTTGCTAGGTTCTTTCCTTTTTCATCTGAATGTCCTGGCGTTGGATGGACCAATAAGTGCCTTCTTAAATTGGACTTGCTTCTGATAATTCTTCCTATGCACAATCACCATTTCCTATTTTCTCTTACACGTGAGTTTAACCGTTTAAACAGATTTGGTTTCGCTAACAAATTGTAGCTTTTGTTATCTTTTTAAATTGCTTGTTTAACCCTACCCAAAATCTACCCTTTGATTTGCCTGAATTTTTGTCTTTTGAATCAAGAGGTTGATTAAGCCAAAATTTCATGTGCATAAATAACCCAATGATCTTGGTAATGAGTACATTCTGATTCAGTAGGTCTGGTGTAGGGCTTGAAATTAGGCATTTATAACAAGCTCCCAGGACATGCTGAGGCTGGTGGTCTGAGGACCACACTTTGAGTAGCACAGTTGAGCAACTATCATTTAACCCATGAGTCATAACATGGGTCATAACACTTGAGTGTCTTCTGGAGGTATTCTGAGAGTGACATTGAAAGTCTACATTTTTATGCACTAAAAAAAAAAATGCCACATTTCCACTCAGAAACTGCTTTTATCTTTGCCTGGCTCATTCAGTATGCAGGCCCTACGCTGAATTCATAAAATCAAACTACACGTTTGAAGGACCATGTATCAGCCAAATAAGGTCACCCAAATACAGAGACACACCTTCAATGAAAGAAAAATTACTTTTTGTTTCAATAAACTTTGCACATAAAGACTGAAAGTTGTTTTCTACTTTCAAGAACTTCTTACCAAAAGGAACGACAATTACTATACTTTGAAAAGGTCAAGGGATTTACCTTGGGTTTCTATAGCTGAAGAGCTCCATCACTTTTCTGCGGAAGGTTGAGCTGCTTGGAATTTGAAATGAAATAGCTACCAGTGCAGAGATTTATCTCAAGTGTTGCAGTCTTTCATAGGTAATTTTCTAGCTGGAAAAGGATGTGAAATGTTGGCTGGCTGCTTAGGAATATTGCTACAGTCTACTGAAGTGTTCCAACAAACTTTTTTTTTTTTTTTTTGAGATAGAGTGTCCCTCATGTTGCCCAGGCTGTAGTGCAACAGCATGATCTCAGTTCACTGCAACCTCCGCCTCCCGGGTTCAAGCAATTCTCCTGCCTCAGCCTCCCGAGTAGCTGGGATTACAGGCATGTGCCACCACACGCAGCTAATTCTGTATTTTTAGTAGAGACAGGGTTTCTCCATGTCGATCAGGCTGGTCTCGAACTCCTGACCTCAGCTGATCCACCTGCTTCAGCCTCCCAAAGTGCTGGGATTACAGGCGTGAACCACCATGCCCGGCCCAACAAACTCTTAAGAAGCAGAAATTATGACATAGAATATAATACATAACAAAATATATTAACAAGGTAAATTTAAATATAAATAATTTCTATAATTTAATGAAATAAACAAGTTTCTATACTAAAATAAATTATAGATTTCTCAAAAAAAGATAGATACTCATTAGAATTCTAAGCAAAGAAAGAATTTTAAGTGAGCAAGATACAGGAAATAGAAAATATATAGAAAATAAGTAAGGGAGAATTAAACATTATCAGGCATAACATGAAAGATGACAACTGTATTAAATATTGCAACTTCATACGTTCTCATATCCAAATCCTCAAATTCTATGGATATAATTTCTTTTGTATTAGAATTCCAAAAATCTATGCTTAGTGAACAGACTGTGGAAAGATGGAAATCGATAGCTAGACAAAGCTCAAGTAGGTGAAGCATTTAAGCCCATATTAATACCGATTTCACAGAATCTGTTCAAAATTGGAAGTAAATGCATTATCTGCAGATATAAAAATATCTGATTTTAATTAAGATAAAGCATCTAAGTAGGAAAACATTAATTTGTATGATTTCATAGTGTAATCTCCTTTTTTATGGTTTAATAATTGGGAAGCATTAAAGGCAAATAACATTATGTGTTTGTTCATATTGAACAATACAGGTGAATGGATTCAACAAATGATGGTGACAAATCTTCAGTCATACAGAAATTTTAAAATAAACAAATCGGATCTAATTAAACTAAAGAGCTTCTGCGCAGCGAAAGAAACTATCATCAGAGAGAATGGACAACCTACAGAATGGGAATTTTTGCAATCTATCCATCTGACAAAGGTCTAATATCCAGAATCTATGAAAAACTTAAACAAATTTACAAGGAAAGAAATATCCCCATTAAAAAGTGGGCAAAGGACATGAACAGACACTTCTCAAAAGAGGACATTTTTGCGGCCAATAAACATATTTTTAAAAAGCTCAGTACCACTCATCATTAGAGAAACACAAATCAAAACCACAGTGACATATCATCTCACACCAATAAGAAGGGTGATTATTAAAAAGTTAAGAAACAACAGATGCTGGCATGGCTGCAGAGAAATAGAAATGCTGTTCAACTGCTGGTGGAGATTAACCTAGTTCAACCATTGTTGAAGACAGTGTGGCATTCCTCAAAGATCTAGAACCAGAAATACCATTTGACCTAGATATGCCATTACTGGGTATATACCCAAAGGAATATAAATCATTCTGTTATTAAGACACATGCAAACCTATGTTCATTGATATATTCAATAGTGAAGACATGGAATCAAACCAAATGCCCATCAATGATAGACTGGATAAAGAAAATGTGGTCTATATACACCACGGAATACTATGCAGCCATAAAAAGGAAAAAGATCATGTCCTCTGCAGGGACATGATGGAGCTGAAGCCATTATCTTCAGCAAATTAATGCAGGTACAGAAAACCAAACACCACATTGTTCTCAGTTATTAGTGGGAGCTGAACAATGAGAACATATGGACACAGGGAGGGGAACAACACACACTGGGGTCTACCGGTGGGGTAGGGGATGCATGGGAGGAGGGACAGCATCAGGATAAATAGCTAATGTGTCCTGGGCTTAATACGCAGGTGATGGGTAGATACGTGCAGCAAACCACCATGGCACACATTTACCTATGTAACAAACCTGCACGTCCTGCACATGTATTCTGAAAGTTAAAATAAAATAAAAAGAAACATGTGAATATCCAGCCCTAAACCTAAAAAAAAGAAAATATATCAACATTCTCTATTTAACAACTGGACTTTAAAGTTAACTTAAATGATCTCTGTGGATAAAGTACCATTGCAACATAATGATACTGCCAGTAGTATAAGAGGAATAATAGGAGAAAAATTATCATTTGGACAGTAATAGAAAAGAAGGGTTAAATACGGTAATAGAGGCAGTGGAGAGAATCCCAATGAGAGTACTAAGTGATTACAAAGACACACAGTTCCTCAAGGCTCAGTCATATCCCTGGGATATGCTTATTTCTAATAAGATTTGACAATGACTGTTCAAAGGAAAAGCCCTAAACACAATGATTCCTTAAAAAGTTCCCTTAGTCAGCCAGGCATGGTGGCTCATGCCTGTAATCCCAGCACTATGGGAGGCCAAGGTGGGCAGATCACCTGAGGTCAGGAGGTTCAAGACCAGCCTGGCCAATATAGTGAAACCCTATCTCTACTAAAAAATACAAAAATTAGCTGGGCGTGGTGGCGTTCACCTGTAACCCCAGCTACTTGGGAGGCTGAGGCACAAGAATCACTGGAAACCGGGAGAGGTTGCAGTGAGCCAAGATCGTGCCACTGCACTCCAGTATGGGTGACTGAGTGAGGCTCCATCTAAAAAAAAAAATTAGTCATCTTAGATAACAGCTTATTGGCAACATTGTGCTTTTTACCTTCAAATACATCTCTCCAAATGTTCTCAGAACTCACTTTTGTTTGTTTTAGCCTTGCTATAACAGCATCAGCCTGGCTGATGTTATGCCAAGATTCCAGTTGGTGGAAATGTAGAGTTCATAGCTATGGCTATTAGAAGGAAGAGGCGTTGTCGTTTGACTAATAAGGTTTTACTAAAGTTAAAAGGGGTCTTCAAAGCTCTGAGATGAAATTC
Organism: Hylobates moloch; assembly: GCF_009828535.3. Classification (NCBI taxonomy): domain Eukaryota; kingdom Metazoa; phylum Chordata; class Mammalia; order Primates; family Hylobatidae; genus Hylobates; species Hylobates moloch. The sequence goes on from NW_026652277.1 coordinate 20,087,371, forward strand.
AGCAAAAAGTTAGGGATATTTGCAGAAAGCTGACCATTACATAATCACCTTATGGAATGTTTAAAATCTTTTCACCAGGTTGTATTATCAGATACTGCCACTCACATTACTATGTCCACGGACCATGGTAAGACTGTAAAGCCTTATTTGGTTTATTTCGGTTCACTGGCCTATAATTCCTCTCAGCACCCTATTCTTTGTCCCTTTCCCCAGGATCAGATCTGCTTAAAAGAAAACATCCCAAAATTAGCTTGACTGTGGTACAATTTCAATATTCATACCGTAATTTAATAAAGCTATCCTCTTGTTGACTTCATTTCTCTTTTTCTATCTCACATCCACTGAACCCCAAATATCTTTCTGCTTCTGCTTCTCTTATTTCAGTAGCATAAACTATACCATTTAAAAGAGGCCTTTTCCAATGTTTCATTTACACTGAGGGCCAATGTAAGCAAGATACATGCACCCACATACATGCATAAGACGTTTTAGGAATGTATCTTTCTTCCTGTGCTCCTTTAGGTTTTCACTTTTTAAGCTGCTTATTAGGGCTTTTTTGTTTTGTTGTTGTTGTTGTTTTTGAGATGGAGTATTGCTCTGTTGCCCAGGCTGGAGTGCAGTGGCGGGATCTCGGCTAACTACAACCTCCACCTCCCAAGTTCGAGAGATTCTTGTGTCTCAGCCTCCCAAGTTGCTGGGATTACAGATGCCTCCCACCAAACCTGGCTAATTTTTTATATTTTTAGTAGAGACAGGCTTTCACCACGTTGGTGAGGCTGGTCTTAAATTCCTAACCTCAAGTGATCCCCCACCCAGGCCTCCCAAAGTGGTGGGATTACAGGCATGAGCCACCATGCCCAGCCTGCTAATTAGTTTTACAGCAGTGAGAGATAAATCAGTTTCCCTTTGAGGCCACCCCCGCCTCATGCGATAAACTAAATGTTTATGCCCCACTCCCCCCATTCATATGTTGAAATTTAATCACCAATGTAATGGTATTAGGAAATGGGGCTCTTGGGAGGCAATTAGATCTTGAGGGTGGAGGTCTCACAAATGGGATTAGTGCCCCTTTAAATGAGACTCCAGAGTTCCCTCACCCCTTCTGCCACATGAGGACACAGTGAAAAGACAGCTTTCTAGGAACCAGGAAGTGGGTCTTCACCAGACACTAAATCTTCCAGCAACCCCTTCATCTTGGACTTCCCAGCCTCCAGAACTGTGAAGAAGAAATTTCTGTTGCTTATAAGCCACTCAGTCTATGGCATTATATTATAGTAGCCCAAACTGATCAAGAGCCCTCAGTTTATTTATTTATTAATGTTAAAAAGGTTTATTGGGTGCTATGCTTTGGGCACTGTGCTAGGAGCTGGAGGTATAGAGAGTTGGACAGCACAGTCCTTGCTTTGAAAAGACTCACAGAATAATAGAGAAAGCCAGTATTTCTCCAATATTGGCTTTAGAATTAAAATAGAAAAGTGTTAGATCTCTTCATTCAGGTAATCTTTCATTCATACATGAGCCACTCATTCATTCATTTGTATATGATGAACAGGAACTATAAGATCTCTGCCCTCGGGAGTTGGGAATTTTTAGAGTGGCCACATATGGCTAGATGTGGTGGCTCATGTCTGTAATCCCAGCACTTTGGGAGGTCGAGGTGGGAGGATTGCTTGAGCCCAGGAGACTAGCCTGGGCAACATGATGAGACCCATTTCTACAAAACAAAGATTTTAAAATATTAGCTAGGCACAGTGGCTCACACCTGTAATTCCAGCTACTCAGAAGGCTGAGACAGTAGGATCACTTGAGCTCAGGAGGTCCAGGCTGCAGTGAGCTATGGTCATAGCACTATATGCCAGCCTAGGCAACAGAGCGAGACTCTGTCTCAAAAAAAAGGAGTACCTACATGTGCTCTTGCAAGCTTGCACACACACATGCACACACACATGTGGACAGGGGATATGCAGATACTGACTCAGTGAGAGTTTTATTTTTAAAGAATATGTTTTATTTTGCCATCACACAGAGTCTGCAAGATTTGTGAGTGCCACTTCATGCTATGCTGTGAATACATCCCTGATATAAGGCTTAATGCAAGACTTGTAGTTTTAATTTAAAATAATTTTTTAGTGAATATTTTACTGACTGTAGCTCCACCTAAATCTCTTTATGCAAGCAAGCAGGACATTCTTTGAAAAAGGCATCCTGCAGTGTCAACAATGCCTGTGGGGGCTTAAAACTTCCACATTTATCTATGTATAAGAGGCCTATGGTCATGCTCCATAGAGGGTTACAGGGACAATATAAGCAGAGAGGAATCTTGGACTGAGAAATTTTTCAATGTAAATGGCTTAGCGAGATAACATCATACAGGAAATTCATTAGTATAATCTCACATTGATAAGCAGCTATTTCTGACTCTTGTCAAGTTTACACATTCCTCAGCTGTTTGAAACAAATGAATCATGCCTGCAAAACTTCCATGATTGGCTTGAACAAGGTAAGAAGGAGCTTTCAAAATTCATTAGTAGAACTATGGAAAGCTCAAGCCCCTTTAAAATGAGTTGCAAATATTTTAGAAAAGGATGTATGTGGGTATGTTTATTTTTTATTTCAGTGGAGCAACAAAAGAAAAAATCTAAAAGTCTGTAACTTACTATGCCTGCATAAATAAAAAGAAGACAATTTAATCACAAGGATCAGAAAATAAAACATTTTAAAAAAAGAGTTAACCAATTAAAATCACAGCATGTTAATTTGTAGATATCAATAAATGGATTGTAAGTTGATAGGGAAGACAAAAGATTTAAAATAGCCAACATAATATTTCAACACAATGTTTAAGAAGAACAACAAAGCCAGAGGGCTGACACTACCCAACTTCAAGAGTTGGTATAAAACTAGAGTAATCAAGACACTGCAGTATCAGCAAAAGAATAGAGAAATAGATCAGTGGAATAGAATAGAAAGCCCAGAAATGGACCCAGATGAATATAGTCAAGTAAGCTTTGACACAGGAGCAAAGGCAATTCAATGAAGAAAGGATCATCTTTACAGGATATAGTGCCGACACAACTTGGCACCTACATGCAAAAAAAAGATGAATATAGACATGACCTTTTACCTTCCAAAATATTCAACCAAAACAGATCATAGATCTAAGTGTAAAGTTTAAAACTATAAAACTACTGAAAGAAAACATAAAATCTAGCTTACCTGGCTTTAGTTATGATTTTTTAGCTACAACACCAAAAGCAATATCCATGAAAGAATAAAGTGATGTAAGATTTCATTAGAATTGAGCATTTCTGCTTTATGAAAGACATAGTTAAGAGAATGAAGACATGTCGCAGACTTGGAAAAAGTATTTGCAAAACACATACCACATAAAGGACTTGTATTCACAATATAAAAAGAACTCTTAAAACTCAACAATAGACATGAATTCCTCCTGAATGGTATTGCCTAGGTTTTCTTCTAGGGTTTTATGGTTTTAGGTCTAACATTTAAGTCTTTAATCCATCTTGAATTAATTTTTGTATAAGGTGTAAGGAAGGGATCCAGTTTCAGCTTTTTACATATGGCTAGCCAGTTTTCCCAGCATCATTTATTAAATAGGGAATCCTTTCCCCATTGCTTTTGTCAGGTTTGTCAAAGATCAGATGGTTGTAGATGTGTGGTATTATTTCTGAGGGCTCTGTTCTGTTCCATTGGTCTATATCTCTGTTTTGGTACCAGTACTATGCTGTTTTGGTTACTGTAGCCTTGCAGTATAGTTTGAAGTCAGGTAGCATGATGCCTCTAGCTTTGTTCTTTTGGCTTAGGATTGTCTTGGCAATGCGGGCTCTTTTTTGGTTCCATATGAACTTTAAAGTAGTTTTTTCCAATTCTGTGAAGAAAGTCATTGGTAGCTTGATGGGGATGGCATTGAATTTATAAATTACCTTGGGCAGTATGGCCATTTTCATGATATTGATTCTTCCTATCCATGAGCATGGAATGTTCTTCCATTTGTTTGTGTCCTCTTTTATTTCATTGAGCAGTGGTTTGTAGTTCTCCTTGAAGAGGTCCTTCACATCCTTTGTAAGTTGGATTCCTAGGTATTTTATTCTCTTTGAAGCAATTGTGAATGGGAATTCACTCATGATTTGGCTCTCTGTTTGTGTTATTGGTGTATAAGAATGCTTGTGATTTTTGCACGTTGATTTTGTATCCTGAGACCTTGCTGAAGTTGCCTATCAGCTTAAGGAGATTTTGGGCTGAGACAATGGGGTTTTAAAAGCAATGGCAACAGAAGCCAGAATTGACAAGTGGGATCTAATTAAACTAAAGAGCTTCTGAACAGCAAAAGAAACTACCATCAGAGTGAACAGGCAATCTACAGAATGGGAGAAAATTTTTGCAATCTACTCATCTGACAAAGGGCTAATATCCAGAATCTACAAAGAACTCAAACAAACTTACAAGAAAAAAACAACCCCATCAAAAAGTGGTCAAAGGATATGAACAGACACTTCTCAAAAGAAGACATTTATGCAGCCAAAAAACACATGAAAAAATGCTCATCATCACTGGCCATCAGAGAAATGCAAATCAAAACCACAATGAGATACCATCTCACACCAGTTAGAATGGTGATCATTAAAAAGTCAGGAAATAACAGGTGCTGGAGAGGATGTGGAGAAATAGGAACACTTTTACACTGTTGGTGGGACTGTAAACTAGTTTAGCCATTGTGGAAGACAGTGTGGTGATTCCTCAGGGACCTAGAACTAGAAATACCATTTGACCCAGCCATCCCACTACTGGGTATATACCCAAAGGATTATAAATCATTCCGCTATAAAGACACATGCACATGTACATTTATTGTGGCACTATTCACAATAGCAAAGACTTGGAACCAATCCAAATGTCCATCAACAGTAGACTGGATTAAGAAAATGTGGCACGGCCAGGCGTGGTGGCTCACGCTTGTAATCCCAGCACTTTGGGAGGCCAAGGTGGGCAGATCACGAGGTCAGGAGATCGAGACCACAGTGAAACCCCATCTCCACTAAAAATACAAAAAATTAGCCGGGCATGGTGGCGGGTGCCTGTAGTCCCAGCTACTCAGAGAGGCTGAGGCAGGAGAATGGCGTGAACCTGGGAGGCGGAGCTTGCAGTGAGCCGAGACTGCGCCACTGCACTCCAGCCTGGGCAACAGAGCGAGACTCCGTCTCAAAAAAAAAAAAAAAAAAAAATGTGGCACATATACACCATGGAATACTATGCAGCCATAGAAAAGGATGAGTTCATGTCCTTTGTAGGGACATGGATGAAGCTGGAAACCATCATTCTCAGCAAACTATCGCAAGGACAAAAAACCAAACACTGCATATTCTCACTCATAGGTGGGAATTGAACAATGAGAACACTTGGACACAGGAAGGGGAACATCCCACATGGGGGCCTGTCGTGGGGTGGGGGGAGTGAGGAGGGATAGCATTAGGAGATATACCTAATGCTAAATGACGAGTTAATGGGTGCAGCAAACCAACATGGCACATGTATATATATGTAACAAACCTGCACGTTGCGCACATGTACCCTAGAACTTAAAGTATAATAAAAAAATCTCAACAATATGATAACCAGTAATTAAGTTGATTATTTATTTTTCCTTCCAACCAGGGATATATATGCAGGTTTATTATATGGTTAAGTTGCATGTTGCTATGGTTTGGTGTACAAATTATTTTGTTACACAAGTAATAAGCATAGTAACCGAGAGGTAGTTTTTGATCTTCACCCTCCTCCCACCCTCTACCCTTAAGTAGGACCTGGGGTCTGTTGTTCCCCTCTTTGTGTTATGAGAATATGCAGTACTTGGTTCTCTCTTCCTGTGTTACTTACCTTAGGATAATGGCCTCCAGCTGCATCCTTGTTGCTGCAAAGGACATGATCTCGTTCTTTTTATGGCTACATAGTATTCCATGATGCATACGTACCACATTTCCTTTATCCAGTCCACTGTTGAGGGCCATTTAGGTTGATTCTGTGTCTATTCTATTGTGAAGAGTGCTGCAATAAATACATGATGCATGTGTCTTTACAGTAGAATGATTTATATTCCTTTGAGTATATACCCAGTAATGGGATTGCTGAGTCAAATGGTAGTTCTGTTTTAAATTCTTAGAGAAACCTCAAAACTAATAACAAATTACTTTAGCCAGAGTGTCTAAACTAGTTTATAGCCACAGTGGCTAAACTAACTTACTCTCCCACTAGCAATGTATAAGCACTTCTTTTCTCCACAACTTCACCAGCATCTGTTATTTTTTTTTTTTTCACTTTTTAATAACAGCCATTCTAACCAGTGTGAGATGGTATCTCATTGTGGTTTTGATTTGCCTTCCTCTAATGATTAGTGATCTTGAGCATTTTCTCATATGCTTGTTGGCTTCTTTTGAAAGTTGTCTGTTCATATCCTTTGCCCATTTTTTAATGAGATTTTTTGTTATTTGCTTGTTGATTTGTTTAAGTTTCTTATAGATTCTGGATATTAGACTTTTGTCAGATGCATAGTTTGCAAATATTTTCTCCCATTCTGTAGGTTGTCTGTTTACTCTGTTGATAGTTTCTTGTTGTGCAGAAGCTCTTTAATTATGTCCCACTTGCCAATTTTTGTTTTTGTTGCAGTTGCTTTTGGAATCTTTGTCATGAAATCTTTGCCAGGACCTATGTCCAAAATGGTGTTTCCTAGCGGCTTTATTCCTACAGTTTTTATAGTTTTAGGTTCTCACTTAAGGATTTAAATCATCATGAGTTGATTTTTGTATATGGTGAAAGGAAGAGGTCTAATTTCAATCTACTGTGTATGGTTACCCAGTTATCCCAGTACCATTTATTGAATAGGGAGTCATTTCCAAATTGCTTTTTATTGTGGACTTTGTTGAATATTAGATGATTGTAGGTACACAGCATTACTTTTGGGTTCTCTATGCTGTTTCATTGGACCATGTGTCTGTTTTGTACAAATACCATGGTATTTTTTGACCAAGATTGTTGCTTTTTGCTTAAGATTGCTTAGCTATTTGGGCTCTTTTTTGGTTCCATGTGAATTTTAGAATAGTTTTTTTCTTTTTTTTTTTTTAGTTCTGTGAAAACTGTTGTTGGTAGTTTGATAGGACTAGCATAAAATATATCAGTTGCTTTGTGGAGTAGGGCTATTTTAACAATATTGATTTTTTGAACCTATGAGCATGGGAATGTTTTTCATTTGCTTGTGTCATCTCTAATTTCTTTCAGTAGTGTTTTGTAATTCTCATTTTAGACACTGTTCACCTTCCTGATTAGCTATATTCCTAGGTATTTTATTTTTTTGTGGCCATTGTAAATGTTATTGCATTCTTGGTTTGGCTCTCAGCTTTGATGTTATTGGTGTACAGAAATGCTTTTTGGTACCTTGATTTTGTACTTGAAACTTTGCTAAAGTTGTTTATCAATTCTAGAAAATTTTGGAGAGAGTTTTTGGGTTTTTGATTTTGTTTTTTTTTTTTAAGATGGAGTCTTGCTCTGTTGCCCAGGCTGGAGTGCAGTGGCGCCATCTCTGCTCACTGCAAGCTCCCCCTCCCAGGTTCATGCCATTCTCCTGCCTCAGCCTCCCGAGTAGCTAGGACCACAGGTGCTCAGCACCACGCCCGGCTAATTTTTTGTATTTTTAGTAGAGACAGGGTTTCACCGTGTTAGCCAGGATGGTCTCGATCTCCTGACCTTGTGATCTACCTGCCTCGGCCTCCCAAAGTGCTGGGATTACAGGCATGAGCCACCGTGCCCAGCCTCAGGAGTTTTCTATGTATAGAATCATATCATCTGCAAGTGAGCTAGTTTGACTCCCTCTCTTCCTATTTGGAGGCCTTTTATTTCTTTCTCTTGCCTTACTATCCTGGCTAGAACTTCCTGAATTATGTTGAATAGGATTGGTGAAAGTAGGCATCATTGTCTTTTTCTGATTCTCAAGAGGAATGCCTCTAGTTTTGCCTAGTCAGTATAATGTTGGTTGTGGGTTTGTCATAGATGGCTGTTACTATTTTGAGGTATATTCCTTCGATGTTTAGTTTGTTGAGTGTTTTTAACACGAAGGCATATTGAATTTTATTGAATGTCTTTTCTATGTCAATTGATATGATCACACGATTTTTGCTTTTGTTTCTGTTCTTTATGAATCACATTTATTGATTTGTGTATGTTGAACTAACCTTGCATTGCACAGATAAAGCCTACTTGATTGTGGTGGATTAATTTTTGCTGTGCTGCTGGATTAAGTTTTGCTAGCATTTTATTGAGGATTTTTGCATCTACATTCACCAGGGATATTTTCCTGAAATATTCTTTTTTTTTTATTGTGTCTCTGCCAGGTTGGTATCAGAATGATGCTGGCCTTATGAATTAGGAAGGAGTTCCTTGTCTTCTACTTTTCGGAATAGTTGCAATGGGATTGGAACCAGCTCTTCTTTATATGTCTGTGGAATTTTGCTGTAAATTCATCTGATCCAGGGCTTTTCTGGTTGGTAGGTTTTTAATTACTGTTTCAATTTCAGAAGTCATTACTTTTCTGTTCAGGGTGTCAACTTCTTCCTGGTTCAATCTTGGGAGCTTGTATGTTTCCAGGAATTTCTCCATTTCTTCTAGCTTTTCTAGTTTATGTGCATATAGGTGTTTGTAGTAGTCTCTAGGGTTTTTTGTATTTCTGTGGGACCAGTGCTAATATCCCTTTGTCATTTCTGCTTGTGTTTATTTGGATTTTCTCTCTGTTTTTGTTTATTAGTCTAGCTAGTGGTGTATCAATTGTATGTATTCTTTAAAAGAACCAATTTTTAGTTTAATTGATTTTTTGGTATTGTTTTGTATCTCCATTTCATTCAGTTCAAATCGATTTTGGTTATTTCTTTTCTTACTGGCTTGGGGGTTTGTTTGCTCTTGTTTTTCTAGGTCCTCTAGGTGTGATGTTAGATTGTTAATTTTGAGAGCTTTCTATCTTTTTCATGTGGATGTTTAGCACTGTAAGCTTTCATCTTAACACTGCTTTAGCTGTGTCCCAGAGATTCTGGTATGTTGTATTTTTGTTTTCATTAATTTCTACGAATGTCTTGATTTCTGCCTTAATTTCATTGTTTACCCAAATGTCATTCAGGAGCAGATTGCTGGTTGATTTCCATGAAATTATATGTTTTTTAGAGTTCTTCTTGGTAGCAATTTCTATTTTTACTGTGCTGTTGACCAGGAGTGTGGTTGATACAATTTCATTTTTTTTTAATTTGCTGTGAATTGCTTTATGGCCAAACATGTGGCCGATTTTAGAGTATATGCCATGTGTATATTAGAAGAATGGATACTCTGCTGTTGTTGAGTGGATTGTTCCATAGATATCTGTTAGATCCATTTGGTGCAGTGTCAATTTTAGATCCCAAGTATCTTTGTTAGTTTTCTGCCTTGATGATATGTATAGTACAGTCAGTGGGGTGTTAAATCTCCCACTATTATTGTGTGGTTATCTAAGTCTCTTTGTAGGTCTCTAAGAACTTGTTTTATAAATCTGGGTGCTCCATTGTTGGGTGCATATATACTTAGGATAATTAAGCCTTTCAGTTGAATTGAACACTTTACCATTATGTAATGCCCTTCTTTCTCCTTTTTGATCTTTGTTGGTTTAAAGTCTGTTTGCTCTGAAATAAGAGTACCAATCCCTGCTCTCTTTTGTTTTCCATTTGCTTAACAGATCTTTCTCCATTCTTTCACTTTGAGCCTATGGGTGTCATAGTATATGAGATGTGTTTCTTGAAGACAGCATGCAGTTGGGTCTTGGTTCTTTATGCAGCTTGCCACTCTGTGCCTTTTAAGTGGGGTGTTTAGCACATTTACATTCAAGATTAATATTGATTTGTTCAAATTTGATCTTGTCATGATGTTGTTAGCTGGTTGTTATGTAGACTTAATTTTGTCAGTGTTTTATAGTGTCAATGGTCTGTGTACTGAAGTATGTTTTTGTAGTGTCCTGTAATAGTCTTTCATTTCCATGTTTAGCACTCCCACAAGGATGTCTCTTCAGGCATGTCAGGCGGTAATGAATTCCCTTAGCATTTGCTTGCCTGAAAAGAATTTTGTTTCTCTTTTTCTTATGAAGTTCAGTTTGGCTGAATTTGAAATTCTTTATCAGAGTTTATTTTCTTTAAGGATGCTCCAATCTCTTCTTGCTTGTAGGATTTCTGCTGAAAGGTCTGCTGTAAGCCTAATAGGGTTCCTTTTGTAGGTGACCTCCCCCTCCTCTCTAGGTGCTAATATTTTTTCTTTCTTGTTGACCTTGGAGAATCTGATGACTGTGTGTCTTGGAGATGGTCATCTTGTATAGTACTTTGCAAGTGTTCTCTGAATTTCCTGAATTTGAATATTGACCTCTCTAACAAGGTTGGAGAAGTTTTCATGTTCAATATCCTCAGATATGTTTTCCAAGTTGCCTGCTCTCTCTCCCTCTCTTTGAGGAATGCCAATGAGTTGTAGGTTTATTCTCTTTTTATAATCCCATATTTCTCTAAGGTTTTTTTTTCCCTTTTTTTCTTTATTTTTGTATAAGTTGATTGAAAGAACTGGTCTTTGAGCTCTGATATTATTTCCTCAGCTTGTTCTGTTCTGCTGTTAATACTTCTGATTATATTATGAAGTTCTTGTAATGATTTTTTTCATCTCTATCAGATCAGTTTAGTTATTTCTTAAAATGGCTATTTCATTTTTCAGTTCTTGGATAATTTTACTTGGTTGCTTAGATTCCTTGGATTGGTTTTAACTTTTTCCTGAATCTCTATGATCTTCATTATTATCTAGATTGTGAATTCTATGTCAGCCATTTTAGTCTGGATAAGAACCATTGCTGGGGAGCTAGAGCAGTCATTTGGAAGTAAGAAGACACTCTGGCTTTCAGAGTTGTCAAAGTTCTTGTGCTGGTCCTTTCTCATCTGTGTGGACTGATGTTCTTTTAATCTTTGAAGCTGCTGTCCTTTAGATGGGGTTTTTTGCTTTTATAATCTTTGATGTCCTTGAGGGATTGACTATGGTATAACATGGGTTTAGTCAACTAGCTTCATTTCTGGATTATTTCAGAGGACCAAGGCTCAGCTCAGCAGTCCTGGGCTGTGTGCCCTAACCCTCTGGTGCTGGGACCAGGTCCATGCCTCTCTTCTGTGGCCTCTTGAGGTTAAGCACCTTCTGTGATGGAGGTGCCAAGGTGTTTCTGGTCCAGTGCCAACAACAGTCTAATGGGAGATGCACCACAAGTACTTCATTGGGGTGATGGCAGTGGGGTCTGTGCTCACAAGTGCATGGCACTGGCAGCAGGGCTCAGGGTCTGCATGCATGATGCATGTGTGATAACATTGGTGTGGTAGTGGCATCCATGTGCTCACACATGCTGGCAAAACGGGGGAAGGCTGTGGGCAAGTGAACACTGGCAAAACAGTGGGAGGAGGCTGCAGGCAAGTGTGCACTGCTAGGAGCTCATTTGCTAAAGCTCTCTGATGGGTAGGCAAAGTCTACCAGCAAAAGAGCTATGGCAGTGGCCACTGGCATGTGCCCTGCTTGAGCATCTGAGGCTGTGCTGCAAGCAGTTGCAGCCAGGCAGGGACCCTGGGAAAAGCCAGCAGATAGCATGGCACTCAGATTAGACTGGTCCCATCCCATCTGCAAGATAGCCGTTTTCTATTCAGGTCTGACACTCAACAAATGCCAAAACCACCTACATGAGCATTGCAAGCCTTGGAAGAGTGCTCCACTGCCAGCATTCCTGTGTCAAACCCTCTGGGTTCTGTGCATACCAGAGTCTTGTCCCTGCCACCCCTTCAAACAGTTCTCCCTTCCAGCTCAAATATCCATGGGGGCCACTGGGTCTCCTGTAGCTAGGATTCTGGAGGTTTGTGGTGAGAGTGGGCCATTTCACACCTGTGTAACTCATTCCTTCCCCAAAAGCCACTTGGAGCCAGGAACAAATCCTGGTGCTTGACAACTCTGTGCTGGGACCTCAATTTCCTTCTCTTTCAGCCCAGGGTATGAGTCCTCTCACCATTCAATCTCAAAGTCTGCCTTCCAAAGATCTGCTCAGAGTGTGCTAGTCTTCTTGATGATCTGGTCTGTCAGTGGGAGAAGCTCTTTCCAGATGCATCTTGTCAGTCATATTGGCTCTTCTCTCTATTCTGATTTTAAAATAAGCTAAATATCTGAACAGACATTTTATCAAAGAAGATATACAGATGACAAATAAGCATATGAAAAGATGTTCAACGTCATATATCATTGAAGCATTGTGAAGTAGAACACATTGAGATACCACTATGCACCCATTAGACTGGCTAAAATTCAAAATACTGACATAATCAAATGCTAGTGAAAATACGAAGCAACAGGAATCCACATTCACTGGTGGTGAGAATGCATAATGACACAGCCACTTTGGAAGATAACCTGGCAGGAGGGAGGGAATAAATGAGAATTCACTGTAGTTTTACTCAATTTTTTTTGTAAACTAAAAACTGCTCTAAAAAATAAAATGTACTTTTTTGTTTTTAAAAGAGGCAGTATAAAACTATTCCTGAAACAAAAATCACATAAAGATATACACAAAATAAAAAAGAAACATATAGAAGGAAAGTCTTACCCTTTAGAAGAAATTACAGGACAAGAAATTAAAAGTGATGTAAAATTGCCAGCAGAATTTAAATGTTTGTCAATAAGACAATGATTTTTAAATAGAAAAACAGGCACAGTGAACCCAAGATAAAAAGTTCAGGGACGTTCAATTTCATGCTACTTTCTTATCCAATCCTATCAGGACCTCAAAATTACATGATTGTGCTATATATTCTAAAAATTCATTTGTCTCTTTCGAAAAATGCAACATTCATATTCAACTCTAATTGATATTATAGTAATTAGACATCTAGGATATTGGCCAACCTAATCTAATTAAAGTTTCTCAGGGAATCATCATCATTTTTTAATTGTTGTATGCTGCAGAAGTAAAATAACAGATTCATGATTCCATGTTGTAACAATTACTGACATCTCCATGGTATTTGAAGAAATGTTACATTTCTGCTACATGGCCAATTGGGAAATGAAAAAGAGAATGATGTAGAATTGCACACAATGATCTAAAGACTCAATGATGAATAGTTATTCATGTATATTGACAAATGGCATAGTATTTAAGCAGCCAAATACACTCCTAATGAATGAGTGTAACACCACAGAGGAAAATTGGTTTGGTCTTACATGCCAAAGAGTACTATAGTTACTGTTTTGTTTTTGGAGGGTTCCTTGGGCATTAGTAACTATGATGTAGGAGAGTATTAGCCTTGTGGCAACAAAGACTCTGTTTGAAAGTCTGATTGCTACTTGGTCATTAAGTATGATGGGGTCTTTTCTGTCTAAGATGGATTTTTTTTAGTTGAGCTGTGGATAGTACAAATTGATTCTCAATTAAAACTTGTATGAAATTTGCCATCTTTGAGACCAGCAATACTTCCTGTTTCAAAACACAGCACAGGCAGCAAACTCAAGTATGTCATGCTAGCCATTTTACTTCCTGGTCTTTCTGTGCTTAGAAGCTTTCATTCTACCATGAAGTAGACAAGATAAAATGCCATTCTGTTGCTGAGCCTACAGGACACAGATATTCTGTCACAGTTTTGCTGAGTAGTCAATGTCATTTATGTGAGCACTTATATGAGCATCTTCATCTGCTCATCTTGAAATTATTCCAAAATCATCTTTACTTGTCCTCCTTTTCCTCAGTTTCTGAGAAAATATATACTTTATATTTCTTTCTCATCTGAATAAGAATCGGGGAAATACAAAGAAAACACCAATGAGATGCCGCGTTTTATCCATAGGATTGGCAATAAATTATATTCTGCCAGCATCAAGAGTTGGTGAGGATGTTGATGGGATTAAAAGTTAGTATAAAACTTTTGTAGGGATGGCCAGTTGTGGATAAAACTCCTTTGGTCTCTTTCAGAGCACACAGTTTTAGGTGGGAAGTAGATGCTGAACTAATGACTGACTATATTTCCAGCCTTTCTTCCAGCTAAGTGGCCTTGAAACCACCGACATTTCCTAGGACATTACACAACACAAAATGCCCTATTCCCATTAACAGTCACTTCTCCTGTTTTTCTTCCTCCTCCCAGGCAAACACTGATCTACTTTCTGTCTCTATAGATTTGCCTATTCAGGGCATTTCTTACAAATGGATTCTTATATGTGATCTTTTGTGACTGGCTTCTTTCCATCAGCATAATGTCTTCAAAGTTCATCCATGTCATAGCATGTATCAATACTGTATTCCTTTTTTAGTACTGAATAATATTCTGTTGCATACATATACCATATTGTGTTTATTATGGACATTTGGGTTGTTTCCAGTTTTCAGTTATTATGGATAATACTGCTACATGCATTTACAAGTTGGGCCATGCAGCAACTCTATGTTTAACATTTTAAAGAACTGCCAAACTAGTTTTCTAAAATTCCTGCAACATTTCACATTCCACTAGCAATGCATGAGACTTTTCAATTTCTCTCTTTTCTTGTCAACACTTGGTATTGTCTATCTTTTTGGTTATAGCCATACTATAATCAGTGTAAAGTGGTATCATATTGTGGTTTTAATTTACATTTTTCTAATGAGTAATGATGTTGAGTATCATTCCATGTGTTTATTAGCCATTTCTATATCTTCTTAGATAAGTATCTACTCAGATTCTTTGCCCATTTTTATTGTGCTTTTTTTCATTATTGAGTTGTCCGACTTTCTATATATTCAAGATACAAATCCTTTATCAAATATGTAGTTTGCAAATATTTTATTCCATTCTAAGTTGTCTTTTCATATTCTTGATGGTATTATTTGCAATACAAAATTGTTTAATTTTTATGAAGCCCACACTTATGTTTATTATAAGAATTTATCTTTATCATTAAGATAAATGAATAGCATTGTAGTGAACATCAGGCCTGTATCACACAATGATCAAGAAACAGATGAGTTAGCTAAGAATGATAATTTTGATTAACAGTAAAGAAACATTTTCCAGGATAAATTCACTACAGAAAAAAATTTTGGAACAGCTCCTGGGTAACTATCTGGTACAGCCATTTTTTAGTTACTCTTCTGAGAATTCACCAAAGCAATAAAACTTCTCTGGCCATTATAACTTGAAGCACTTACTAGATTTTTCTATTCAGAATTATCTTTACAAAAGGGAACTCTCAGATTACTTATCTGTTAATTAAAGATATTGTAATATTGTGATGTCAATGGTACAGTGGCTTACTATGGTTTGTTCTTCCTTCTAAAAATCTTCAGATTAAGAAGAAAGAAAGCTAAGACTTACTAAGCTCATAATAAGGGCCAGGGACTTTATAAGGCATTTTACTACATGGAAAAATAATTCATAATACAGTCATTCAGGAGAAGTTCTGCAGCCACAAAATATAGCCCTCCTTTGTTTTCTAGTTTCTATAACAGAAGAGTGAAGCATTCATTCAATTTGTCTTAAAGAAATATTAAATGCCTACTATGTGCCACTTATTTTACCAGGTATTACAGTGGAAAATGTGATCTATTTATCCTCAAGGGGACTGTAGTTTGAGAAGGATGAGGAGAAAGACGTAAACCAATAAATATAATAAAGTGTTACAGGAACAGAGTATTTATAGGGTACAGGGGATGAACAAAAGACAACATTATTAGTGAATATATAGGTATTTAATGTACATTGTTTCATTTTAATACACACAATAGCCCTGTAAATCAGATATTTCCATCTCCACTACATAAATGAGGAAATTAAGGCCCAGGAAGGTAAAGAACTTAAAAAAGATTAGAAAAACTAATAAGTAACATGATAGAAAGTCAAAGCAAGGTCCCCTGATTGCAAAACTGTGTTTATTGCAGTCTGTCATGTAGACCCTCAAACGCTCACTACACTTATCTTGTTAGTCAAGCTAATGATACAGTGGCAAGAAAAGAGTGGCTCCGGGAGCATCAGTCATTCTGTGAGCTCATCAGTCTGCATTATCTATTGATTATTAATATATTCTCAATACAACTCTTCTTCTTCAAATTTAGATCTATCCTATTACAGTGTAAGATTACAATAGCTATTAGGAATATGCACTTGCTCCGGAGAATCCTTATTAAACATAGGATTTTAAAGCCCTTATTTTTATCTTACAATGTAAGCCTTGTGGCAAATTGAATCATTGTTTGCAATTCTTTTTGCCTCCCTTTCTTTACACCTTATACATCTGTACCCCTTACCACTTGACCTTTTAATTCCAGTTACCAAAATGGGCAGTTTAGTGCCCAATCCCATCAACATTGGGTTTGACCATTGTCTTGCTTTGAACAATGGAATAAGGGTAAAAGCAACCATGTACAGTTCCAATTGAGGCTGACGGTACAATGCCTGTTTCTCTTTGCGCATGCTCTCCGTGAGCACTTAATGCTTTCATGCATATTAATGATTGCTATTCAAAAAAGTTCCTCTGTAACTGCACATCTTCAGCCTGAGCCCTACAATAAACATAGGTTGGAACACATCAGAGGCAAATCCACACCAAGAAGCCTAGCTCAGCTTAGATCAGCTGATCTCCAACTGTCCCGCAAGAGCACGTGAAATAAATACTTATGGTATATGCCACAGAGATTTTTATGTTTGTCGTTTACACCTCAATAGCTAACAAAGACAAGCCTCATTCTCTTCCTCCTGGGGAATTTAGAATGTAAGCACTCCAGATTGATTTATCCAGTTTGTAAGATGAAACTAGTGGATAATATGGTCAGCCTATTTAATCTCTAAGTAATAAGAAAATCATGATTATCGAGAATTAAGACCTGCAGCCATTACTTCCATCATAAAGTAAAAGTGATATGTCCTTGAATGTTTCAAACTTAATAGGTCAAAATTTGAACACTTTGTTTCCACCTCTGAGCTTAATTCCTCTTTCAGTTTCCCAGCATGGTAAATGCCACCTCGGTCCAGCTAGAAACCCAGGAAGTTATCCTGAACTCTTTCCACTTCATTGCTCACCACATCCAATCCATCAGCAGCTTTTCCAAAGCTTTTCTAGGATTCATTCACTTTTCTCTTTGGCACCTCTACAGTTTCCTAACCCTTGCAAGCACATCAATCTCTTCTGCTCATCAAAACACACCATAAAGAGAGTAGCAAAGACAAACCACAAAACGCAAAAAATAAAAGCTGAAAAGATTTGCTGCCTACCAAAAATTGTTATAAGTTTAGAACAGTGCTGTCCAATGGAAATAATGCAAACCACATATGTAATTTTAAATTTTCTAATAATCACATTTAAAAATGTTAACACAATCATTTAAAATAATTTTCTTTTCTTTTTTTTTTTTTTCTTTTTTTTTTTTTTTTTGTCACCCAGGCTGGAGTGCAGTGGCGCGATCTCGGCTCACTGCAAACTCCACATCCCGGGTTCACGCCATTCTCCTGCCTCAGCCTCCCGAGTAGCTGGGACTACAGGCGCCCGCCACCACGCCCGTCTAATTTTTTTGTATTTTTTTTAGTAGAGACGGGGTTTCTCAGTGGTCTCGACCTCCTGACCTCGTGATCCACCCGCCTCGGCCTCCCAAAGTGCTGGGATTACAAGCGTGAGCCACCGCGCCCGGCCTTAAAATAATTTAAATAATATATTGTGACTTAAGCCAATGTATCAGAATTTCAACAGTAAATAAATATAAAAATTAATAATGAGAACTTTATACTTTTTCATAGTGTCTTCAAAATTTAGTTTTTGTGTTACTTTTACAAAACATCTTAATTTAGACTAGTTGGATTTCAAGTGAATATATGAGCACTTATGAATCAATGACAAAAAGACAAACCATCCGAAAGAACGGTGAGAAAAAGACACGAACAAAAATGAGTACATTCTGTCTTCGTTTTTACTCTGTGTTTACAGTCACAGTACATTTAAAGTGCTTTTTCTGTGATTAGACTGAGACACTGTGGAGATGGCAGGGAGAGTTTTCTTCCTCTCTAGAAGGAATAAAAATTAATGCAAATCTTAATTATTCATAGACATGATTTTATTTGTTACTTAGAGATTAAACAGACTGGCCACATTATCCACTGAAGTTTCATGTTTAATTCTGTTATACTTTAATGGTGATCAATGTTCATAAAATTTTAATTACCTAAGGTACTTCTGACTCTGATAGCCAATTCATTCCTCTTAGGAAAAAATGGTGCTTCAATATCACAGAATCGGTACTGTCAGTATGGCAAGCAACCCAAAAATTGGTGGACAAAAGGAAAAAAAATCAAATGTAGTTATTTTCTAAAGTATACAAATGTACTTATTTTCTAAACTCATAAGAAAGAAACTAAGCAACCAAGTTTAGCTTCTAGTTTATTGCAGACAGGATCCTTGATAAAGGATTTCTTATTAATCTCTTAAAAACATTTACCTTCTTAAGTCCATTGTTTTAAATATACCTGAGAGTTTTGTCCTTTCAAAAGAACAATTATGGCAGTAATTTTTCTGTGCTGTTTATGAGCGTGCTGAAAAGGTTATTCATTTCATAAATGATACTATTAGACTTAGACTTCCTGGCATTTTTTGTTCATAGAATTCCTGATAAGCTTCCTCAGAGAAATAAGGGTATAAAGGAAATAATTACTGAGCCTCAAGAAATAAATTTTTGATAGTCTGAGGTGGGAAATTGACTCATTCTGAAGGAGAGAGTTAAATATTTGAGCCCTTCCAAGTCTGATGGCTCATTAATAGCAAGGAAAAAGGGCTCTGAGAGGTCATGTGAAGTCCTGCCACTCAAGTTTCCCATGATCCTGATATAAGAGCTGGCATGGATTTTCTCAAAATAGGGAGTAAAGTGAAATAAATAAAAGTCGTAACATAACCTGAAGATATAGTAAAACATCACAAACGACTGCAATGTTAAAAACAACAGCAACAAAAACAGAACTAAGAGGAGTAAGACCACTGATACGGTTTGGATATGTGTGCCCCACAAGCCTCATGTTGAAATGTCATCCCCAGTGCTGGAGGTGGGGCCTGGTGAGAGGTGTTTGCGTCATGGGGGCGGATCCCTCACGAGCGGATTGGTGCCATCCTCTCAGGGTAATGAGTGAGTTCTCACTCCCTGAGTTCACGTGAGATCTGGTTGTTTATAAAAGTCGGGGACCTCCTCCCTGCCTCTTGCTGCCTCTCTTGCCATGTGGTACACTGGCTTCCCCCTTCACCTTCCTCCATGACTGTAAGCTTCCTGAGGCTCTCACCAGAAGCCAAGCAGATGTTGTTGCCATGCTTGTAGAACCTGGTGAACTGCGAGCAAATTAACCTAGCTTTCTTTATAAATTGTGTGGCCTTGAATATTCCTTTAAAGCAAGGCAAATGGACTAATACCCTTGGTATATTAAGAAATTCAATAATTACTTTATAACCCTTGGGAGGGTCCAACTCCACCAACATGAACAACCAAGGAAGGAGAAGTGGCATGGGGGCCAAGTCATGACGACCACACAGCAAGCCCGAGAGTGATGTTGGAAGGAGAAGTGGCATGGGGGCCAAGTCATGACGACCACACAGCAAGTCCAAGAGTGATGTTAATACGGGAGTAACCACTAGGTCCAAGTCACTCCCAGCCCCTAGTGTAAGCATCAAGGTGGAGGCTAAAATGAAAACCAACCGAGGCTGCATCCTATCTCAAGGATTAGGTGATATTTGGCACCAGAAGCTGGAGTACTCTGGGTGAACCATCCAGATTTTTCTGCCAAGGGAAGGGAAGTTGTTGAGTGATTTGGGAGTCTAGAGAATGCCCTCTACGGGAGGAGAGGGAGACAACGATTGTGTTTCTTTCACTGGAGAACTCATCTCCACCCTACAGCAGCCTGGAGACTAGCAAAAAGTCATCCTGCTTTCACTTGCTCTGAGCATTGCAAAAGTTTTCATAGCTTTGAGAAGCTTACTTTCCCTTCAGCACTTTTTAAACCCCACTTACCGATTTTATGGACTACTTATTTCATGTTGTATGTGATTTATAATGTGAAAAATCCCAACTGATCTACTTTATGACCAGGAAGATGGTCCTACTGACCTTTGGAATTGCTGTACCTGTTCTTTGAGCTATAATATATAGCTCAGGTATTTTGGGGATATGGCTTCCCAATCCAAAATGTGAGCTGAAAGAAAAAAAAAAAAAAGCGCACTACTTGAAATTCAGTCTCAGAAAAATGTTTCTCAAATTTTATTTCCTATTTCTCAATTTTCCTTTAGGCAATTAAAAAGCAAAACATCACTTCAGAAGATACACATTTAAACTACATTGTAGGGAGCATGTAATTTGAATCTAAACCCCTTAAATTATCTGTCCATTAGCAAAAAACAGAGTTTGCAGTCCAAAAACTGTTTAATTGAAAGTGCTCAAAGGCAACCCTTCATAAATATTCAAATTCAGTGACTTGAATTAATTTACCTCTATTTAACTATTCTGTCCTGGGATGCAATTGAAAGTAACAAAGCTAATAAGTAAAGGTAACAGACTACTCCCCACATGGATTAATAAAGATTAATAAATTAATCCACCTTGATTAATACAGAAAGACTATCTTAGAAATTTAAGCAAAATGCCTTATTACTTTTCTTCTTGGTAGCAAGGATATTTTAAATTACATCCTATATAATATCCTATTATGTTGGTGTTTCCCCCTCAATTTTCTATTTTGAGAAATTCTAAATTTATAAGAAACTTGTAAGACTAAGGACAATTAATGTCTGTATACCAATTATCCATATTCATCAATTATTAACATTTTACCACATCTTTCTCCTTTCTCTTTTGTGACTTAAGAGTCAGTTTATATCTTGACAACTTCACTTCTGAATACTTCAGCCTTTTTTTCAAAAGAACAAGAATATTTTCCCACATAAACATAATTCAGTTATTCTAGTCAATAAAATTAACATTGATACAATTCCTCATTTAATATTTACCCTATATTCAAATTTTCCTTATTTTCCAATAATGTCCTTTATAACTTAAAAAAAAAAAAAACAGTGGGGTAAAGAATCATGTATTGAATGTACTTGCTATATCCTCACCTACTTTATTCTAGACAAGTTCACTTGCTTTTAATTTTTTTTTTGAAATTCAAATCATTTTATTTTATTTTTTTATTTATTTTTTATTATTGTACTTTAAGTTTTCGGGTACATGTGCACAACGTGCAGGTTTGTTACATATGTATACATGTGCCATGTTGGTGTGCTGCACCCATGAAGTCATCATTTACATTAGGTATATCTCCTAATGCTATCCCTCCCCCCTCCCCCCACCCCACAACAGTCCCCGGAGTGTGATGTTCCCCTTCCTGTGTCCACGTGTTCTCATTGTTCAATTCCCACCTATGAGTGAGAACATGCACTGTTTGGTTTTTTTGTCCTTGCGATAGTTTGCTGAGAATTATGGTTTCCAGTTTCATCCATGCCACTCCAAAGACATGAACTCATCATTCTTTATGGCTGCATAGTATTCCCTGGTGTATATGTGCCACATTTTCTTAATCCAGTCTATCGTTGTTGGACATTCGGGTTGGTTCCAAGTCTTTGCTATTGTGAACAGTGCCACAATAAACATACGTGTGCATGTGTCTTTATAGCAGCATGATTTATAATCCTTTGGGTATATACCCAGTAATGGGATGGCTGGGTCAAATGGTATTTCTAGTTCTAGATCCCTGAGGAATCGCCACACTGACTTCCACAATGGTTGAACTAGTTTACAGTCCCACCAACAGTGTAAAAGTGTTCCTATTTCTCCACATCCTCTCCAGCACCTGTTGTTTCCTGACTTTTTAATGATCTCCATTCTAACTGGTGTGAGATGGTATCTCATTGTGGTTTTGATTTGCATTTCTCTGATGGCCAGTGATGATGAGCATTTTTTCATGTGTTTTTTGGCTGCATAAATGTCTTCTTTTGAGAAGTGTCTGTTCATGTCCTTAGCCCACTTTTTGATGGGGTTGTTTGTTTTTTTCCTGTAAATTTGTTTGAGTTCATTGTAGATTCTGGATATTAGCCCTTTGTCAGATGAGTAGGTTGCAAAAATTTTCTCCCATTCTGTAGGTTGCCTGTTCACTCTGATGGTGGTTTCTTTTGCCCTGCAGAAGCTCTTTAGTGTTATTAGATCCCATTTGTCAATTTTGGCTTTTGTTGCCATTGCTTTTAGTGTTTTAGACATGAAGTCCTTGCCCATGCCTATGTCCTGAATGGTATTGCCTAGGTTTTCTTCTAGGGTTTTTATGGTTTAGGTCTAACATTTAAGTCTTTAATCCATCTTGAATTAATTTTTGTATAAGGTGTAAGGAAGGGATCCAGTTTCAGCTTTCTACATATGGCTAGCCAGTTTTCCCAGCACCATTTATTAAATAGGGACTCCTTTCCCCATTTCTTGTTTTTGTCAGGTTTGTCAAAGATCAGATAGTTGTAGCTATGTGGCATTATTTCTGAGGGCTCTGTTCTGTTCCATTGGTCTATATATCTGTTTTGGTACCAGTACCATGCTGTTTTGGTTACTATAGCCTTGTAGTATAGTTTGAAGTCAGGTAGCATGATGCCTCCAGCTTTGTTCTTTTGGCTTAGGATTGACTTGGCAATGTGGGCTCTTTTTTGGTTCCATATGAACTTTAAAGTAGTTTTTTCCAATTCTGTGGAGAAAGTCATTGGTAGCTTAATGGGGATGGCATTGAATCTATAAATTACCTTGGGCAGTATGGCCATTTTCACAATATTGATTCTTCCTACCCATGAGCATGGAGTGTTCTTCCATTTGTTTGTATCCTCTTTTATTTCATTGAGTAGTGGTTTGTAGTTCTCCTTGAAGAGGCCCTTCACATCCCTTGTAGGTTGGATTCCTAGGTATTTTATTCTCTTTGAAGCAATTGTGAATGGGAGTTCACTCACGATTTGGCTCTCTGTTTGTTACTGGTGTATAAGAATGCTTGTGATTTTTGTACATTGATTTTGTATCCTGAGACTTTGCTGAAGTTGCTTATCAGCTTAAGGAGATTTGGGGCCGAGACAGTGGGGTTTTCTAGATATACAAGCATGTCAACTGCAAACAGGGACAATTTGACTTCCTCTTTTCCTAAATGAATGCCCTTTATTTCCTTCTCCTGCCTGATTGCCCTGGCCAGAACTTCCAACACTATGTTGAATAGGAGTGGTGAGAGAGGGCATCCCTGTCTTGTGCCAGTTTTCAAAGGGAATGCTTCCAGTTTTTGCCCATTCAGCATGATATTGGCTGTGGGTTTTTCATAGATAGCTCTTATTATTTGAGATACATCCCATCAATACCTAATTTATTGAGAGTTTTTAGCATGAAGCATTGTTGAATTTTGTCAAAGGACTTTTCTGCATCTATTGAGATAATTATGTGGTTTTTGACTTTGGTTCTGTTTATATGCTGGATTACATTTATTGATTTGGGTATGTTGAACGAGCCTTGCATCCCAGGGATGAAGCCCACTTGATCATGGTGGATAAGCTTTTTGATGTGTTGCTGGATTCAGTTTGCCAGTATTTTATTGAGGATTTTTGCATCAATGTTCATCAAGGATATTGGTCTAAAATTCTCTTTTTTGGTTGTGTCTCTGCCAGGCTTTGGTATCAGGATGATGCTGGCCTCATAAAATGAGTTAGGGAGGATTCCCTCTTTTTCTATTGTTTGGAATAATTTCAGAAGGAATGGTACCAGCTCCTCCTTGTATCTCTGGTAGAATTTGGCTGTGAATCCATCTGGTCCTGGACTTTTTTTGGTTGGTAAGATATTCATTATTGCCTCAATTTCAGATCCTGTTATTGGTCTATTCAGAGATTCAACTTCTTCCTGATTTAGTCTTGGGAGGGTGTATGTGTCGAGGAATTTATCCATTTCTTCTAGATTTTCTAGTTTATTTGCGTAGAGGTGTTTGTAGTATTCTCTGATGGTAGTTTGTATTTCTGTGGGATCAGTGGTGATATCCCCTTTGTCATTTTTTATTGTGTCTATTTGATTCTTCTCTCTTTTCTGCTTTATTATTCCACTAGCTGTCTGTCAATTTTGTTGATCTTTTCAAAAAACCAGCTCCTGGATTCATTAAGTTTTTGAAGGGATTTTTGTGTCTCTATTTCCTTCAGTTCTGCTCTGATCTTAGTTATTTCTTGCCTTCTGCTAGCTTTTGAATGTGTTTGCTCTTGCTTCTCTAGTTCTTTTAATTGTGATGTTAGGGTGTCAATTTTAGACCTTTCCTGCTTTCTCTTGTGGGCCTTTAGTGCTATAAATTTCCCTCTACACACTGCTTTGAACGTGTCCCAGAGATTCTGGTATGTTGTGTCTTTGTTCTCATTGGTTTCAAAGAACATCTTTATTTCTGCCTTCATTTCGTTATGTACCCAGGAGTCATTCAGGAGCAAGTTGTTCAGTTTCCATGTATTTGAGCGGTTTTGAGTGAGTTTCTTAATCCTGAGTTCTAGTTTGATTGCACTGTGGTCTGAGAGGCAATTTGTTATAATTTCTATTCTTTTACATTTGCTGAGGACTGCTTTACTTCCAACTATGTGGGCAATTTTGGAATAGGTGTGGTGTGGTGCTGAAAAGAATGTATATTCTGTTGAGTTGGGGTGGAGAGTTCTGTAGATGTCTATTAGTTCCACTTGGTTCAGAACTGAGTTCAATTCCTGGGTATCCTTGTTAACTTTCTGTCTCGTTGATCTGTCTAATGTTGACAGTGGGGTGTTAAAGTCTCCTATTATTATTGTGTGGGAGTCTAAGTCTCTTTGTAGATCACTCAGGACTTGCTTTATGAATCTGGGTGCTCCTGTATTGGGTGCATATATATTTAGGATAGTTAGTTCTTGTTGTTGAATTGATCCTGTTACCATGATGTAATGGCCTTCTTTGTCTCTTTTGATCTTTGTTGGTTTGAAGTCTGTTTTCTCAGAGACTAGGATTGCAACCCCTGCCTTTATTTGTTTTCCATTTGCTTGGTAGATCTTCCTCCATCCCTTTATTTTGAGTCTGTGTGTGTCTCTGCATGTGAGATGGGTTTCCTGAATACAGCACACTGATGAGTCTTGACTCTTTCTCCAATTTGCCAGTCTATGTCTTTTAATTGGAGCATTTGGCCCATTTACATTTAAAGGTAATATTGTTATGTGTGAATTTGATCCTGTCATTATGATGTTAGCTGGTCATTTTGCTCGTTAGTTGATGCAGTTTCTTCCTAGCTTTGATGGTCTTTACAATTTGGCATGTTTTTGCAGTGGCTGGTACCAGTTGTTCCTTTCCATGTTTAGTGCTTCCTTCAGGAGCTCTTTTAGGGCAGGCCTGGTGGTGACAAAATCTCTCAGCATTTGCTTGTCTGTAAAGTATTTTATTTCTCCTTCACTTATGAAGTTTAGTTTGGCTGGATATGAAATTCTGGGTTGAAAATTCTTTTCTTTAAGAATGTTTAATATTGGTCCCCACTCTCTTCTGACTTGTAGAGTTTCTGCCGAGAGATCAGCTGTTAGTGTGATGGGTTTCCCTTTGTGGGTAACCCCACCTTTCTCTTTGGCCACCCTTGACATTTTTTCCTTCATTTCAACTTTGGTGAATCTGACAATTATGTGTCTTGGAGGTGCTCTTCTTGAGGAGTATCTTTGTGGCATTCTCTGTATTTCCTAAATTTGAATGTTGGCCTGCCTTCCTATATTGGGGAAGTTCTCCTGGTTAATATCCTGCAGAGTGTTTTCCAACTTGGTTCCATTCTCCCTGTGACTTTCAGGTACACCAATCAGACATAGCTTTGATCTTTTCACATAGTCCCATGTTTCTTGGAGGCTTTGTTCATTTCTTTTTATTCTTTTTTCTCTAAACTTCTCTTCACGATTCATTTCATTCATTTCATCTTCCATAACTGATACCCTTTCTTCCAGTTGATCGCGCCGGTTACTGAGGCTTATGCATTCATCACGTAGCTCTCATGCCTTGGTTTTCAGCTCCATCAGGTCCTTTAAGGACTTCTCTGCATTGGTTATTCTAGTTATCTGTTCATCTAATTTTTTTTCAAAGTTTTTAACTTCTTTGCCATTGGTTCGAACTTCCTCCTTAACTCGGAGTAGTTTGATCTTCTGAAGCCTTCTTCTCTCAACTCAGCAAAGTCATTCTCCATTCAGCTTTGTTCTGTTGCTGGTGACGTGCTGCGTTCCTTTGGAGGAGGAGAGGCGCTCTGATTTTTAGAGTTTCCAGTTTTTCTGCTCTGTTTTTTCCCCATCTTTGTGGTTTTATCTACCTTTAGTGTTTGATGATGGTAACGTACAGGTGGGTTTTTGGTGTGGATATCCTTTCTGCTTGTTAGTTTTCATTCTAACACACAGGGCTCTCAGCTGCAGGTCTGTTGGAGTTTACTGGATGTCCACTGCAGACCCTGTTTGTCTGGGTATCAGCAATGGTGGCTGCAGAACAGCGGATATTGTTGAACCGCAATTCTGCTGCCTGATCGTTCCTCTGGAAGTTTTGTCTCAGAGGAATACCTGGCCGTGTGAGGTGTCAGTCTGCCCCTACTGGGTGGTGCCTGCCCGTTAGGCTACTCAGGGGTCAGGGACCCACTCGAGGAGGCAGTCTGCCCATTCTCAGATCTCAAGCTGCGTGCTGGGAGAACCACTCGTCTCTTCAAAGCTGTCAGACAGGGACATTTAAGTCTGCAGAGTTTTCTGCTACCTTTTGTTGGGCTCTGCCCTGTCCCCAGAGGTGGAGTCTACAGAAGCAGGCAGGCCTCCTTGAGCTGTGGTGGGCTCCACCCAGTTCGAGCTTCCAGGCTTCTTTGTTTACCTACTCAAGCCTGGGCAATGGCGGGCGCCCCTCCCCTAGCCTCCCTGCTCCCTTGCAGTTTCATCTCGGACGGCTGTGCTAGCAATAAGTGAGGTTCCAGGGGCGTAGAACCCTCTGAGCCAGGTGCGGGATATAATCTCCTGGTGTGCTGTTTGTTAAGGCCTTTGGATAAGTGCAGTATTAGGGTGGGAGTGACCCGGTTTTCCAGGTGCTGTCTGTCACCCCTTTCTTTGACTAGGAAAGGGAATTCCCTGACCCCTTGCACTTCCCGGATAAAGCGACACCTCTCCCTTCTTCGGCTCATGCACAATGCGCTGCACCCACTGTCTTGCACCCACTTTCCGGCCCTCCCCAGTGAGATGAGCCCGGTAACTCCTCAATGAGATGAACCTTGGAAATGCAGAAATCACATGTCTTCTGCGTCACTCACGCTGGGAGCTGTAGACTGGAGCTGTTCCTATTCAGCCATCTTGGCTCCCTGCTTTTAATTTTTATTCTTTGTTTTCTAAACAATCCTGAGAGGAAATTGCAGAGATTAACCAGAAATATCTCAGCATTTATCTCTAAAGAGCAAAGTTCTCCCCTTAGTGAAACAATGTGCTTTAAAAAATTTGTGTGTGGGTTTTTGTTTTACTATATTTATTATAAAAATGTATTGCTTTTTATAAAAAATTGGGAAAAAAGAATAGGAGAAGAGAGGGAAGATCATTACCATCACCTGGTGAAAAATTGTGACTGTTTTGTTACATTTCATTTTAGTCTTTTCTTTCTGTTTGCTTATTTGTTGCTTTCACATCATGTACAAGGAATATAACTGAAAAAGTTAAATAACATGTTTTAACTTCCACTTAACAGCATCTCTCAAGCCAAAACAACACAAACACAAACACAGACACTGCTGGACCAGTAAGACCAAAAGATTCCGGTCAACGAGTCCAAAAATCAACATCAAGATTCCCTGGAACCCAAAAGTTTGCTTAGAATTGTGGCAGCAAATTGACACACAAAATCTTTCCATGATATTATTCTTCAGAGTTTCAAGGCAACTCTTGGTTGATAAAATTGTAGCTTCAGCCAGACTAATCTGAATTCCAGAATTTTCCACTGTGGCATCTAATGGAAGGCATTGAAATGGCAAGGGAGCCTGAAATGGGGTGAGCGTCAGACGGGAATTTTCTCAATTGTATCACGGCAGATTAGCTGAATTCCTCTCTCAGTGCCTAGAGGACATTACCAAGGTAAGAGGAGAGTTTTAAAATGAACTTGAGGGCAATAAAGGGCATCAGATGATAAAAAATGAGTTGATGCAGTTTTGGCACACATTCAAAACCTTCGGTGTTTCACTAGATTTTTTTTTTTCATTATCATTGAGAATGCACTTTATATTTCCGGAAGGGAAAGTGTCCTCAAACAGAACCATTCAGAACACATTTCAAAGGAAATGAGGATATCATGTTACATGTATATTGACCCGAAAAGGCACTGCAGAGACTGGCAGAACTACCTGATTAAATAGAGTCTAGGTTTTTTTTTGATATTTCTCTCAGCCAAAACTCTATGGGAAGCCAGACACAGACATCTGAGATTAGAATAGTGCTCCAGTGTGTAAGTTTATTACCAACTGGTATGAGTTTTATAGACATGCTTGATAAAAGTCTTACAATTTTTTTAAATGCCTAAACTTTTCTGAAAAAGCAAGAAAGGAAAAGTTGAGGAGTCCTTATGGCCTCTTATAACAGCAAAGACAAAATGTAGAATGAATATAATTTATTAACTTAGAGTCATGTGCCCTTCCAAACTGTGGAAGCAGGACCACACTTTGAAATTCTCTAGAATGATTTTACATGACTACTCTTTTCATGGGTGTTGAAAGGAACAATTCATTATTATATGCATATATAATAAAAAAGATTAATTAAAGTAACAAGAAATAAGAACTGCTTGTTCTTTGGGAAAGAGAGTTATTATTTCTCCTTTTTTGTAAATATTACGCTCACGCTCAAGATCAAGTTTATGCTTTTATGATACCATTAAATGTAATTGATAGTCTCCATTTTTCCTGTTTTGTTTATTTAAAAAAGGAAACAGCCATTTGTTAAAATTAAGTCTGGGTAGTTCTAACAGCTCATGTGAAAATTATAAGCCATGCTTTTTACATTGTTTTACTTAAAAAAATCCATTTGCAGCATAATAATGTAATTGGTTCATTTTAAATACAAATGTAGCAGTTGTTATTATAATGTAGCGTAAAAGCCAGAGCACATTTCAAGAAGTAACATTAAAACTTTAAAAGTGCATAAAACTCTTCCCTATGAGTGTAATAACATCATAAATTAAAATTTCATCAAAAGATACATATATATTTATAGTCATTTTTACATATATGTGTATAGATGTAGTGCAAAGTCTGAATCTTTTCTGATTATCAATATCAGGAAATAATAAATATATTCTTAGTATGAATTGTTATCCCAGCGCCCCCTCCCCCGCTACACACACAACTGCTAAAATACTACAGATCTGCTGTGTGAATGATGACAGAAAATAAGTGTGCACATTATCTTTTCCAATAAGATACCTCCTTCACTATACATAAAGGACTTTCTCAGGCTATTTTCAAATTATTCCCAATTTTTAAAAAAAATGTTTTTCTGAACTCTGGACTTTCCAGGTTCAGTGTTGATCAGACAATTAGGCCTTTTGAAATGACACTTACAGGAACTTGTATCTTCTAAAACGATAAATGACTACTTAAAAAGAGAATATGCAACAGTTAGTACTCCAAGGTGTTCATTGTTAAATTCATGGCAAAGGCATGAACTTTGAAACCCCTATGTTTTGAGCTGCAAAAGATCTCATAGGTGCCTGGCGTGGTGGCTCACGCCTATAATCCCAGCACTTTGGGAGGCCAAGGAGGGCAGATCATGAGGTCAGAAGATTGAGACCATCCTGGCCAACATGGTGAAACCCCATCTCTACTAAAAATATGAAAATTAGCTGGGCGTGGTGGCACACACCTATAGTCCCAGCCACTCAGGAGGCTGAGGCAGAAGAATCGCTTGAACCAGGGTGGTGGAGGCTGCATTGAACTGAGACTGCGCCACTGCACTCCAGCCTGGGCAACAGAGCAAGACTCTGTCTCAAAAAAAAAAAAAAAAAGAGATCATAGGAAGTTGATATTAAGAGATTCCAAAAGTAGTCTTCATGCTACACAACACTGAAGACATGCAAGAGTTGGAATTATGAAAATATTAATATGTGCATCTTGTATTTAACCCAATAGTCATGAGTGACATAAAATGTGACAGTAAGTAGTGGTGATGGTAGGACATTAGTTAAAGCAAGGCTAGGAATGAAATACCCTAATCCTAACCCTATTAGTAAGTGACTACACCTGTTCTATTCGTAAAAAAACAAAAAAATTCTCTTCAAAAACTGCATCTAAAACCCAGCCATTTGTACCCACCACCCAGTGTCAACAACAGAAATCACTGCTGTGAGTATAAATGTTTTTTGGATTCAACCATTTCTCAACAAACAGCTCTGTGATTCTCCCAAGCATCTTTAGGGATTGAAACAGTGCTGAACTCAAAGTCAGAAACAATGGGTTCAAGTCCAGACGATGCCACTTCTCAGTACCTTGAGGTTTTCTTTTCTGGCAGGGTGGTTGCCTATGTCTGTCTTGAATGGTCAAATGCTCCCAACACTCCACACCCTCCACACCAACTCAGGAAGTCCACAGAGTCTGAGAAGGGAGCAAGGATTCCTCGTCTTGGTACTTACTTGCTATGGACTGAATGTTTGTGCCCCTCAGAATTAATACGTTGAGGTTCTAATCGTCAACATGATAGTATTTGGAGGTGGAGTCTTTGGGAGGTAATTAGGTCATGAGAATGGAGCCCTTATGAACAGGATTAGTTCCCTTATTAGAAGAAACACAAAGAAATTCTCTCTCTCTCTCTCTCTCTCTCTGTATACCTTGTGAAGACACAGGGAGAAGGTTGCCATCTTTAAACCAAAATGAGGGCCCTCCACAAGAACTCCATCATGCTGACACCCCTTACCTCAGACTTCCATCTTCCAGAACTGTGAGAAACATATGTTGGTTGTTTAATCCACCCAGTCTATGATATTCTGTGATAGCTGCCTAAACCATTACTCAATTCTCAAATCCTTGGGATTTTGGCATGAAATTTGTTTCTTCAGTGTGAGAAACATTCTGCTTACATCCTTGTGTTTCTATCTCCCTCCACTCTCATCACTTTTACTTCTTCCTTGCCTCAATCCCTACCCAAATTTATCATTGATTCTCTATACACTCATACCCTTGTTTAGTTGTTTGTTAAATGCTCATCTTCTTTTATGAAAATTCAGTCTGAGGTCCCACATCTTAATACTCTTTGGAAATTTAGAACAATTGAGTTTTAACATTTTTCCCTTTATTTGTGAGATTCAGTGGTCATTTTTCCTCACACAGTCATTTCATCTTTACCAGCATGCAGGAAACTAATATTTCTACCCGGTTAGCATTGTGCACCATCAGCATCGACTCTTCCAAACACAGAGTGACTTTGCCTTCTAGTTCCCATTGCCTTTGGGTAAACAACATGCTTCATACTCAGAAGGGAAAAGTACAATCTTGCACGTATGAAGAATCCAGAGTCCCTGAAATCTGACCAAATCTTCCTTGTATTTTTCAAGCTTCACCAAGAATAACTGGAGCTTGATGTGAGAATTTTTGACGTCTTTGAATTATTTCTCTCCTTTCAATAAAGACTGATTCAGTTACTCATTTACAGAACTTTTATTTTCATTTCTAAATATGCTACAGTGGAATTCCAAATGAAGAATTCAGCCAGAGTCCGTAAAATGATTGATATCTTCCCTTCCCTGCAGTGGAAAAAATGTTGAGAAAAAGAAAACATAATTCAGCCTCAAATGTATCCTATATCCCACCCCATAAGAAAACTCTAAGTATGACCTTACAATAAAGGGACATTAAAATTAAGTGGCCTGTAGCAAAGACACTGTTCCAACTGGTGTCATCATGCTGGTTAGTTTATTTGTTCTTGTGATAAGCAAACATATTTCGCTCTCCCTGTATTTTTCCAGTCACCAAGCTAAGCACTTCTGTCTACATTATCTCATTTAATATTTATAATAACTTCATGTGGCATTTCCATTTTTACAGATGAGCCTACCAAGGCTAAGAGAGTAGAACCATTATATAAAGTTCCAAATCTACTAGTTGCTTAACTGAACTTGACTCTGGTTATCTGATTTCTGGTGCAGTCAGCATTCTCTCATTCTCCCATACCCCATCAGTTTATTCTCTTGTGGTACCACAATTTGTATAGTGGCT
The DNA here is from genome assembly GCF_009828535.3 of Hylobates moloch. Classification (NCBI taxonomy): domain Eukaryota; kingdom Metazoa; phylum Chordata; class Mammalia; order Primates; family Hylobatidae; genus Hylobates; species Hylobates moloch. Next base: position 20,119,662 of record NW_026652277.1, read on the forward strand.
CCTTCATGTCTCAGTCACCCTTCTGCTGTCCACATAGGAGATGCTTATTAAATGTTTGCTAAATAGACAATATATACCAAGGTACATGTGCCAGGCACAGCTCTAGGTAATACAGTAGTGAATAAGGAAAAACCCTAATCTCATGGAATTTACATACAGCAAGAGGAGACATGAGGTTTATGAACACATTATTATACAGTAGAAGGTACAAAGCCAGAAAAAGTGAGAGAGGGACAGAGAGGAGCTATATTGTGTGTGTGAATAGGGTGTTTAGAGAAAGCGCTCTCCAGTAGTAGCCTTTAAGCAGAGGCCTGAGAGAAGTGAGGAAATGAGCCATTTCTGATCTCTGGGGAAGAGCATTCCAGGTGGAAAATACAGCAAGTGCCAAGGCCCAGGGGCAGGAATGTGTTTGATGTATTTGAAGGAAATTGAGGCTACCTGAGTGGTTGGAGCACCACGAGGAAAGCAAAAAGTTGCTAGAGAAGACATCAGAAACAAGGCTGGTTGGCAGATCAGGAAGGACACAGTAGGGAAGGTGAGAATGTTACAGTTTATTCTGAGTGAGATGAGACGCCACTGAAGGGAGTGACAGTCCACTTCAACCGGATCCCTCTGGTCGCATGGACTCCTCTGAAGGGCAGGAGTGGTGGACTCTTCGGTTGGAGCATAGAGCCTTCAGCAAGAACCCAGAGGAGCAGCAGCTCTGCCTAGGAGCTGGGGCTGGTGGTGGCAGTGGTGACTGTTCCTATTTGAGCCAATAAGAGGGTTTGGTGGGTCATTTTGGCTACTTGTTAATTCAGAAAACAGAGATTTTTCTCCAGTAGCTGAGGAAAGGGTGGTTGATGTTTTAAGTGATCTGTGGACACAATTAGGCTGAAAGAAGGAAGAGCCCACTGTGTCACCACAGCCTTGGGAGGGATCCAGGTTAAATAGATATGAAGCCAGGCTTAAGGGGGTGGTCAAGCCAGGCTTATTGAAAACAGACTTAATCCATTGCACATTTTAATTAATAATTGGACTTCTTAGTTGATAAACTTGATAAACTCATGGCTGAAAAATAATACCACTTTTGGAGGCTGGGGAGAAGATATCACCAAATCTTTTGACTTTAAAATGACTGAGGGCAAAAATGGGAAAGTTTTATCATTGAAAGAATCCTCCAACCACTGGAAGTGATTTTATTTTTAATGCATAGAATCAGGGCCTTCCTTCTCAAGTAATTACCTAAATAGATATAAGTGTGTTTCAAAATTGTCCCATTTTCCGGACACCATTATTCTGAGCGTGCTTTTGATGTCCTGAAGCCCAGAGTACAATTATCTTTGATAGTGGGGACAGTTTCTCAGATAGGTTTCCTTTGAACAAGAGAAGGAGTTCTCCCTAGGTTTCCTTTTCAAGAACATTAAATTGAATTGGATTTTCAGGTACCATTAATTGATGTAACAGAGAGAACAGAAACCTGATGATTTGGCTCAAGGCCTTAAAAAAAAAAAAAAAAAAAAAGGAAAAAGACTTTAGTGAGAATAGCCTCCAGGCCCAAAATGTCAGATTTCTTGCTGGTTCTGCAGCTATACTTCCAGTTAAAAAAACAAAAGAAAATGATAGGGTTGATCATTTCCCTGGAGACTGCATATTTTTAGCTGCAGTTTCTATATTCCATTTTTCAGAAGCGCCAGAGATAGATTATTTATAGCAAGTGGATTTAAGAGATAGAAACATTGAATAATCTAGATGAAACTTTTAAGTACATATCATTTTTTCCAGTCTACATTTCAGTACCTAGTATTTCTAATGATTACATGGAGAAATTTCCATTCGACACTATCGTGAGCCTCTTAGGCTAACTGGATAGCTTAAAGGCTCTTAAAGAGCACAACAATGTATTTGGTCAACAATGAGATTTTCTATACTGAAAAAATGGGAATGTTGTTCATTTTATTTTTAAAGTGTGCATTAAGATGCGTATGTGTATTTAGAAAAATTTTTATAATCTAGTAAGAACTTTTGTCTGGAGGGATATTGTACACTGGCCTGAAAGTCCAAAAATGAAGAGAAGAAGAGATAATGGTAGAACCAACTGGTAAGCATGGATTCTCAGCAGGAGGTGACACTGCTCCCACGGGGGTAAAAATTCATTCTTAGGGGTCAAGAAAATCTTCAGGTATTTTCAGTAAGCAGAATAATGCTTTTCCAGGGCCTCACCCTACCAAAGAAGTCCATTCTCTACTCCCTAGAACCTATGACCTCATTATGGTAGGTGAGAAAAAGGAATTAAGGTTGTAGGTGCAATTAAGGTTGCTAATGAACTGACCTGGAAAGGAGAGGGGAGATTAGCCTGGATTACCAGGTGATACAGTTTCATCGTGTCTCCACCAAATCTCATCTTGAATCGTAGCTCCCATAATTCCCATGTGTTGTGTGAGGGACCCAGTGGGAGATAATTGAATCATGGAGGCAGTTTCCCCCATACTGTTCCTGTGGTAGTGAATAAGTCTCAGGAGATCTGATGATTTTATAGGGGGGGCTTCTCTTTTGCTTGGCTCTCATTCTCTCTTGTCTGCTGCCATGTAAAACATGCCTTTCACCTTTCACCATGATTGTGAGGCCTCTCCAGCCAGTTGGAACTGTGAGTCCATTATACCACTTTTTCTTTATAAATTGTCAAGTCTGGGGTATGTCTTTATCAACAGCATGAAAATGGACTAATACACCAGGTATGCCTAATGTAACCACAAAAGTCCTTAAAAGTGGAAGACAAAGATGGACTAAAAAGACACAGAGAGATCCCACATTTGCTTTGAGGGTGGAGGAGGGCGATCACAAGCAAAGTTTTATGGGTGGCCCCAGAAGTTGGACACACATTCGCCTCTAGACTTCCAGAAAGAAATGCAACCCTGGTGATCCCTTCACTCCAGCACAATGAGACCCGTGTCAGACAGATATCCCTGTACAACTGTAAGATGACACATGTGTGTTGTTGCTGCTAAGTTTGTAGGAATTTATTATAGCAGAAATAGGACAATTAATATACCCTCCCAAATGTCATAGAATACAAACATGGTGTAGCTGTAGTATTAAAATGTCATTGGTGGCCAATTAGGAAAAATATGTCTAAAAAGCCTCCTTGGGGGGCAATAATGAAAACAAATTGAGTAATATTGCACTAGAAGATGACAAGCAGGCTATTTGACTCCACAATTTCATAAAATGGGGCATTTTATGGCATTAGTGTTTGGATGAGTAAATTTTACAGCACCAAAATCTGTTGCTTTAATCTGGAGCAGATCAGAAAATTAGCAAAGATAGAGTTATTCTTAAAAGTGAATAACTAAGAAAGTATTCCACAGGAAAAAGAGTTAGAAAACTCTAATAGAAACTATATAGTTGACAAGAAATGAAACCTAAAAATCGCAGATATAGAAGAACACTTCTCTAATTACATGTGTATAGTTGCTTGGAAGAAAAAGTTTGAAGGTTGATAGGTCAAATGCTAATAGTGTGTTCTCTGGATGGTCATTCTATTTCTATTTATTGTTGTTGTTATTGTTGCTGTTGTTTGTTTGTTATGACTTTCCGGTAAGGAATATATATATATAATAGGAGGCTTTTACTATATGCCAATAGTTGGTAACTGGATGGGAACCAAAATTTCATAATAAACAGTTTTCTCAAAATCCAGTTTGGGTTGAGTCTTAATCTTAAAAAGAAGAACTGGAATTATAAATTAAGTTTATTTCATTTTATGTATTTGTTATTACTAAATTTCTGTTACAGATGTAACTATGTTGTTAGAGCTGTCTTTAGAGAGTAGAGAATTGAGAACATTAAAGTAGTGGCAATTTTGGTCTTTTTCTTTCTCAAATTTATATAATTACTTGATTATATACTTCATGTTTGATTTCTGCAGCATAATTATAGAGAGGGTCATATTTGAAGGTTGCATTAGTTTTCCCAGGGGTTTTGCCTAATCCTTGAATAATCTAATTATTCCCTTTTGAAGTAGCTATTGTGTAGTCATCATTGTGTATTTTTTCCCCTTAGTTTAATTGGTGAATGGTGCCAACTTCTCATTTGTCCATGATTTGGCTTGTAATTGAAACAGTGCACCAACCTTCCTTTCCATCAAATTCTTAAGTCCTGTATTTTTTTCCACAAGATTTTCAGTTTCATTTTGCAATCTATGTGCATTGAATAACTGGATGTTTAAGAGGTTAAGCATGGAGGAATGTTTGAGTGAGTGCTAATTTTATCATTGTTTTGCTCATTGGTTAATAATATTGATGACTTGTTTTCCCACACAACTTTAAGTTGGCGAGAACTTAGATAATTTGATCACATTGTACATAAACAATTTTATCATATTTTATCACACACACATACAAAGACACATACACTCACTCATGCACTCTGTTTCAAATATTTGGGTTTAAAGTTTGAGAAATCTGGCCAGCTTTGTGGCTCATGCCTGCAATCCCAGCACTTCGGGAGGCCGAGGTGCGAGGATCACTTGAGGTCAGAAGTTCGAGACCAGCCTGGCCAACATGGTAAGACCCCCATCTCTACTAAAAATAAAAAAATTAGCTGGGTGTGATGGTGCATACCTGTAGTTCCAGCTACTAGGGAGCCTGAGGCAGGACGATCGCTTGAATCTGGGAGGCAGAGGTTGCTGTGAACCAAGATCATGCCACTGCATTCCAGCCTGGGTGACAAAGTGAGACTCTGTCTCAAAAAAAGAAAAAATAAAATAAAATAAAACTTGAGAAATCTGCTGCCATAGCTTTCAGGGAAGAACTCAGTGCAGTTTTGCCACATAACTTGTAGCACAAAACACAGAGCTCATGGGCTTTTCATAAAAATGCTTTATTACGTTATACTAGTTGATTTAACAAAACAAAATTTAAAGTTGGAAGAACAAATGCATGACGGTTTCAGCATAGTTTGCCTACATGTGAATATATCTTGATGGATATGAAACCAAATACACATCTATGGCACCAACACTCAGGGCATTTGTCCAGCCAGCAGGGACTGCTCTGGTCTAGGTTCTGGGGGCACAAAGAACTTACAGGGCAGTGGGTCAATGAAATAGTCGCTCTCTATTAGTGAAGGTTTCTCAACATTCTTGATGGTCAATTTTCTTTTTTAACAACGTCAGAAAATGTGTGTCTTCCCTAAAGCATTGAGGGTTTCAAAAGCGATGTCCCGCTCCCCAACACATACACATATATCGTCTCTTCCTGCAAGACACTTGCCCTTGGCCATTAACCATGTTGCTGCTGTCTTCATTCCTTTCTCCCCCAGTGGGATGTCACTCCATGTTGAAATTCCCAAGAGGTCCTCTTCCAGGCTCTGTGTGAATAGTCTCAAAGCAAACTGTGTTGGAACTGAAAATTTCATATTGATCACTAGGCCACAGGTTATCATTTTATAAATAAAGAACAAACTTCCAGTGCATGTCAGAGCTGTATATTGGCCCTACCACAGGTACCATTAACAGTAGACCTCATCAGACATAAATACTTCCATAGGAAATTCCTTGGAGAAAGCATACTGTGAAAATGTTACCATTCGGTGCTTCTCTTAATCCAGACATGACAAGATCCCTGCAGCCAGGTACTCACAACAGCTCTATGAAGGGGCAGAGCCCTGGAGGATGAATTTTAAAAGAAAAGGTTGTGGGGCTTCAGAAGACCTCACATTCGCCTTGGCCTTCTCTATAGGCCCTCAAAGATGTCCCAGAGTGACCAGGTAAATAAAATGTTATGGGAAAGTTGAACATTGTTGACATAAACAAGCAGGACCGACTCTCCTTGGCTGAGCTCTTCCGCACAGAAGGTCAGAGCGGGCCACAAGCTTTGGTCAGAACCACAAATCCCATCAGGACATATGCTGTCTTAGATGCCCACTTCTCTCACACTCAGGACTCCCCGATCTGTGGTATCCATTCTGAATGAAGTGCCACAACCTCGCACACCACTTATCCCAACCATACCTCCTGCACCCCTTTCTACTCCGGGTGACTGTGGCTCAACCCCTCCAAAAATTCTGAATAATGTGCCACAGCCTCACACACAGTTATACCAACCACACTTCCTATGCCTTCTGGGACCACGGGACTGTGGCTCAACCACACCAAAATGCCTCCCTCTCCAATTCATATTCACATTCACCATGTCCCTTAAAATACATTTTAAGAAACATATTCTTCCAGAAACTTCTCTCATTTGTCCTGTGATGCTTTCCATCATCATTCTACCCCATTCTCTTAGCTTTTGGGAAAAGATTTTTAGATAGATGGATAAATAGGTAGATAAATATGAGGATGTAGATCTGGTCACCTCAACTTGATTTTAACCTTCTGAAGCTTGAATACCACATTCTTGTTTCTTTTATCTTCTCTTTCCCCAGTTTTCTCCATTCTGTTTTGTACCCTCTCCCCCTTCTTTGAACCACTGTGGTCAGCTCTGGCCCTGTATAGACACTCTGGTGTGTTTTCCAGCCCCATTCTTGCTGACAGTGCCTTGGGCCCATTGCTTAAAGTCCATGCCTGCCTAGATGCAGGTTTCTTATAACTCACAATGTCTGCTGAGGTTCAGGCATCCTTGCTTCTTGTTCTTGGATTTCACGACACGCTGGCCTTTCCTGGCTACTCCTCTGTTGTCTGAGCCGATTAGATTAACTTCCTGGCCCACCAATGACATGAAGCACCTAGCCAAGGGACAATAGCACATCAGGTCCTGACTAGCCAGCCTGTGCCCCCAGACCAAGCTGATGGCCACTGGGCTGATGTTTCAGAATGATGGTCAGAGTGAAATAGAAGACTTCACTAGCTGTAATGCCCTGATTGACTTCCCTTACCTAGCCATGCTCTGTTTCTAGAGACTGGAAATCATTTTCTTTGAGAATATTTTGGACCTTGGATATCTGCTATGATTTCTCTCACAGGGGATCACTTTTTGGTTTGTGTCTTCCTGAACCTGAATGTAAGTCTCTATTCCATAAAGCATAATAAAAAATATAGAAATTTTCCCTGTCTGTTCCTAAAGGTCCTTTTAAACCTATCTGCAATCTGTCACCTACCTACCTACCTACACACACACACACACACACACACACACACACACACACACACACACACACACACTCACACTCACACACTCCACTTCCATTTTCACTAACCAAACACTATTACCAATAAATAGTTCCTGAAACTAGAGTCTAGAAACGTCTGTCTTCTCTTGAGCCTCAGGAGTGTCTTTCATCTTCTTTCCCTGAATCTAGGGCTTCCTCTGCAATAGAAAGCAAGAAAAGGAGCAGAGAACTGTGGGGTTTTCAGTGTCTGGGCCAAGTGCTTTGCATACATTATCTCATTTAATACACACAGTCCTCTAAGACTGAGGTGGTGTCGTGTCTATTTGACGAGGTAGAATATGGAAGCTCCGAGAGCTGGGGTAGCTTGCCCAAGGTCACGCAGCCAGTGAGTCACACATCGGAGATTCAACTATATCTGAACCCACTGAGCTGAGCTTCCAGTTAATTCCCCAAATCAGAACCCTTTTGTTGGGTGAGCTCACCTTTCCTCAAAGAATGCAACAAAGGAGAAAACCCCATATTCAAAATGAGGCCACCATTGACAAAAGGAATTTGGAGAGTTACTCTGAATAAAATATTCTCCAATGTACTGTGCAGCCATGAAAAAAATGAAATTATGTCCTTTGCAGCAACAAGGATGCAGCTGGAAGCCCTCTATTTCACTCTGACCATCATTCTGAAACATCATTATCCTCAGCAAATTAACACAGGAACAGAAAACCAAATACCATATGTTTTCACTTATAAGTGGGAGCTAAACATTAAATGCACATGGACACAAAGAGAGAAACAATAGCCACCAGGGCCTACCTGGGGGTGGAGGGTGGGAGGAGGATAAGGATTGAAAAACTACCTATCAGATACTATGCTCACTATCTGAGTGATGAAATAATATGTACACCAAACCCCAGCAACATGCAATTTACCCATGTAACAGACCTGCCCATGTACCCCCTGAGTCTAAAAGTTGAAAGAAAAAAATAGTAATCCAGGGTCTATCTGCATATATATATATATATATATATATATATATATATATATATTCTCCAATGTAAACAACAGGCTTGGCAATCATTAGGCTGAGTATTCATATGGAGAAGGATCATGTCATGTCATTAGCTGGGCATGGGGGCAGGTGCCTGTGATCCCAGCTACTTGGGAGGCTGAGGTAGAGAGAATTGCTTGAACCCAGGAGGCAGAGGTTGCAGTGAGCTGAGATCATGCCACTGCACTCTAGCCTGGGCGAAAGAGCGAGACTCTGTTTCAAAAACAAAACAAAACACACAGAAAAAATCATGTCATATTCTTCTCCTCACTGTAGCACTTGAAAGAAGCTCTTATCTTCCTGTGTCCCTGTTTTATATCACAGAGTCAGCCACTCCCTGTGGTAAGTAAGCTGTTAGCAGGAAAGCTGGGTGCACCACTAATATTCTAGGTGTAACACCAGTGAAAAGACAGTCTCGCCTATCAAGATGGTGAAAACAAAAGCCACACCTGTTTCAGTCCATATGGCCAGGCTGCCACATAGGAGCTTTACATCTGAAGACTAAAAATGGCTGTGTAGTGATTGCCCCCAGCTCTGCAGACTGGTAAGGGGGGGAGAGGAAGTTTCTCTCTGCAGGAGAGGTGCAGGATTATGATGAAGAAGCTCTGCAGTATCACATCCCAGGTAGCCTTGGCCCCTGGCTGGCTCTTTGTTTTATTTTATTATTTTATTTTTCAGAGAGGGGGGTCTTGCTATGTTGTCCAGGGTAGTCTTGAACTCCTGGCCTTAAGCGAACTTCCTGGCTTGGCCTCCCAAAGAGGTGGGGTTATAGGCATGAGCCACTATACCTGGCCCCTTGACTGATTCTTGAGAGCTCTGGGACCCTAGACCCTGCCTGAGTCTGTGCTTCCTCAGCTATAGAACAGGAAATCTGGAACCCCCACTCATATGCAAAAGCGTAGCTGACCTAAGTGGTGAAAACTTAAGCATTATTTTCTATTTTTCTTCTCATTTCTGGTCAACACTAGGGGACTTAATGAATTGACAAAATGGGATATATGCAACAAAATGAGATCTATGCACCCAAATCAGCACAGAATAAATCTGACAAAACTCATGTTAACAAGATTGTGGAGAAATTTGAACTCCCATAAACAGAAGATGGGAATGTATTATTTGGGAAGGGTGGTATGGCATTATATATTAAAATCAAAAGTTCACTTACCTTTTAATGCTGCATTTCTAGCAATTGTATCCTACAAGTAAGAGATATATATATATCTCCATATATATGTGATATATATCATATCAAAATATCCTTTTAAAAAATAGTTGTATAATATCCACCATATACACTTGTATCATATATATATCTATATATATCAAATATATATGTTCTAAATGTGCAACAATAGGGGTCTAATTTTAAAATTGGGCAACATTCCTATAATGAATATTATACAACTATTTTTTAAAAGGATGTGTTGATATGAAATGTTATCAAAATTATATTAAAAAACTAGTTGTTCAAATGAGAACACATGGACACAGGAAGGGGGACAACACACACTGGGGCCTGTTCAGGAATGGAGAGCAGGGAGGGAGAGCATTGGAAAAAATAGCTAATGCATGCTGGGCTTAATACCTGAGTGATGGGTTGATAGGTGCAGCAAACCACCATGGCACGTGTTTACTTATGTAACAAACCTGCACATCCTGCATATATACCCCGGAACTTAAAATGTAAAAAACTAGTTGTTCAATGTAACATATAGTATCAATACATTAATTAAATATATATACATGTTTATATTTATTTCTGTAAAAATATCTGAAGGGTTATTTAATATAGCTATGATTTTCCCTGATCTGCTCGCTCCCAAGTCCTTGTATTTTAAAAGAACAAGAAATTCTAATTAACTTCAGAGTGGCATAGGTCAACTATAGTTAAAGGATATAGAGATTCAAGGCTCTCTGAGGGAGGGAATACATAGAAATTCACATGGTTCGATATTATGCAATAATTGTATTAATAAAGTCATAATCATAATTCCAGTTCTTATATAGTTCTTGATGCCTGTATTCACTGACTTCATACCACACAGTATTGGCAATAGCCCCAGTTTGTCTAAATGAAAAAGTAATGCCTTTAGGAAGAAGCTTCAGGGAAATACGTGAGTGGTAAGAAACCCTTGCATCAGTGCAAAAACAGAACAATTGCTTCTATCCTTCATTTATTTATTAGGGACCAGCTTTGCCTGTAGAAAATAAGTAGGAAGTCTATTAATATTTTCTAACTTTTTGTTTGACTTCTCAGTGGGAGAGAAGAAATATTTTTCTTAAACTCTGAAGTTTATTACCCCGCAATTGTTTATGGCTTTTGCTACACCAAATTTCAATAGTTGAAATGTATCTCAATATATTTTAAAAATGACTTTACTTAGGTGACAGCTTATATTACTTTTATTCCTGAATTGGCATCCCTGACGGTGTGGAAAATACTGTTAATTAATTAAGCCTCCTTCTTTTTATTATTATTATAGCTTTGATGAACTGAATATAACTGTAGGGGGAACTGGCATGAAGAGCTATGAACCTCACTGTTCTCCTGACTTTAAAAGTGTTTCTGGATTATTTTAGAGGCATCGTATATATACAGGAATATTTAAAACGTGCTAAAATCATGAATAGGGAAACACAAATTAAAGCCAAACTAAAGTAATATTCTAGAATGGATACAATCTGAAAGACAGGTAATTTGGCAAGGGTATAGAGATTGAAACCTTTAAACCTTGCAGGTGGGACTGTTCATATGCAACCATTTTTTAAAAATAGTTTGGCAATGTCGTAAAATGTGAAACATAGAGTTCCCATATGACCTAGTAATTCCACTCCCGGGTATATACCCAAGAGAAGGAAAAACATATGCCGACACAAAAACTTGTACATAAATGTTCACAGTAATGTTACGCATGATAGCCAAAAGGGTAAAAGAAATCTAAATTGTGACCAACTGGTGAATGGATAAATTTAATATTGTGTATCAGCGGAATACTATTCATCAACAACAAGAAAATAAATATAATATTGTGTATCTTTACAATGAAACAGTATTCATCAACAACAAAAAAAATGAAATATTGACACAACATCAATGAACCTTGAAAACAGTGTGATAAATGAAAGAAGCTAGTCACAAAGACCACATTTTTCTTTTTTTCTTTTTTGAGACGGAGTTTCACTCTTGTTGCCCAGGCTGGAGTGCAGTGGCATGATCTTGGCTCACTGCAACCTCCATCTCCTGGGTTCAAGCGATTCTTCTAACTCAGCCTCCCAGACAGTTGGGATTACAGGCCTCCATCACCATGCCTGGCTAATTTTTGTATTTTTAGTAGAGACAGGATTTCACCATGTTGGTCATGCTGGTGTCGAACTCCTGACCTCATATGATCTGCCCGCCTCGGCCTCTCAAAGTGCTAGGATTACAGGCGTGAGCCACCACGCCTGGCCAAAAGACCACAGATTGAATGAATTCATTCACATTATGCAAATGTATATATAGAGAAAATAGATTAGTGGTTTCCTGGAAGTGGGGCTGGGAGGAAGGGAGGAAGAATAGGCAGTGATTGCTAATTGGTACAAGATTTCTTTTGTTTTAACTTAGATTGTGGAGATGGTTGCACAAGTCTATCAATTTACTAAAAATCATTAAATTGTATACTTAAGATGAATGACTTTTATGATCTGCAAATATGATCTCCATCGAGCTGTTAAAAAATAGGATATGTTTACCAATGTGCAAAGGACACCAGCAGAATGTCAAGAGCACAATCATTAGAGAGGTCTGGACCTACATATGTTAATCAAAGAGCCTTGTGCATCAACATCTGCATATAAAATGTTTAATTTTTAACAGGACGTGAGTACAGAGGAATTGGTAATCTTTAGCTAGAAAATATTTCACTGCTGAGTTTTCTTTGTAATAATTTATTGAAGTGAGAATGAGGTTGGAATGTTCACCTTGAAAGGTTGCTCTCCAGACTTATTTTTCCTTCATAGCAAGTCAAGTCATTTCCTTCCTTCTTAAACAACCATAAATAAGTGAAAATTTTTGACATACCGTACAACGCAGTTTGGTAGTTTTTTTTTTTTTTTTAGACACTGCAGGAAATGTTTGAGATTTTTATTCCTTGTCCACTTCACAGACAAATAAGAAACATAATAAAGAAAACTTTTTCAATCTTATTCACTCCTTGTAACTTTCTCTGAAAGCCTGCTAAGAGACACCAAATCTGATTTTCTTTTATCTACCCAAAGGCAACGGTCCTCATTAGCAAGGAAAAAACCTACAAAGCTAGAACTGAGTGAAGAAGGTTGACGGTTATCTCATTAGGGCATGCAGTGCTCACAAGGCACGGGATGGACAGACAGCATTAAGAAGCCAAATGTCAAGGTAGTGAAACAAAATGTATCACAGCCTTCCACTATCACTGGCATAATCCCTTTATTAAAACTTCTGCTAATGAATGATTACAGAACCCCGGAACATGGGCAAGGCAGGAGAGTGGAATTGAACTTTTGCTTTAATCGCTAGAATGGCAAGAAGACTGCCTTAGAAATCTTTACATCAAACTAATCATTTCAAATCCGAAATAGCATTAATTATTAATCTGAGAAGCAAATGAGTTCTATGATGTATAAATTATACCTCAATGAAGCTGTTAAAAAATATAGCAAGGTTTCTAATGTGCAAAGAGCATACAAAGAACATTTGCACATCGGTAACCTTCCCACATTTTTGTCTTTCTTGAGGTGTAATTTATGTATCATAAAATTTTAAGTATACAATTCAGTGATTTTTAAGTAAATTTATAGAGTTATACAACCATCACCAACAATCCAATTTTCTCACAGAGCACATGTTTATAATGTGAAAAACGGAACAAAATTCAAAGAAGGAATTTATAGAAGGTGCAATGATCTGTTAAGAGTAAGAATACACTGAGTTCAGGAACTTCTTCAGCTTTAAAAAAATTACTCATGTAAAAAATGTTATAGCTTTTATGTGTGGGTTTCATACTTGTTTTAAAATTGAAGGATGTTGTTATTGCTGTCTTAGGAATGTTACCAGGCATAATGTAAGCTATTTTATGTTTATTTCTGAAAAATAAAAATCTTTGGTGTATACGTTTTTTAAACATTTAAAAACCTGAGGTGTTTGGATTCTGCCTTAAACATAATTAAAAAAAGAACAGCCTCTCAAGGATTAGAGGATGTGGCTGCTTCTAATAATAGTGTCTTCTTTTAAGGAAAATGAAAAACAGATTCATACATATAATCAAGCAAAGTTGTTGGCCAAAATGGCAATTATTCCCATAACGAGATACTAAAGGAAATTCATGCAAAAGAAACCAATGGGCTCTGTGTTTCTTGACCTGTATCAGTTGGGTGTGGAATGGAATGCGTGCTTCTCCTGAATTCCCTGGTTAGCTGCTTTATTAAACAAAAAACCTGTCTACTTTTCTACTCTCACCCCCAGCTGCCTTACAAAGCAAAAATATGTTCAATCCAAATATGAGAACACAAGGTTTATGCCATCAACCTTGAGGTTGGCTGCAAGCACAATGCCTGTAGCAACAAATTGTGTGTGTAACTGACAACGATGTCAGACGGCAAAGTCCTCGGACCACCGAGGCAGCTCTCAAGATCATTGCAAGGTTGTCTGTGGCTACTAAGAGTATGACAAAGTGATGGCAGTTTTCCAGGTAACTAGATAATTATTAAAGAAATGAAAAGGATGTTAGCTCTAAATTATTCTAATACAACATCCAACATCTGCCTTTGGGTAGATAAAAGAAAATCAGATTTGGGGTCTCTTAACAGATACCACAAATGACTTAGATAATGCCAATGGTACTATGTTGTATTCCATAAAGTCTGAGTAGACACAGTTTTATTCATGCATTCAATTAGCCAGTCAGATGATATTTACTAAGTTTCTATATGGGCCAAGAACTTTACCTCAGAGAGTTTACATCAAGTCTTCGTATTTGATCCAATAACATATGAAGATCATGAAAGGATTTCTTATCCCTGTAATAACATATATTTAACAATTGTAAATGTAAAATTACCTGTAAGTAAAGAAAATGTACTGAGTCTGTATGACAGCATGTATACAACAAATAGCCAAGTAAGTCTATTGATTATTTTTGATCCAAATCAAACACATTTCCTCAATTCTCAATTACTGTTTTTCCGCAGAAGACATTTAATTACTTCAGTAAATCTTAAAGAGCCCTAACTTTTAGAATAGTCATCAATATTCTTTTCTAGTTGCTCACAGACATGAGATCTCTTGCAGGGGGTTGGGAAGAGAAGACCCTTTGTTCCTTCTAACTTTTCTGAACTTCATAAGTAAAATGAGAAAAACAACATCCACTTCAAGAATCATAAAGAGGAATAACTGAAATAAGATGAAGAAATGAGCCCAGCACTATATCTTGCTCAAGGCATGTGCCTTTAAAAAAAATAATAATGACAAAAGACAGGGTCTTGCTCCGCTTTGTCACTCAGGCTGAAGTGCAGTGGTGCACGCATAGCTCACTATAACCTTGAACTCCTGGGCTCAAGTGATCCTCCCACCTTCCAAGTAGCTGAGACTACAGGTGCACCCCATCATGCCTGGCTAATTAAAAAAAAAAATTTTTTTTTTTAGAGATGGGGTCTCACTATGTTGCCCAGGCTGGTCTTGAACTTCTGCCCTCAAGTTATCTTCTCACCCCGGTTTCCCAAAGTTCCGAGTGCCTTTATAGATACCCTCCTTTTGCTTAAGAGGCACCTGACCATTCACCCAGTCAGTATAATGACAGTATGCAAAACTCATGTGACACTGAAATATGAGACATAGTGACTCGTGACTGACAGGAAGAGAGCCAGTACCACTCACATAAATTTTACTGAAACCAGAGGAGAAACAGCTCATGATGAAATTTACCAGCAGTCTGAGAAATGAAAGAAAGTGCAAGCAAATAAACTAACTAAGGTTATGCAGTGAGCTAATGTGCAGGCCAAGTTAACCCATCCTCAATTCGTTATTAAAACCACTAACTTCCACCGACTGCACAGACACCTCACATTGAGTTTCTGGAGTAGTCTTCTTTTCCAGATGATGCTCTTCAGAGTTTTATAGTGATTTAAAAATTATGATGTAGCATCTTTTATTGGTTTTATGATATTTTTGTAATTTATCAGACTATATCTGAAAACACTTGGTAGATTTGGATATCATTGCTGACAACATTTATATTCTTAATAATAAATACAATAATGGACATGTCTTATAGTATTGTTCTTAGGTTTTATTACAACACATGTTGACAAAGGACATAAATGTACCAAAAGGTTTACAAATCCATCACTTTCCTGTTCAAAGGTGCATGGAGCTATACACAAAATGCAATTATCAATCAAACATGCCACATTAATCATTGCAAGAGGCTAAGATAAAAGTCCAACTTTTGCTACTCAAGGCCCATCAAACTGCTAAAAATGACTCAAAATCAGTAAAAGTTGATTTAAAAAAATAAGCTTCTGCTCTGATTCCTAGCAGCCTGTGTTCTTTCTTAAAACCATATGCTCCACATGGAAAGCATAAACCCTGTTGTGACATTTCAGTGTTATCTGGTAAAATGGGTTCCATCTGTATGTCACTTCCAGGTTGGAAACAAAAGATCAGGTTGGAGGCATTTTTCCTTTTTCCAATCTACCCTCCCATCCTCCCACATTCCCATCCCGATACCCACTCAATTCTGGGAAAAAAAAAAAAAAAATCTTACAAAGCAAGTGCCTATTTCTGGAGGTCACTTAAAATAGCAGCAATTCTGGATTGAAATTTCCCACATATTACCCACTGGGCCCCTCCCTCTCCTCGTCAATATATGTGCTTCCAAGATGCCTGCTGTGAAATCCTCAGAACCAAGTGCTAGAGGTCAATCAGCTTCATTTATAAACCACCAATGAGAAGTAAGGCTCCACGTTTCTCCCTGCATTCCTATGATTTCACCAAATAATAGAAAAAGAAACCCCCTGCACAAAAGGATCAAAATGCCTATGGAAACTCATTGTCAAGTTACTGTCAGGAGCATTGATGTTGCCTGTTGCTAAGGTCACAGTAGTGACACTAAGACTTGCGGAGAAAGAAATTCTGAAAAGAGGATATAAGGGATATTTTGCTTAAAATGTGCTGGCCCCACACAGACAGGCTTTCTTTTTTCTCTTTTTTCTTTCTTCTTCATCTTTTTTTTTATATATATATAATGCAGCTATATTTGTTGAGCACAATCAATTGCTCTAAAAGCATGTTGAATTAAAGTACAATAATAGAATGCGCCAAATACATTATGTCTGGCGGTATACTACTGTGGATGCTCAAAGTAACTCAGATTTAAACAGGAGCAAGCTGGGGCTTAAAGTAAAATTCCTCTGACCAGAAGCTACTAGTTCCTTTAATAGCAACGACTGTTAAGATATACCTGATTAACTAAGAATAAGAAATTTAAAAGACATGGACACTTATCCAAGACTGATATGTTTGTGATCTTGGTTTACAAATCATGGCATCTTTATTTTGTGACTAGTAGGCTTTAAAACTTCCTGTCTTTTCCCTGGATTGGAAAATAGCTGTTAAGTGACGCCAGGAATATGTGTTAAGATATTTACATCTTTATTCAATCACATCTACTTGGGTGAGATGCAGTGTCATCCCAATGGATGGATATTAAGTATTTATTTGAAGCCAAGAAGGAATTAAACATCTAGGAATTTCAAAACATCATACAGACTAGTAAAGGAATGGTCCATAAACTGTGATCAACATCAGGACACAATGGCTCAGGGCCATCAACTGAACATTAAATATTATTAACTCATAGATTTTGTGTGTGTGTGTGTGTGTGTTCCAATAAAGTTTTATTGGAAAATAATGTTTTTAATTTTTGATAGATTTAAAAAATCTTCTGGCCTAGAGGTAGAAGATTTTTATTTTATTTTATTTTATTATTATACTTTAGGTTTCAGGGTACATGTGTACAATGTGCAGGTTTGTTACATATGTATCCATGTGCCATGTTGGTTTGCTGTACCCATTAACTCGTCATTTAGCATTAGGTATATCTCCTAATGCTGCCCCTCCCCACTCCCCCCACCCCACAACAGTCCCCGGTGTGTGATGTTCCCCTCCCTGTGTCCATGTGTTCTCATCGTTCAATTCCCACCTATGAGTGAGAACATGCGGTGTTTGGTTTTTTGTCCTTGCAATAGTTTACTGAGAATGATGGTTTCCAGTTTCATCCATGTCCCTACAAAGGACATGAACTCATCATTTTTTATGGCTGCATAGTATTCCTTGGTGTATATGTGCCACATTTCTTAATCCAGTCTATCGTTGTTGGATATTTGGGTTGGTTCCAAGTCTTTGCTATTGTGAATAGTACCGCAATAAACATACGTGTGCATGTGTCTTTATAGCAGCATGTTTTATAGTCCTTTGGGTAACTCATAGATTTTGATGACAAGTTACTGTAAAAGATTCAGTAATTTTTCATGTGAGTTTATTTTAATTCTTCAAAATAGAAAATTATTACTAGAGTGATATAAAGATGTGAGATCAAAGGGGAGAAGAAATAATTTGCAATGTATAGGAATCACTACTGCTGTGGAAGCCTGCTAAAATTCGTGTTATTAATATTCTTCATGTGTCACCACCAAATGAGAGAAGTACAGACAGAAGGTGGTAGGTACCATTTTGAAAGACCCCAGATAGAAGTGAGACAACTGGGCCTTGAAATACAGCTGTCAGTATGCTTAGTTACCTTGATGTAGCACTACACTGCAAGAGATTGTGATATGGAGTACTATTTTACATTTTCATTAAGAAAGTCATATAGTTGTGATCCAATGTAGCCTGCTTTCTACTTAATTCCATATTATAGCAGGTATTTAATCATCTATACCTAAGTAATTATGATCTCACTGCTTTCATAGCCTCACACTTTTGAAGCCATTAATAATACATCTAGAACTCAGATCATAACTGTGCAAAAGACAGACCATTCAGATGAATGTATATATTACCGTACCTTTAAAAGAGTGATTCGGAAGCCCACAGAAAAGGGACAGAAAAATAATTGATATTTTATCAAAATGGCTTATTCTTGTCGATTTGCTTCCTCTTGTCCTAAAAAAAGAATAGTCGTATAGTTCATAGAAAATCTGAGCAAAACACCCCAATTTATTTATTTATTTATTTTTGAGATGGAGTCTCGCTCTGTCTCCCAGGCGGGAGTGCAGTGGCGCGATCTCGGCTCACTGCAAACTCTGCCTCCAGGGTTCACGCCATTCTGCTGCCTCAGCCTCCCTAGTAGCTGGGACTATAGGCGCTCGCCACCACGCCCGGCTAATTTTTTGTATTTTTTAGTAGAGACGGGGTTTCACCGTGTTAGCCAGGATGGTCTCAATCTCCTGACCTCGTGGTCCACCCGCCTCGGCCTCCCAAAGTGCTGGGATTACAGGTGTAAGCCACCATGCCCGGCCAGGAATATGTTTTAAGACATTTACATCCTTATTCAATCACGGGTACTTGGGTGAGATGCAGTGTCATCCCAATGGATATTAAGTCTTTACGTAAAGCCAAGAAGAATTAAACACCTAGGAATTTCAAAACATCATACAGACCGGTAAAGGAATGGTCCATAAATTGTGATCAATGTCAGGACACAATTGCTCAGGGCCATTGACTGAACATTAAATATTATTAACATAGGTTTTGATGACAAGATCCTGTAAAGGATTCATTTCACTAATTTTCCGTGTGAGTATACTTCTTCCAAATAATAGGAAATTATTACTAGAGTGATATAAAGATGTGAGATCAGAGGGGAGAGAAATAATTTGGAATTTATAGGAGTCACCATTGCTGTGGAAGTCCGCTAAAATAGACTAAAATAAATCATACCGAAATGTAACAATTCTCCCAGGACTAGTCTTCTAAAGTTTTATGATGATGTTTACTATCGTCTTTTCTTAGGTAGACAAATGTAGTTTTGTCAGTCTTGGAATGCCCTCTAGATCCTGAATCTCTAAGGTAGGTTGGTTGTTTTTTCATTCTAGGGCAACGGATTCTTTTTACTAAATACTCACTGTGATTCAGTGACTTGGAATTCTTTCTCCTGTCATGTCGTGTAGTGCAGCATCTAGTGTAAAGCCCTGGCACTAAGATCCCCCATGAGGGCCAGGAGGAAAAGTCTAAAACAGGGACCAAAGGGATTGCAGTTAGAAATGTCTCATTTGAATGCGATGTCCCAAATGACATTGCACCAGAATGCCACTGGACTGCCTGCAATAGAAAATGTGTTCTGTGGAATATAACTGTCAGAGTATAAACAAGATGTCTCAAGAAAATACCTTTATTCATGTTGGGAGAAAAATAATCCTCTTTGTGTGACTACCTATCTAAGATATTTCTCAGTGAATGATATAATTTTAATAGTGATTCTTGTAAATGCAAAAACCACCCCTGCTGTGTAGAATTTCACTGATTTAAGAAAAAGAGAAAGACTTTAAAAAATACATATGACTTCCTATCTGTTTTTTCTTTAACACTTGAGGCTCTTTTCTCTTTTCTTTTCTTTTCATTTTGTTTCTTTTTTGAGACAGAGTCTCACTGTGTCACCCAGGCTGGAGTGCAGTGGTACGATGTCAGGTCACTACAACCTCACCTCCTGAGTTGAAGCAATTCTCCTGCCTCAGCTTCCCAAGTAGCTGGGATTACAGGCACACACCACCATGCCTAGCTAAGTTTTGTATTTTTAGTAGAGATGTGGTTTTGCCATGTTGGCCAGCCTGGTCTCGAACTCCTGACCTCAGGTGATCTACCTACCTTGTCCTCCCAAAGTGCTGGGATTACAGGCATGAGCCACTGCGCCCGGGCCTTGATGCTGGTTTTTTGTTTTTGCTTTTGTTTTTTTTTAATTAGTTTATTTATTTTAACATCATTCATTTGAAAACTTTTTCATAGACTTTACTATGCTTACTGCATCACTGGATGTAAACATATTTGCAGAGATCCATGAAAGGGCAATTAGCTGCCCTATCAGTCTAGAAATCTAACATCCCAGAAGACAGGAATTTGAAAGCACTAATGGACTACAAAGAGCTAATTATTTTCAGAAATACAGCAAGTATACCTCCAACAATCTTCTTGAAGTTAGGTAACAATTAGGGACTGAGGTCTTTTTGTTTTCTCTTTTTTTTTTTCTTTTTTTTTGAGATGGAGTTTCACTCTGTCATCCAGGCTGGAGTGCAGTGGCAACAACTTGACTTACTGCAAGCTCTGCCTCCTGGGTTCACGCCATTCTCCTGCCTCAGCCTCCCAAGTAGCTGGGACTACAGGTGCCCACCACCATGCCCAGCTATATTTTTGTATTTTTTTTTTTTTTTTTTTTAGTAGAGACGGGGTTTCACCGTGTTAGCCAGGATGGTCTCGATCTCCTGACCTCATGATCCGCCCACCTTGGCCTCCCGAAGGGCTGGGATTACAGGGGTGAGCCCCTGCACCCGGCTATGGGACTGAGGTGTTTTTTCTAAAGTTATAGCCCGTACTGGCTCTTTTTTTTAATGACTATATTGCATGCCTTTTGTGTATGTTTCAACATGCTAACATGAAATAGACTCCCAGACATGTGTTAACTGTTGTTAATTTGTTGTTAAACATGTAAACCCTGAAAGTTCTTAAAAGGGGAAAAGTCTATTTTTTTAAAGATAACAGTTCTCAAAGCACATTAATTTTTCTAAAAACATTTTCTGAAATTTATGTAGCAGTCATCAAGCTAAATATTTCACTTAATTTTCATGGAATTGCTTTTGAAAACAGTACCACAATAATACTGAAAAAAGATATTGAAGTTGAAAAATGTAAAAGTCTTGCCCTAGAACATATAACTAAAAAATAATGAAGCTGGGATTTTAAACTAAATCAAGTAAACTTCATAGCTATTATAAACCCTGCACCCATAAGGAGTGCTCGGCAAGAACATACATGACAGGAAACTACTTGCCTGTAGAAAAAAAAAAAAAAAAAATCACTCAGAAAGACCGCAGGCAGGAATTCAAGGACTTACACAGGGCTGGAAATACTATTCATAATTCATAGGACGTAAGGAGAATACTCAGAAGGCTTTTGCTTAGTAGAGGGCCTGAGTTAGCTCCACACTAAATGTTGCTGTGGTCCCACTAACAATGCTAAAAGTAAAACTCAAAAGGATCAAACTGCTTCCAATGAACTGACGTGTATTCCACAACAAAGCTTCTATGAAGACAAATAACTAGCACCCATCAAGCTAACAATGGCAATGAATGGCATTCAATAAAAAATTACCAGGATGTCAAAGAATCAGGAAAATATGACTCACAAAGGAGTTTGAGATATATGAATATATATATATAAATAAATATATATAAAAATAAATATATATAAATAAATATATATATAAATAAATATATATAATATATAATATATAAAAAAAAAAATATATAAAATATAATATATAAAATATAAAAATATATATAAAAATTAAATTTTTCAAATAGCCCTAGAACCAAAACAAATGATAGCATTAGTAACATTTGACATTAAAACTTAAAAGTATTCCATACATTGAAAAAATAAGAGGAAATACTAAACATGTCAATTAGAGATGTTGAAAATACAAAAAAATGCAAATAAAAAAATTTAAAAATAAAAACAATTTCTGAAGTAAAAAATACATGGATAGGATTAACAGCAGATTTGACACTACAAAAGAAATAGTGAACTAAACACCAAAAGAAAAAATAATTGGGGAAAAATATGAACAGAGCACCAGTAAGCTTTGTGACAATTTAAAGCACCCTAAAATACTTGTAATCCTCAAAAAAGTGGATGTGCGTGAAAAGCATTTAAATAAACAATGGGTGAATATTACAAGTTTTATAACAGCTATAAACTCACAGATCCAAGAACTCAGTGAATCCTAAGGAGGAAAAATATGAGGTAAACAATTTTAAGATATAGCATAATCAAATTGCTCAAAACTTGTGATGAAGAAAAAAATCTTAAAAGTAGCCAGAAGAAAAAAGAAAACAGATTACATACAGAAGAACCAAAAAAATGATGACAACAGTTTTTTCCCTGGAAACAAAGCAAGTACAAAGGGAGTGAAGCAGCATTTTAAAGAACTGAAATGTAAAAAAACTGTCAACCTAGAATTCTATGCCAAGTAAAATGTCTTTCATAAACAAAGGTGAAATTACAACTTTATCAGACACATAAAATCCAAAATAATGTATTACTAGAAGACTTGTACTGTAAGAAAAGTTAAAGGAAGTTCAGAATAGAAGAAAATAATGCCATGGAAATATAGGTCTACATATTTAAATAAAGAGGACCAGAAACAGTAATGATGTGGGTGAATATAAGATGTTTCTTTCTTAATGTTGAAGTCATACTGTTTAAATAGTCCAATCAGAGCAAAACTTAAAAGAATTTATTAAGTGTGGATTTTAGGATAGGTAGAGGTTAAAAAATATGATAATAGCACTAACGCTGAAAAGATTGAAATGGAAATATAGTCTTGTAAAAATACAGGAAAACCGCCTGAAGGTAGAACTATGTTAAGTTAAAAATGTGTACTTTAATCCTAAGGCAAGAACTAACAAAAAAAATTTAGCTACTAAGTCAAAAAGTAGAATGAAATCATAAAAAATACTCAACTGGGCCAGGTACAATGGCTCATGCCTGTAATCCCAGCACTTTTGGAGGCCGAGGTGGGTGGATCATGAGGTCAGGAGATAGAGACCATCCTGGCCAACATGGTGAAACTCCATCTCTACTAAAAATACAAAAATTAGCTGGGCATGGTGGCATGCACCTGTAGTCCCAGCTACTAGGGAGGCTGAGGCAGGAGAATCGCTTGAATATGGGAGGTGGAGATTGCAGCGAGCTGAGTTCACACCACTGCACTCTAGCCTGGCAACAGAGAGATTCCGTCTCAAAAACAAAACAAAACAAAACTCTGTTAATCCAAAAGCACACAGGAAAGAAAAACAAAATGAAGAATAGACTGAAAAATAAAAAATGCAGAGCAAAAATGTATATTTAAAACGAATTATGTTAATAACCCTTTAAGATTAATATCATGTAAATATCCCCATTAAAATGCAAATATTAGATTAAAAAATAAGACCCGACTATACACTGCCTTCAAGAAATGGACTTTAAATATAAAGAAATAATAGGTTAAAAGTGAAAGGTTGGAAAAAGATAAACCATGCATGCTAACACTGTTCTAAAATAGTTGGAATACTATTTTTGTATTTCTCAACATGCTAACATGAAATAGACTCCCAGACATGTGTTAAATGTTGTTAATTTGTTGTTAAACATGTAAACCCTGAAAGTTCTTAAAAGGGGAAAAATCTATTTTCGTATTAGACAAAGTAGAATTAGAGCAAACAATACTACCAGATCTTTAAAAAGTCAGATTTGCAGGGATAAATTGACAAATGATAATTATAGTCACAGATTTCAATATTATTTTCTCAATAACTAGTAGAACAAACAGGCAGCAAAGATTTTTTTTTTTAATTTCCACAAAGAATTATCCAGAATCGGATGGCTTCACTAATGAATTCTACCACATATTTAAAAAATAAATGTTACCGATTCTATACAAACTTTTCTAGAAAATTGAAGAAAAGAAAATAACTTTCAATTTATTCTATGAGGCCAGAATTACCCTGATACCCAAATCAGATAAAGACGTCAGAAAAAGAGAAAAAACACAGACAAATACTTTCTTTGAACATTGATTTAAAAATTCTTAACATTTTAGCAAATTAAATTTAATATATTAAAAGGTAATATCTCATCCGGGTGTAGTGGCTCACGCCAGTAATCCCAGCACTTTGGGAGGCTGAGCTGGGCAGATTGCTTTAGCTCAGGAGTTCAAGACCAGCCTGAGCAACACAGTGAGACTGTGCCTCTATAAAAAAAGACAAAATCAGCTGAGTGTGGTGCTGTATGCCTGTAGTCCCAGTTAGTCAGTGGCTGAGGTGGGAGGAGCCCCTGAGCCCAGAAATTTTAAGCTATAGTGAGCCCTGATGGTGACACTGCAGTCCAGCCTGGATGAAAGAGTAAGACACTCTCTCAAAAAAAAAAAAAGGGGGTGGGGAGGCGGGAGGATGATATTATCTCAGAACCAAATGGTGTTTAAATATTTAATATTTAATTTAAATGAGAATAAGAAGAGAGTTGAATACTAGCTCAGCACAGGAAACACTCACTGTATATAATCTGCTGGTCACACATCCTAGGCAGACTCAAGGAATGTAAGGCTGATTAAACATTTGAAAATCAATCAGTGTAACTCACCATAATAATAAACTCTAAAGGAAAAATTACCAGGTCATCTCAGCAGATGTAGAAATAACATTTGACACAATCCAGTATGCATGCCTGATAAGAACTCTCAGCCGACTAGGAACAGAGGGAAACTTCCTCATCCTGATGAATGGCGGTATGGCAGCAAACATTATATTTAATGGTGAAATATGAAATGCTTTCTTCGTAAGATCAGGGAGAAGACAAGAGTCTCTCTCTGCTCCTACCACTTCCATTCAAGATTTTCCTGGCAGTTCTAGCCGCTTCAGTAAGGCAAGAATAAGAAATCAAATGCACTCAGATTAGATAGGAAGAAGCAACTCTCAGTTGTATGAACATTGTTGGACATATTAACTTCACGGTGACTTCTGGGCTGTCTTATCAAATTTGGGACTATTTAGAAAATGCTATCATGACACCCAGGAACTGAGAGTTCATCATATATGTGGAAAACGCTGTGTAATTTTCAGAAAAACTACTAGAACTAATAAACGAATTTAGGAAGCTTCAGAATATAATCAATATAAAATATCAATTTATTTTTATATACTACAATGAACAATCAGAAATTTTAAAATAACAAAGAATATTAAATATTGAGTGATAAATCTCACAAAGGTGTGCAAAACTTGCACACTTAATATTACAAAAATTGCTAAGAAAACATTTTAAATATCTAAAAGAATAGCAATATAGTGTGTTTATTGATTAGGAAACTCTACGTTATTAAGATATGATCCTCCCTGAACTGATCTATAGATTCAATCCAAATTCCACTCATGATTTTGTAGAAATATTTAAAATAGTTCTAAAACTCAGGTGGAATTCAAAGAACCTAAAATACCAAAAAAAAGAGACAAAACAAAACTTTGAAAAAGAACAAAATTTGAGGATGAGAATATTTGACTTCAAGACTGATTATATAATTACAATAATCAAGACAGTGTAGTGTTGATGTCAAGATAAACAAATCAATAGAACAGAATAGAGAATCCAGAAATAGGCCCAAATGTGCATGGTCAGCTGTCTTTTTTTTTTTTTTTTTTTTAAACAAAGCATTATTTCTGTCGTAAGGCAGAGCATAACTAAGTGGTAAAAGTATCCTCTACTGTGTGTCCAAAGTACTGTGAGGGTAGAGTCCTCATTTTCTCACTCTGCTTATTTTTCTTTTGACTTTCCTCTTAGATTTTTAAATTTGCTTCCTGGAAAGAGTGATTTATGACATAGTTCTGAGATGAAATGAAGTTCTGGTTTGGAAGCTGCTTAGCCCTAATATTTACTGTTCTCCCAAACATGCACAGCATCTTCGGTGAGGGAATCTGCTGAGAATAAACAGAAAGTTGAATAATAGCTTATCACAGGAAACACTCACTGTACATGTTCTGCTTGTTACATATCCAATGCAAGCTCAAATTATGGACAGCTGCTTGGTCATCCTCTGTAGATAAATTCATGCCAAATTTGATAAGACAGCCCAGAAGTCACTTCACAGGAACAAAACACTTGAAAACAAACCCTGGATTGTAATCGTTGGTGATGGTGTAAATCAGCCACTGTGGAAGACAGTGTGATGATTCCTCAAAGACATAAAGACAGAAATATCATTCAACCTACCAATCCCATTACTGGGTATATACCTAAAGGAATATAAATTGTTCCGTTATAAAGACACATGCATGTGTATGTTCATTACAGCACTATTCACAGTAGCAAAGACATGGAATCGACCTAAATGCCAATGAGTGATAGATTAGATAAAGAAAATGTGATACAACATGGAATACTATGCAGTCACAAAGAAGAACGAGATCCTGTCCTTTGCGCGGACATGGATGGAGCTGGAGGCCAATATCCTTAGCAAACTAACACAGGAAACAGAAAATCAAGTACAGGATGTTCTCACTTATAAATGAGAGCTAAAGGATGAGAACGTATGGACACGTAGAGGGGAAAAACACACACCGGGACCTTTCAGAGAGTGAAGGGTGGGAGGAGGGAGAGGATCAGGAAAAATAATTGGTACTAGGCTTAATACCTGGGTGATGGAATAATCTGTACAACAAACCACCATGACACAAGTTAGCCCATGTAACAAACCTGCACTTGTACCCCTGAACTGAAAATGAATGTGAAAATAAAACTTAAAAAAAAAAAAAAAAAAGAAACCCCAGATGTGCAAAGGAGAAGAGCAAAAGTGTCCTAGTCTGAGGGTCCAGAACTGCTGAAGGAGGGCTCCTGTCTTAAAACTGAGATTAAGACAACCTGGCGGCTCCATAGCCTTGGTCAATAAAAATATTACTTGAAATAGTTTTTGAGGAAGTATTTTGTTTTCAAATAAATTATATTCCCTTAAAGGAAGGAAGCCTATTATATACTGCAAGTTCCCTTAGCCTTTAGCTTTACTTTATGCCTTTAAAATGCCCAAACTGTTTGGCATGTAAATAAGGTGTGATGAGTTATGTATGTGCCAAGCCTGATGAAGCTCTGTTACAAACACGTAACTTATAGCTGCTTGCTAACATTGCAAACACTTCCAGTTCAGCACAGCATTCCACAATTATTGTCATCAGCAGTGTTAAAGCCAATGTACTGCATCATTAATAATAATAATTATGCAAAAGTGACTCTACTCTTTAGTCATTGTGATGGTTTAGTCATTGTGATTGGGACTCAGACTGGCTCTCCTTGCTCCTCAGCTTGCAGAGAGCCTATTGTGGGACCTTGTAATCATGTATGCTAATATTTAATAAGCTCCTATATATAAACACATATATATATACATTCCCATATATATATCATATATATAGGATATATCCTATTAGTTCTGTCCCTCTAAGAGAACCCTGACTAATACAGTCATTAAATAAGAAACTATTAAATAGTTATGAAATGAGGTATAACCATTGTAATCATTTCTCTCATACCATCCTTCCCACAATGTGTACATTGAATCTTTGAGGGGTTTTCCTTCACAGTTATCATATTCTCCTGCAGGAGTAGACCCTGTTCACACAGGCATTGCAGCATTGTATCTCGTATGTTGAGGCATGTGGAATGATTTTATGTGCCCGACACATGTACACAATGTTGCTTTGGCTGTTTTTAATGCAAGCTCTTCAGGATTTTCATCTTACTAGTTTTCACCATCTGATCAACTCAGTTCAGCTGAGTGGCTTTATTGTAAGGCAGTATGTAGCAGTCACTTCACTGGATAACAAATAGGAATGTCTGCATAGCCACAGCAAGATTCAGGGAGTTGCGCTTCTCAAGCATTCGCTATTGATTATCTGCAGAATGACAGTTGGCCACAGAAACTTCAGATACACCCACCTAGTCTCGCGGGGTCTCCACATAGCTTAAAAATTCATTGTGTATCTAAGCTCCTGCAGCTTGGAATCCACACATCAGATTTCAAAATGAAACAGTTTCTGACACTCTAGTGCCATTCAAAATCTTGGACATTTTGACCCTGAAGAATTTTGTCTTGGGAGAAATGGGGCAGTGGAATATTGATGAAGTATACAAAGCTGCCTTCATGGAGATGAGTTTCCTTCTGAGATATTCCAGTGGTACATCAAAAGGAGAGACCAGGGACCTATCCTGGACATAGTCAACCTTGAAATGTCACTCTTTTAGAATGGTTGATACCGGATGTTCACTTTACTGTTAGAAACACAAAGTTCGCATCATTCCATTTAGACTTTTATATTATCACAATTTTGAAAGGCTGCTGAGGAACTGATTTCTATTTACTTTCTTCATGAAAAAGCATCTGTGATACTTTTTAAAAGTAACTTGGGCGAGTACAGGAAAGAATAAGAAATAGGAAAATAATTACCCATAGTTTTATTATCCAAGGGAAACCTCTGACATTTAAGTATATTCTTTTTAGTCTTTTTAAATGATCTTTTTGAAAGATTAAAATCATACAGCAGATACAGAAACAGCTCGTTTTATTGCACTTTGCTTTATTGCACTTGACAGATACCATGTTTTTACAAATTGAGGGTTTGTAGCAACCCTGCATCAAGCAAAGTCTATCAGTGCCATTTTTCCAACACCAGGTGCTCAGTTTGTGTCTTTCTGTCACATTTTGGTAATTTTCACAATGTTTCAAAATTTTTCATGATTATTACGTGTATGGTAGTCTGTGGTCTGTGATCTGTGATCTTGATGTCATTGTAATTGTTTTGGGCACCATGAGGTTTGCCCACGTAATACAGTGAGTATAATCAACAAATGTTGTGTGTGTTCTGACTGCTCCACTAACTGGCAATTCCTCTGTCCTTTTCCCTGTCCTCCGGGCTCTTTGTTCCGTGAGACACAAATACTGAAATTAGGCCAAGTAATAATCCTGTAATGGCCTCTAAAATTTTCAAGTAAAAGGAAGAGTCCCACATCTCTCCCCTTCAATCAAAAGCTAGAAATGATTACGTTTAGTGAAGAAAGCCTGTTGAAGGCCAAGATGGGTGTGATGGTTAATACTGAGTGTCAACTTGATTGGATTGAAGGATGTAAAGTATCGCTCCTGGGTGTGTCTGTGAGGGTGTTGTCAAAGGAGATTAACATTTGAGCCAGTGGGCTGGCGAAGGCAGATCAACCCTTAATCTGGGTGGGCTGCATCTAATCAGCTGCCAGCAAATGTAAAGCAGACAGAAAAACATGAAAATAAAGACTGGCTTAGCCTCTCAGCCTACATATTTATCCTGTGCTGGATGCTTCCTGCCCTGGAACATCGAACTCCAAGTTCTTCAGCTTTGAGAGTTGGACTGGCTTCCTTGCTCCTCAGCTTGCAGTTGGCCAATTGTGGGACCTTGTGATCATGTGTGTTAATACTGCTTAATAATCTACCATATATATATCACATATTAAATATATGATATATATGATACATATCATATATATCATCCTATTAGTTCTGTCCCTCTAGAGAACCCTAATACAATAAGCCCAAAGCAAGGTATCTTGCATCAAACAGTGGAGTTGTAAATGCAAAGAAAAAGCTCTTGAAGGAAGTGTAAAATGCAACTCCAGTGAACACATGAATGATGAGAAAGCAGAACAGCTTTATTTTGGATTTAGAGAAAGTTTAAGTGGTCTGGATGGAAGATCAAACCAGGCACAACATTCCCTTAAGTCGAAGTCTAATCCAGAATAAGGCCCTAGCTCTCTTCAATTCTATGAAGGCTGAGAGGGGTGAGGAAGCTGCAGCAGAAAAGTTGGAAGCTAGTAGAGGCTGGTTCATGAGGATGAAGGAAAGAAAGCTATCTCTGCCAGGCGCAGCAGCTCACGCCTGTAATCCCAGCCCTTTGGGAGGCCAAGGTGGGTGGATCACTGGAGGTCAGGAGTTCAAGACCAGCCTGGCCAACATGGTGAAACCCCATCTCTACAAAAATACAAAAATTAGCCAGGCATGACGGCGGGTGCCTGTAATACAAGCTACTCTGGAGGCTGAGGTGGGAGGATCGCTTGAACCCGGGAGGCGAGGTTGCAGGGAGCCGAGATGGTGCTATTGCACTCCAACCTGGGTGACAGAGCGAGACTCTGTCAAAAAAAAAAAAAAAAAGCCATCTCCATAACACAAAAGTGCATCGTAAAGCAGCAAGTGCTGATGGAGAAGCGCAGCAAGTTATCTAGAGATCTAAAATTATTGATGAAGATGATGTTGCCACATTAAACAACAGATTTTCGATGTAGACCAAACAGCCTTTTATTGCAAAAAGATGCCATCTAAAACTTTCATGCCTAGAGAAGCCTAGATTTCAAAGCTTCAAAGGACAGCCTGACTCTCTTGTTAGGGGCTAATGTAGCTAGTGATTTTAAGTTGAAGCCAAT
Organism: Hylobates moloch; assembly: GCF_009828535.3. Taxonomy (NCBI): domain Eukaryota; kingdom Metazoa; phylum Chordata; class Mammalia; order Primates; family Hylobatidae; genus Hylobates; species Hylobates moloch. Next base: position 20,150,051 of record NW_026652277.1, read on the forward strand.
GCTCATTTCCCATCCCAAAATCCTAGGGTCCTTAAGAATTATGCTAAGTTTACTCTGCCTGTGATCCAGAAATGGAAAAGCAAAGCCTGAATGACAGCACATCTGTTTACAGCATAGTTTACTGAATATTTTAAGCCTAGTGCTGAGGCATAATGCTCAGAAAAAAAGATTCTTTTCAAAATATGAATGTTATTGACAATGCACCTGGTCACTCAAGAGCTCTGATGGAGGTGTACAAGGGGAATAATCTTGTTTCCATGACTGCTAGCACAATGTTTATTCTGTAGCCCATGAATCAGGAAAAATTTAGACTTTCAAGTATATTATTTAAGACATACATTGTGTAAGGATATAGCTGCTGTACAGGGTGATTCCCCTGATGGATCTGAGAAAAGTGAATTGGAAAACTTCTTCATAAAGCTCACCATTCTAGATGCCATTAAGCACTTTTATGATTCATGGGAGAAGGTAACAGTATCATTAACAGGAGTTTGGAAGAAGCTGATTCCAATGCTCATGGATGACTTTGAGGGCTTCGAGACTTCACTGAAAGAAGTAACTGCAGATGTGGTGAAAATAGCAAGGGAACTAGAATTAGAAATGCAGCCTGAAGATGTGACTGAATCCCACATTTCATGAGATACATTGAATGAATGAGGAATTGCTTCTTATGGATAAGTAAAGAAAATGGTTTCTTGAGACGGGATCTACTGCTGGTGAAGATGCTGTGAACATTATTGAAATGACAACAAATAATTTAAGATATTTTATAAATTTAGTTTGATTAAATAGCAGCAGGGTTTGACATGATCAACTCCAATTTGAAAAGATTACTGAAATATCTATTGAATTGCTTTGAAACTATAGAGAGTAAAAATGCTATCAAACAGCATCACATGTTACAGAGAAATATTTCATTAAAGGAAGAGTCAACCAATGTGCCAAATTTCATTAGTATCTTATTTTAAGAAATTGCCACAACCACCCATCCCGATCAGTCAGCAGCCATTAACATCAAGGCAAGACCTTCCACCAGCAAAAAGATTATAGCTTGCTGAAGACTCAGATGATCATTAGAATATATTAGCAGTGAAGGATTTTTAAATTAAGATACATAAATTTTTAAGACATAATGCTATTGCACACATAATGGACTACACTATAGTGTAAATATCACTTTTATATGCACTGGGAAATCAGAAGATTCATGCAACTCATTTTATTGCATTATTTGCTACATTACACTGGTCTGAAACTGCACTGGCAATATCTCTGAGGCATACCTTTGAAACTTTTTTTTTTTTTAATTATACTTTAGGTTTTAGGGTACATGTGCACAATGTGCAGGTTTGTTACATATGTATCCATGTGCCCGGTTGGTTTGCTGCACCCATTAACTCGTCATTTAGCATTACGTATATCTCCTAATGCTGTCCCTCCCCCCTCCCCCAAACCCACAACAGTCCCTGGAGTGTGATGTTCCCCTTCCTGTATCCACGAGTTCTCATTGTTCAATTCCCACCTATGAGTGAGAACATGCACTGTTTGGTTTTTTATCCTTGTGATAGTTTACTGAGAATGATGTTTTCCAGTTTCATCCATGTCCCTAAAAGGGACATGAACTCATCATTTTTTATGGCTGCATAGTATTACATGGTGTATATGTGCCACATTTTCTTAATCCAGTCTATCGTTGTTGGACATTTGAGTTGGTTCCAAGTCTTTGCTATTGTAAATAGTGCCGCAACAACATACGTGTGCATGTGTCTTTATAGCAGCATGATTTATAGTCCTTTGGGTATATACCCAGTAATGGGATGGCTGGGTCAAATGGTATTTCTAGTTCTAGATCTCTGAGGAATTGCCACACTGACTTCCACAATGGTTGAACTAGTTGACAGTCCCACCAACAGTGTAAAAGTATTCCTATTTCTCCACATCCTCTCCAGCACCTGTTGTTTCCTAACTTTTTAATGATGGCCATTCTAACTGGTGTGAGATGGTATCTCATTGTGGTTTTCATTTGCATTGGTCTGATGGCCAGTGATGATGAATATTTTTTCATGTGTCTTTTGGCTGCATAAATGTCTTCTTTTGAGAAGTGTCTGTTCATGTCCTTTGCCCACTTTTTGATGGGGTTGTTTTTTTCTTGTAAATTTGTTTGAGTTCATTGTAGATTCTGGATATTAGCCCTTTGTCAGATGAGTAGGTTGCAAAAATTTTCTCCCATTCTGTAGGTTGCCTGTTCACTCTGATGGTAGTTTCTTTTGCTCTGCAGAAGCTCTTTAGTTTAATTAGATCCCATTTGTCAATTTTGGCTTTTGTTGCCATTGCTTTTGGTGTTTTAGACATGAAGTCCTTGCCCACGCCTATGTCCTGAATGGTATTACCTAGGCTTTCTTATAGGGTTTTTATGGTTTTAGGTCTAACATTTAAGTCTTTAATCCATCTTGAATTAATTTTTGTATAAGGTGTAAGGAAGGGATCCAGTTTCAGCTTTCTACATATGGCTAGCCAGTTTTCCCAGCACCATTTATTAAATAGGGAATCCTTTCCCCATTGCTTGTTTTTGTCAGGTTTGTCAAAGATCAGATAGTTGTAGATATGCGGCATCATTTCTGAGGGCTCTGTTCTGTTCCATTGATCTATGTCTCTGTTGTGGTACCAGTACCATGCTGTTTTGGTTACTGTAGCCTTGTAGTATAGTTTGAAGTCAGGTAGCGTGATGCCTCCAGCTTTGTTCTTTTGGCTTAGGATTGACTTGGCGATGCGGGCTCTTTTTTGGTTCCATATGAACTTTAAAGTAGTTTTTTCCAATTCTGTGAAGAAAGTCATTGGTAGCTTGATGAGGATGGCAATGAATCTATAAATTACCTTGGGCACTATGGCCATTTTCACGATATTGATTCTTCCAACCCATGAGCGTGGAATGTTCTTCCATTTGTTTGTATCCTCTTTTATTTCATTGAGCAGTGGTTTGTAGTTCTCCTTGAAGAGGTCCTTCGCATCCTTTGTAAGTTGGATTCCTAGGTATTTTATTCTCTTTGAAGCAATTGTGAATGGGAGTTCACTCATGATTGGGCTCTCTGTTTGTCTGTTATGGGTGTATAAGAATGCTTGTGATTTTTGTACATTGATTTTGTATCCTGAGACTTTGCTAAAGTTGCTTATCAGCTTGAGGAGATTTTGGGCTGAGACAATGGGGTTTTCTGGATATACAATCATGTCATCTGGAAACAGAGACAATTTGACTTCCTCTTTTCCTGATTGAATACTCTTTATTTCCTTCTCCTGCCTGATTGCCCTGGCCAGAACTTCCAGCACTATGTTGAATAGGAGTGGTGAGAGAGGGCATCCCTGTCTTGTGCCAGTTTTCAAAGGGAATGCTTCCAGTTTTTGCCCATTCAGTATGATATTGGCTGTGAGTTTGTTATAGATAACCTCTTATTATTTTGAGATACGTCCCATCAATACCTAATTTATTGAGAGTTTTTAGCATGAAGGGTTGTTGAATTTTGTCAAAGGCCTTTTCTGCATCTATTGAGATAATCATGTGGTTTTTGTCTTTGGTTCTGTTTATATGCTGGATTACACTTATTGATTTGCATATGTTGAATGAGCCTTGCATCCCAGGGATGAAGCCCACTTGATCATGGTGGATAAGCTTTTTGATGTGTTGCTGGATTCGATTTGCCAGTCTTTTATTGAGGATTTTTGCATTGATGCTCATCAAGGATATTGGTCTAAAATTCTCTTTTTTTTGTTGTGTCTCTGCCAGGCTTTGGTATCAGGATGATGCTGGCCTCAAAAAAATGAGTTAGGGAGGATTCCCTCTTTTTCTATTGATTGGAATAGTTTCAGGAGGAATGGTACCAGCTCCTCTTTGGTACCTCTGGTAGAATTCGGCTGTGAATCCATCTGGTCCTGGACTTTTTTTGGTTGGTAAGCTATTGACTATTGCCTCAATTTGAGATCCTGTTATTGGTCTATTCGGAGATTCAACTTCTTCCTGATTTAGTCTTGGGAGGATGTATTTGTTGAGGAATTTATCCATTTCTTCTAGATTTTCTAGTTTATTTGTCTAGAGGTGTCTGTAGTATTCTCTGATGGTAGTTTGTATTTCTGTGGGATCAGTGGTGATATCCCCTTTATCATTTTTTATTACATCTATTTGATTCTTCTCTCTTTTCTTCTTTATTAGTCTTGCTAGTGGTCTATCAATTTTGTTATCTTTTCAAAAAATGAGCTCCTGGATTCATTGATTTTTTGAAGGATTTTTTTGTGTCTCTATTTCCTTCAGTTCTGCTCTGATCTCAGTTATTTCTTGCCTTCTGCTAGCTTTTGAATGTGTTTGCTCTTGCTTTTCTAGTTCTTTTAATTGTGGTGTTAGGGTGTCAATTTTAGATCTTTCCTGCTTTCTCTTGTGGGCATTTAGTGCTATAAATTTCCCTCTACACACTGCTTTAAATGTGTCCCAGAGATTCTGGTATGTTGTGTCTTTGTTCTCGTTGGTTTCAAAGAACATCTTTATTTCTGCCTTCATTTCATTATTTACCCAGTAGTCATTCAGGAGAGGTTGTTCAGTTTCCATGCAGTTGAGTGGTTTTGAGTGAATTTCTTAATCCTCAGTTCTAGTTTGATTGCACTGTGGTCTGAGAGACAGTTTCCTCTAATTTCTGTTCTTTTACATTTGCTGAGGAGTGCTTTACTTCCAACTATGTGGTCAGTTTTGTAGCAGGTGTGGTGTGGTGCTGAAAAAAATGTATATTCTGTTGATTTGGGGTGGAGAGTTCTGTAGATGTCTGTTAGTTCCACTTGCTGCAGAGCTGAGTTCAATTCCTGGGTATCCTTGTTAACTTTGTCTTGTTGATCTGTCTAATGTTGACAGTGGGGTGTTAAAGTCTCCCGTTATTATTGTGTGGGAGTCTAAGTCTCTTTGTAGGTCACTAAGGACTTGCTTTATGAATCTGGGTGCTCCCGTATTGGGTGCATATATATTTAGGATAGTTAGCTCTTCTTGTTGAATTGATCTCTTTACCATTATGTAATGGCCTTCTTTGTTTCTTTTGATCTTTGTTGGTTTAAAGTCTGTTTTATCAGAGACTAGGATTGCAACTCCTGCCTTTTTTCGTTTTCCATTTGCTTTGTAGATCTTCCTCCATCCCTTTATTTTGAGTCTATGTGTGTCTCTGCACGTGAGATGGGTTTCCTGAATACAGGACACTGATGGGTCTTGACTCTTTATCCAACTTGCCAGTCTGTGTCTTTTAATTGGAGCATTTAGCCCATTTACATTTAAAGTTAATATTGTTATGTGTGAATTTGATCCTGTCATTATGATGTTAGCTGGTCTTTTTGCTTGTTAGTTGATGCAGTTTCTTTCTAGCTTTGATGGTCTTTACAATTTGGCATGTTTTTGCAGTGGCTGGTACCAGTTGTTCCTTTCCATGTTTAGTGCTTCCTTCAGGAGCTCTTTTAGGGCAGGCCTGGTGGTGACAAAATCTCTCAGCATTTGCTTGTCTGTAAAGTATTTTATTTCTCCTTCACTTATGAAGCTTAGTGTGGCTGGATATGAAATTCTGGGTTGAAAATTCTTTTCTTTAAGAATGTTGAATAGTGGCCCCCACTCTCTTCTTGCTTGTAGAGTTTCTGCCGAGAGATCAGCTGTTAGTCTGATGGGTTTCCTTTTGTGGGTAACCTGACCTTTCTCTCTGGTGGCCCTTAATATTTTTTCCTTCATTTCAACTTTGGTGAATCTGACAATTATGTGTCTTGGAGTTGCTCTTCTCAAGGAGTATCTTTGTGGTGTTCTTTGTATTTCCTAAATTTGAATGTTGGCCTGCCTTGCTAGATTGGGGAAGCTCTCCTGGATAATATCCTGCAGAGTGTTTTCCAACTTGGTTCCATTCTCGTCACTTTCAGGTACACCAATCAGATGTAGATTTGGTCTTTTCACATAGTCCCCTATTTCTTGGAGGCTTTGTTCATTTCTTTTTATTCTTTTTTCTCTAAACTTCTCTTCTCGCTTCATTTCATTCATTTCGTCTTCCATCACTGATACCCTTTCTTCCAGTTGATCGCATCGGCTACTGAGGCTTCTGCATTCTTCATATAGCTCTCGTGCCTTGGTTTTCAGCTCTATCAGGTCCTTTAAGGACTTCTCTGCATTGGTTATTCTAGTTATTCATTCGTCTAATTTTTGCAAAGCTTTTAACTTCTTTGCCATTGGTTCGAATTTCCTCCTGTAGCTCAGAGTAGTTTGATTGTCTGAAGCCTTCTTCTCTCAAGTTGTGAAAGTCATTCTCCATCTAGCTTTGTTCTGTTGCTGGTGAGGAGCTTCGTTCCTTTGGAGAAGGAGAGGTGCTCTGATTTTTAGAGTTTCCAGTTTTTCTGCTCTGTTTTCTTCCCATCTTTGTGGTTTTATCTACCTTTGGTCTTTGATGATGGTGACGTACAGATGGGTTTTTGGTGTGGCTGTCCTTTCTGTTTGTTAGTTTTCCTTCTAACAGACAGGACCCCCAACTGCAGGTCTGTTGGAGTTTGCTAGAGGTCCACTCCAGACCCTGTTTGCCTGGGTATCAGCTGCTGGTGGCTGCAGAACAGCGGATATTGGTGAACCGCAATTGCTGCTGCCTGATCATTCCTCTGGAAGTTTTGTCTCAGAGGAGTACCTGGTCATGTGAGATGTCAGTGCGCCCCTACTGGGGGGTGCCTCCCAGTTAGGGTACTCGGGGTTTAGGGACCCACTTGACGAGTCAGTCTGCCTGTTCTCACATCTCAAGCTGCTTGCTGGGAGAACCACTACTCTCTTCAAAGCTGTCAGAGAGGGACATTTAAGTCTGTAGAGGTTACTGCTGTCTTTTTGTTTGTCTGCACCCTGCCCCCAGAGGTGGAACCTATAGAGGCAGGCAGGCCTCCTTGAGCTGTTGTGGGCTCCACCCAGTTCGAGCTTGCCTGCCACTTGGTTTACCTAATCAAACAACTAACTCGGCAATGGCGGGCTCCCCTCCCCCAGCCTCACTGCTGCCTTACAATTTGATCTCAGACTGCTGTGCTAGCAATGAGAGAGACTCCATGGTCATAGGACCCTCTAAGCCAGGTGCAGGATATAATCTCCTGGTGTGCCGTGTTTTTAAGCCTGTTGGAAAAGCGCAGTATTAGGGTGGGAGTTACCCAATTTTCCAGGTGCCATCTGTCACCCCTTTGTTTGACTAGGAAAGGGAATTCCCTGACCCCTTTCACTTCCTGGATGAGGCAATGCTTCGCCCTGCTTCGACTCATGCATGGTGGGCTGCACCCAGTGTCCTGCACCTACTGTCTGGCACTCCCCAATGAGATGAACCTGGCACCTCAGTTGGAAATGCAGAAATCACCCATCTTCTGCATTGCTCACGCTGGGAGCTGTAGACCGGAGCTGTTCCTATTCGGCCATCTTGGCTCCTCTCCCAGGAACTTTTTACCTATGATTTTTTTCTAGGAGTTTTATGATTTTAGGTCCAATGTTTAAGTCTTTAATCTTTTTTCAGTTGATTTGTGTGTGTGCAATATGGTATTTTTTTTTTTTTTTTTTTTGCATACAGCTGTCAAATTTTCCCAACATTCTTTGAAAAAACAATACTTTCACCATTTTGTATTCTTGGGACCCTTGATGCAGATCAATTGATCTTCTGTGTGTGGGTTGATGTCTGGGCTCTCTCTGTTGTTCCATTTGTCTATGTGTTAGTTTTTATGTTAGTACAATACTTGTTTGGTTACTATAGCTTTGTAATATAATTTGAATCCTGAAGTGTGATGTCTCGATCTTTTTTTAAATCAAGATTGCTTTTGAGGTTTTTGTGGTTCCATATGAATGTTAGAATTGTTTTCTATTTCTGTGAAAAAATGGCATTGATATTTTTATATTTGAAATTATGACTGCATTGAGTCTGTAGATTGCTTGGGTTAGTTTGGACATTCTAAAAATATTAATTCTTCTAATCCATGAACACGGGGTATATTTATTTGTGTCATCTTCAATTTCTTTCATCAGTGTTTTATAGTATTCTATCAATTAAGTTTAATTTGTCCTCATCCAGTCCCCACTTAGACATAAAATACTCATGAACATTTGTGTTTAATTTTAAAATACTGATTGTTATTAATATATTTTATTTTTTCATGATGTAGAAGTTCACCTTAATGCATACTCTGAAAAGTAGATCTAAACATTTAGCTAGGTATCTGAGTATTATTTGTTTCATAATCCATTACTGTTTCACAGATGTGTGATGACCACATTATTTAATCTTATGTTTTGCCTTTTTTTTCTATTAGTATCCCATTAATTTACTTTTTTTTAGCTCTATAATAACTTAGAGGGTAGTTGTTTTGACAAAATTATCAGAGCAACTTCTTATATCTCATATCATTTTCATATTTATAAATTACAATTTTAATTGTTGAGGCTACCTCATTTCCCAAAGATTGTTTTCAAACACACCAAATAAAAGTTCAAGAAGTCATCTAGTCATCCAATTATAGATCCAGTTTTAACCCACATTACTCATTCCATTGTAAGCAAGCCTGAATCAGGCCTCTCTACCACACAAAGCTGCTATAAAATATATGTTTGACAAGTAGAGTCTGGAACTTTCCTGTAAAAAGGCATCTTATTATTTTGCATAAAAATAAAAAAGTTATATAATTGCTGCATGTCAGGTTGTGAGATTAAACATTGTCACATAAGCCCCAAATCATGATTATGCAAAGCAGTTAATACTTACAGTTCTTTCTTGCTACTAGAACCAAATGGCTTGTTACTTCTTTTTCAGCAATACCTTATGCAGAACAGCAACAATATACCTAAAATAAATGTGCTTGTATGTGCCACTTTCTTAGACGTTTATTACAAGGCACAGTTTATAGTCTGAAGAGTTTCAAGAAGTTTTATGAGATAAATGTGAACAGACATAAAAATAACTATGTTGTAGGATCCATATAGCTGAGATTAAAAAAAAAAAAAAAAAGAAAGCAATACATAGCTCAGCCAAAAGCTTTGAATGGCATGACTAATAAGCCTAGAAAACATAAAGTAGTTGAGTTAGCTTGGCGAAGCTGAGAAATGTGGAGATAATAGGAAAAAAACACGGAAAAGCATTAACCCAAAGTGTTCAACCTAGTTCACTGCACCCTTTTTCTTAGGGATGGGTACATCTTGCCTCTGGGAAGTATCACAATCCATTATAAGCACCTAAGTATAACAAGTAACTAAATAATGTCACTTAGTTTTGGTTGATTGCAAACATTTCCGTGTTACAGTGGACTTTTGAATTAGAGATGGTAGCTCAAAATGCGATCATTGCATGGTGTATTAAAAATATCTACCAGTTTCCTGAAACTGGGAAACCTGGATTCTAGTTCAGCCTCTGCCCTTAACTCCCTGAGTGACTTTAGCCAAGTTATAAAACGTCTTCACTTCAGTATTCTCATGCTTAAAATCAAGAATCTAAATCGGCTGTTACCAGACTTAAGGGTTGTTAAACATGTGAAATGCTTAGAACATTAAACACAATGAAAACAATTGGTTTTAGGTATTTCCAACACTGAAATGTATGATTCTATTGTTCAGAGTGCACACTTAACATGCACCTACCCTTAGCATTTCAGATTGTTCTAATAGGATTACCTCTTATTAGTGGTGTTTGTGACCCTCTTTACCCTTTGGAATGAGACTGGCTTTGGGATTCCTCAAGTGGGCATGAGGCACAAGAAATCTATTCTGTCTGCAACCATACCTGAGACACACTGGAGGGTAAGTGAGGAAAATTGAGCGCCTTTCCAGGGGGAGCCAAACATCTCTGAGACTAGATAGTGTGTTCAGTAGTTTTCTAGGAAAATGCCATCCTAATACCTCACTGTACCTCCCATTCTTATTACTCCATCATTCTGGGGTTAAAACTAAGCCATTTGAAATATTAGATAGTGCTTCCTTTTTCTTGAATCCATTGTTTTTGTATAACCTTGACATAAGTGACTCCATTTTAGAAAAAGCTCCATCTTACGTTTTAAAAGGCATCAAGCCAATGGGTCCAGGTGCTCACCTAAGCAATAGAGACAACCAACCAGATACACCCAACCAGATAGAGGTGTAACCATTTACTACCAGTCCTTGCCAGAGGGCTCAAGGGCTATAAAATGAGCAGGACTTCACCAGCTACACATGGCCGTCTTGACAGACCCTGTCTTGCTGCCACTGGTGATCAGTACCCAGCATCTGCCATCAAAGGTTCTGGCCAAATCAAAGACTTTTCCTTGCAAGATATTAACATCAATCTGGACCAAGCCAGGACACTCTCCTTGTCCATGTGACTCTCCTTAGACTGGTTCGTTAACCCCTTTTTCCTATTCCGTTTTCTCTTGATGTTAAATGTTAGTTTGTTTGATGTGGAATGTTTGGTCTATATTATTTATGTATTGATTAAGTATACTATTACCTATACTTTGTAATATTGACTGATCTGTGGAGTGGCTTGAGCATGTATACCCACAGCCCTGGCTACTGAGTGAATGGCTAATACTAAGGAGAAGTGCCTCCTTGGGAGCTCAGTGTAGCTCACGGGTTTTATAATTAAAATAGCATCAATACAAGTTTGTCCTTGTAGAAAGATACAAATGTGCATGGACCCACTTATGTCTGAACCTGTGCCACTCGTGGAAGTTTTAAATCTACTTATTATGTTATTTCGCAACCGAGATTTTATGTGGAAAGAAAACCCAGATCATTAGTGAAGCCTGATGGATTAACATGAGCTGAAAGGAAGTCAGCCGAAAGACTTCCTTCTTCCTAATGATGCTCAAAATCAGGGTTTGTTTTTATATAAACTCAGTGTCCTTCCTGTAAAGAGATGTTTGTGCTCTCGCCACCTAGGAGAAGTGGGGATCTATACAGGAGGGGAGTCGAAGGCTCTTGGGTGAGTGATCAGTATCTATGAACATTTTTAAAATCCAGTTTAATTTTGGTAGCTTAATTATTCGTGAGGTCTGAGCATTTTCAACAACCTGCTGAAATATGTCGAACACAAGTGACAGAGCTGGAGATAAGACTGAGTTGAGACTTTCAACTACAAAATGATGGGACAGTGAGGGCAGAGGAGTTTTCCCAGAAGGATTAAGAAATAGAAGAGGAAGTCTGGACTTTTGTCCCTAATGAGGGCGTTTTAGACTGGAAGTGCAAATAGAAGTCTTCTCTCCTGAACTGGACATTGTTTCAATTGCTAATGAAAAGATTCCACTAGCTGAATTTCAGGACTGTGAAGCAAAGTGGGATGGTGGCGGGGAGCCTAAAGAAAGCAAGGGAAATGAACCCCTTATCAAGCAATGAGGCTTTATAAATGCTGAAGAAGCACTTAAAACTTGACAGTCTGCAAAGGAATATCACTTTCCAAACCTCTTAAAGGTTTGCTTAGGGTACTTTTCTGCTATAAGACAAAATATTTCCTTCCCAGTGATTGAATGGGAGACCCAGACTGACTGGCTTAGCCTACTAATCTCTGCTCAGCACTGGGCAAAATGACCGACTAAATTAGAAGCACTTGAGGATTTCATCAGTAAATGAAATGCTGTGTCAGGGATTAATGATCTGTTTTGTTTTCTGACTTGGAGCAGCAAAGCATTCCCACCCCTAATATAAATAAAATTATTAGTGGAGGTTAGAACTCAATGAACCTTGCCAGGTTTTAAGCATGTGGAATGTTGAAAATTGCACATCCTCTTTAACTTAATAGCATTTGTTGGTTTTATTTTTCTTCTAAAAGTATATATATACATCTTTTCATGGAAATATTGGACAATGCAACTGTGCACAAAGAATCTAAAAAAAATGACTTTACCTCAATATACAGTGGGGTTTTAGGAGAATCTAATCTGTTATTAAGATATAAGACTTGTCCCAATTTATTAATTCCTTCTACCACCACCAAAATCACTCACCACCATCTGTTGGCAGAGCTATTATAGTGATTATTTAATCTGATCAGTGTGGATAATAACTAAAAGATTAGAGGCCTATCACTCTTCAGCCTGATCCACTGCCATTTGATAAAATATCAACTGTTTACGAAAAAACAAGATCTCAACCAATCATCAAGCATGGAAGTGAATCAAGATAAATTTTAATAGAATGTTTCAGTCTCTTCTTTGTCTTTGTACTAGCAGAAGCAGCCAGAAAAAGAAAGAAGTTTTTATTGTATTAGATCTAGCTTGCCCAACCCGCGGCCCATGGCTGCACGAGGCCCAGGATGGCTTTGAATGTGGCCCAACACAAATTTGCAGACTTTCTTAAAACTTGAGATTTATGCTCTGACCTATTTTTTTTAGCTCATCAGCTATTGTTAGTGAAGGTGTATTTTATGTGTGGCCCAAGACAATTCTTCTTCCAATGTAGCCCAGGGAAGCCAAAAGATTGGACACCCCTGGATTAAAAATAATCACAACATTTCACAAGGATATTTCACTAGACTTACTGGCCAGAGAGAAGAGGGGTGGGAAAGAAACAGAGAGACAAAAAAAGAGAGTGAGAGAGAAAATAGTCAGACCATCTGAGAGGCCAGTGGCACATCAGTAGCATTATCTTGGTAGAGTTGTTAATTTTGTAGGATTCAAATGGATTTTGGGTGGGGGGCACACTGTGTACCCACCCACAAGCATAGAACTGCAAGCACACATGTTTCTGTGTACAACCATGGTCCTCAAACCTAGGTTAGCTTAGACTCCAGCTGTGATTCCATCAGCCAAGCCAGGAGCTGGGGAGGGAGCCTGGCAGCTGGGACCTGACCACACAGGGAGGGGCTGGGAGGCGTTTATTCATCTTGGAAAACAGTAACACCATGGTGACCCTTTGAGGTATCCCAGACAAGGCTGGGCTTCAGGGCCTCTTGGTGGCTCAGGTCCTTGGAGGGGGCCTTAGGTTCACAGGGAGTGAGATGGGACCACCCTCACTGTCCAAACTCCAGGCAAGGTCAATGTACAGCATGGCTCTTGCTCAGAGGAACAGCTAGAATGCAAGCTAGAAGGTAAACTTCGAAAGGGTAGGATTCTCTATTTTTTCACTCAAGTAATCCAAGGCACATGGTACATACTTAAATAATGTTTGCTAAATGAATGATTGACCTTAATGACACTCAAAAGAAACCAATTACATAAACCAAAATTCTGTTAAAAATGGGTAATAACTTACCTATTGTATTACAAATAAAGAATACCATCATTATAGAAAATGAGGAAACAGAAATAAATGAAGACAAAAAGACCCTCACACTAATAGTCTCACTATGCAGATGTAACCACTAATAATAATAATTATTATTATTTGAGATGGAGTCTCACTCTATCACCCAGGCAGGAGTGTAGTGGCATGATCTCAGCTCACTGCAACATCCGTCTCCTGGGTTCAAACAATTCTCCTGCCTCAGCCTTCCAAGTAGCTGGGACTACAGGCGGGCGCCACCAAACCCGGCTAATTTTTTGTATTTCTAGTAGACATAGGGTTTCACCATGATGGCCAGGCTGGTCTCGAACTCCTGACCTCAGGTGATTCGCCCACCTCAGCCTCTCAAAGTGTTGGGATTACAGTTGTGAATCACTGGGCCTGGTCAAGAATTTTTTGATATAGAGGTATATTATCTTCACTCTTTTTCTAGAGAATAGATATATGTTTTCTAACTAAAACTTGCTGCACTGTAAAGTGATTGTTTTACTTGAAAATGTATTGTTCCTAGCTTTCCATGTGAAAATAACATTTATAATTCTTAGAGTTATTTCTGAATTAGGACTTCATTTTTATGATATATAAAATGTACATAATTTGTTTCCTTTTATTATATATTTATAGTAACAGAAACAATGCAATAAATATCGTCATAGAAAAAAATTGCATGGGTTAGTTATTTCCTTAGATTCTTAAATTTGAAATTAATCTATGAAAATATGAATTTTTGAAGCTTTTGATAATACGGGCCAATTGCTTTCAAAAAGTTGGTGTCAGTTTACCATCTTGCTAGCAGTGTATGATGGTGAATAAATCCTCAAGCACCAGACATAATCTCTGTACTTGTCCAGTCAATTGGCTAAAAATGGTACTGTAAACAAAATCAAATTAACATTAAAACTGGCATCTATCATTGTTTTGATTAAGGCATTACCTTTATCATGGGAATAAATGAGAGCTGAAATTTGGACAGTCACATCTTTGGACAGGGTCTAGAGGCATGCCGGTTCTTCAGGCTGTCTTTGATGCTCTGACTCCACGTTCTCTGATGCCTTCTCACATTACGTCCTCCAGATATGTTTTTACCCCAATAGCTTTATTTCATACTAGTTAAACACCAATTACATTTAGATCCTGTGAGTGCAGATTTTTATCTGGGAGATTTTCCACCTTCTAATGAGACATGGACAAATGTAATGATCTTATCTGTTATGTTAAATTATAAGATCAAATTATAAATTTAACTTTAAGTGAGCATCTTGATTTCCCTCAGTTGCAAGTTTCTGAGATCAATTCACTATTGTTGCTAAATGACCTGCAGTACGTGAATAGCATGTCCTTGCTCAGGATTGGCAGTGAATGGGAGTGATGACAGAAATATAACAGAAACAGAACATAAAACAGGAACCGGACAGGACCTTAGAAATTATTCCCTAGTCGGCCGGGCGCGGTGGCTCACGCTTGTAATCCCAGCACTTTGGGAGGCCGAGACGGGCGGATCACGAGGTCAGGAGATCGAGACCACAGTGAAACCCCGTCTCTACTAAAAATACAAAAAATTAGCCGGGCGTGGTGGCGGGCGCCTGTAGTCCCAGCTACTCGGAGAGGCTGAGGCAGGAGAATGGCGTGAACCCGGGAGGCGGTGCGCCACTGCACTCCAGCCTGGGCGACAGAGCGAGACTCCGTCTCAAAAAAAAAAAAAAAAAAAAAAAAGAAATTATTCCCTAGTCAATGGCTTTCACATTAAACACAGGAAACATGCTTGGGAAGATGCATTTCCAAAGCCTATGACAGCGTTTACTTGCACCCTGGATGTCTATTTAGGTTAAGATACAAGTAAGTGTTTTTTGTTTTTTTTTTTTTTTTGAGACGGAGTCTTGCTCTGTCGGCCCAGGCTGGAGTGCAGTGGCGTGATCTCAGCTCACTGCAAGCTCTGCCTCCCAGGTTCATGCTATTCTCCTGCCTCAGCCTCCCGAGTGGCTGGGACTACAGGCGCCCGCCAACACGCCCGGCTAATTTTTTGTATTTTTATTAGAGACAGGGTTTCACCGTGTTAGCCAGGACGGTCTCGATCTCCTGACCTCGTGATCCGCCTGCCTCGGCCTCCCAAAGTGCTGGGATTACAGGCTTGAACCACCGCGCCCGGCACAAGTAAGTGTTTAAATCACAGCCTACCACTTAGAAATATGTCCATAGAACATTTTATTTTTAAAGCTGTATCCCTCAAACTGTAGGTTACATATCTAAAATGGATCACAAGGGGTGCTAGTTACAAATTCAGATTCTTGTCGTCACATCAGGGTTAAACTAGGGTTAAATTAGAATCTCTGACTGCGCAGTCCAGAAATCAGCACTATTAACAAGCGCTTCAGATGATTCTTGGGCAAAATGAAATTTGGGAACCAATGATTCAGCCAAAAGAAAATCGTCACTGCTAAATGGGTACTTCGCCTTGTAAACTGGCTTTCTGCTTTCATCCAATTCTAGCCAAAGGGAGTTTTAGTTTGTATTGTGTGTTTTTTCTGTTTAGGACTATACTACGAGGTGGTTATTAGACATGTACAGGAGCACCTGTGTACTTTTTTCCTTATGGTTTGTAGATCCTCTGAAAGAAATATATATCCAAAAAGTGTATTAATGACATACATTTTTTTTCCCAAACCTCAGATGGATGGAAATGATAAAGTATGGAAAAACAAATTCTTGGCCAGGAAATGAGGAAAAATGAATTCTTATACTTAACTAGTGAGAGTGTTCATTGGTGTAACCACCAGCGACAGAAATTTGGCAGTAGATAGAAAAATTGTTAATGTGTCCCCTATGCCTTGGAAGTTCTATGACTAGGTACATTTCATTCATTCATTCATTCTTTCATTCATTTATTATAGATAGGGTCTTGCTCTGTCACCCAGGCTAAAGTGCAGAGGCACGATAATAGCACACTGCAGCCTCCAACTCCTGGGTTCATGTGATTCTCCTGCCTCAGCCTCCCAAATAGCTAAGATAACAGACGCATACCACCTTGACCAGCTAATTTTTTAAAAATTTGTGGTAGAGATAGGGTCTCACTTTGTTTACCAGGTTAGTTTTGAGCTGCTGGCCTCAAGCGATCTTCTGGCCTCAGCCTCCCAAAGTCCTGGAATTATAGGCATGAGCCACCTAAACCAGCCAAGGTACATGTTTAGGTAGGCCTTTTGTTAATATTAACAATAGCTCATTTTGAGTGAGGCACAGTTTTGGTGCTTTATATGTAGCTGCCTTAATAATTACAACAACTCTGTAAGATAGATAGGTATTACTGTTGCTGAGCTGCTGCAATGTTGAGCTGCTTGCTAAAGCCCCATGGCTGGCATGTGGTGAGTCAAGACCAAACACTCGCAGCCTGATGCCAGAGCCCATGCTCTTAACCTTCAGTTTAGACTGCCTTCTACAGTCCTGTTACATACTGAATTGTGTCCTTCAGGATTCCTGTGTTGAAGTCCTAACCCCCAGTATGCCCATATTTGGAAATAGGACCTTTAAAGAGAAAATTAAGATTAAATGAGGTCATAACAGTGGGCTGTAAGGCAATAGGACTGGTGTTTTTATAAGAAAAGGAAGAGACATCAGGGATGCTTGTGCACAGGGGAAGGGTTTTGTGAGGACACAATGAGAAAATAGCCTTCTACAAGTCAAGGAGAGAGGGCTCCGGAGAAATACAACCCACTGACACCTTGATCTTGGACTTCCAGCCTCTAGAACAGTTATTCAAGCCATGCAGTTCATAGTATTTTGTAATGGCAAAATATTTTGTAATTAACAAACCAATACAGGTACTTACAAAGATACAAAGGATTATACTATGAGTTAGAGTGAACTCTTAGAAACAAACTCAAGAGCCATCAATAGGAGAATGAATAAATCAAATGTGATATACTGATATGATAAAATCCAGTAAGGATATTAAACAGAAAAGGCTTGATATTTATGCATTCATATGGATAGATCTCAAAAACCATGTTGAGTGAAATAAAGTTAAAGGATGATACATTGTAAAGTATGAAATCACTTATATGAACTTAAAATACATATGAATATAACATATATATAAATTCATATAAATATATGATGTGGTTTTTCCACTATTTTGTGGGATTGCCTCTGGAGGCAGAAAGAAAGGTATCTGTGCATGGGAAAGAAATGGAAATTTGAGCTTACCTGGAATATTAAAAGTAATATTAAAAGGACTTTAAATGTACATAAAATGTTAGTACTGTCATTTTGGGTGGTAGTCATATAAGCATTCATTAATTTTTCTTTGAGCTCCTTTTTAAAATTTCTCAACGTCAAGATATTCTTATAAAAAGAATATATTAATTGGGTAGAAGATATGAGTAGTCCAAAAATTATTGAGACTGCATAAAGCATGTAGATTTTTTTAATTTTCATCATACCACAAGTGATTTAAACAAATTTATAAAATAATGTCCTGGCCAATAAAACTTTAGGAGCATTCTGGTTATCAGAGATTTTTCATTTTGTTTTTATTCTATTACTGATATTCATATATCTAAATCAATTTTCTTGAGAACCACTTGAGTCTTACGGAATTCTAATGGTAATCCTGAAACTTTTGCCATGATAGCATACTTGTTAATTAAGTAGAAAATGAGGAAAGGCTGTCATCAAATAAAACATTTATTTTTGCACGTTTGATGATTTACAGAAAGTGTGATAACTGTGTTTAGGGTCTTTTTTCATATTAATTTTTCCCCCACTCGTCCATTACATAAGAGAAACACAAGAGTCTGGAAGCTACCATCTTCAATGGCACGACTTAGATACAATACATATTTTCCTTAAGTTGGAAAAAACAATGTTTTCACAGCCAAATATTACCGGGATTTGTGTACTCCTAAGCTTCTCCCCTAGTGGAAAGGATTATTTCTTCCCTTGCAGCTTAGAAGAAAGAGTGGGCTTGGGAGTTAGACAGACTTGCTTCAATTTC
This sequence comes from Hylobates moloch, assembly GCF_009828535.3. NCBI lineage: Eukaryota > Metazoa > Chordata > Mammalia > Primates > Hylobatidae > Hylobates > Hylobates moloch. The sequence goes on from NW_026652277.1 coordinate 20,168,281, forward strand.
CTCACAAACTACATGACTTCAGGCAAGTTATTTCATCTCTCTGTGCCTTAATTTTTTGCTCTAAAGTATATGAAGAGTTATAATTATAATTCTATAAAAGCCATGTCATGTAGGGAGAAACAGACGAAATTCCTGAGCAGACTCCTGGGTTTGACGTTGGATGCACAGCTTGACAGTTTAGGACATCATTCATTATCTTCATTCTTGGCTATGCCTAGTCTATAAGAAAAAGATTATGGGCAGTACCTATCTTGTACATTGTTGTGGTATTCAATAGGTAAACATAAATGAGGTACTCAGAATCATACCTGGTGCATTCTTACTCTTTCCTATATGTTTGCTACTATAATCATTGTAATACAGTTATTGTAGGATTAGAACTAATACGTGAAAAATGTGAGATACTTAAAAAGGGTTTTATAAACAACCACTATTCAGCCCCGACAAAACTTAACAATTTGTATGACAAAGATAGATGGAGTGAGAAGCTGGCTGTAAAATAAATACAAACAGTCATGAATCAGAAATGTCAATGATTCTCTTTCGCAGCCAGTAAACAATGCCCTCATCTTTTAACCAGGCTTCTCTGGATGTGTGGTATTAACTACTCACGTTGCCAAAGTCACCTTTAAAACACAGAAATGATATCAGCCTCTGTAAAAAGAGATTCAAAACCCCCAAATGAGAATGTAATAATTCAAACTATCCATGTTCAACCCTTCTGGAGATTAGGGTTGAGATGTTGCAACTTGCTGAAAGTGGGTGAGTCTCCTTGAGAAGCAGTGATGTACAATGCCCTTGTGGCCTGGCAAAATTAATGCAGCTTTCAGCAGCCCCTAATTATCTCCTAGAAGTAGTCTGAGCTCTGAGATAAGTGGACTTACTGAGAACACACAAAGGGGTAAGGGCACTAATTGCCCCCACAGGGCATTTTGGCTTCTTGTTGGTGTGGCTAAAGTATATGCCAGACCTCACTCCATGTTCATCAGTGTGCCCTGCTTATTCAAAATTCCATTCCCAGGTTTAAAGGCATAGATCAATGGGAGATTAAAAGAAATCCAGATAGAAACACAGTTGGCTATTTCAATTTCAAATGAAAATTAATTTGCCCTCTTTCACTCCAGCCAGGTGTACAAACCTTCTGCTCGGAACTTAAACATGACACAGTAAAAATGTGGAAGCCCAACTATTATTACATAAGGAGAACAGCAAGGTGGTGGAAAAATAGACCCTGTAGCCAAACTGTCTGTATTTGAATCCCAGTTTTGAGTCCCTGGCTGCGTGTCTGTGGGTAATTTACACAACTTCTCAGTTCCTCAGTTTATTCATCATCAATACGTGGGTAGCAAAAGTCAATTACTCATGGACTTCTCAGGAGTTAAAACGAAGTGCTCAGAACGGTGCCTGGCATGTAGTCAACTCTATGTATATGATAGCTTTTGTTATAATGTAGCCATATCTGAAACACAAACATGGCATTTTGTTGCTGAATCATGTACTTGCTGGCCCCATGTGTTGCATACCTATTAGACCTGTGCTGTCCAATATGGTAGGCACTAGCCACATGAGTTTATGGGCACTTGCAATGTGGCTAGTCTGGACCGAGATGAGCTGCAAGTGCAAACTACACACAGGCTTTCAAAAACAGTACCAAAAAAAAATGAATGTAAGATATTACTCACCAGCAATGGAAACCACGGAAAGTCACTTCACCTCTCTGACCCTCACTTTTCTCATCTATAAACAAAGATGGATCTATAACATCCATCTTCTAGGGTAATTATGGAGAAAAATGACATGTTACATGTAAAGAATACCAGCAAGTGGCCAGGCACAAATTAGGCTGGTAAATTGTGAATAGTCATTTTCTAAAAATTCTTACCATTCTGACATTAAGAGGTGACATTATTAAAAATAGAACACCTGCTCTGCCTCTCCAGCAAGGCACAATGTGGAACCCCCTTTCGAGTAGGCATGAGTAACCAATGTTACTCTAGCATAAGATGACTTCAGAAAATTATATTATCCTGAATTCTGACACATTTATATTAAAAAATAAGATGAAAGTAGATTAATTCATAAGATACTTAATAGTTTGTTTCATTTTAAGGTATGTCAGGATTCCATACCTCAAGATCTATGATTTAGGACTAACCCAGAGAGGTGAGGATGACATTGAGCACAGAGTGTAGAAATTATATAATGACTTATAAATATTTTTTCAACTCTTCCAAATTAAAAAGGGAGAATTACTAGACTTCTGGTTTTCAGTTCAACATGTAAAGAGCTTAGAAATCATGTTTCATCCTCACAACAAGAAACAAGCTAAACAAAGTGAAAATCAACAAGCCTTTTTACATCTAACAGAGAATCGAGGTCACAAGGAAAACCACTGTACCAAAAGTTAAAGAGACAGACAGGCAAATACAGAGAATCACAACTTCCTGAAACAGAAGCCCAGGAGAAGAAAACACCACTGCAACCAGCAGTAAGGGGAAAACAACTGAAAGAGCTGCATGGCACAGACCTTTTTTAAGAAGAACTCTCTAGGGAAACCCAAAGACAACAGAGGAGATTTAAAAAAAAAAAAAAGACATCTGAAGAAATTTTAGTCTCTAATCCTTACAGCTAAAGCAAACAGTAAAGATAGCCTAACCCTTAGCTTAATAACATAAAATCTCATGTTAAAGGTCCATTTGCCTCAGTTCCTTTTACCCAGTACATCACATTCAGCTTTCAACAACAACAACAAAAATACAAGGCATACTAAAATGCAAAAAAACAGTTTGAAGAAAGACAGCAAGCAGTAGGACAAGCCTCAGATATGGAGGAGATGTTCAAATCATCAGACTGGAAATTTAAAACAACTATGACTCATATGCCAAAAGCTCTAATGGAAAAAGTAGACAACATGCAAGAACAGATGAGTAATATAAGCAGAGAGACAGAAATTCCAAGAACAGATGAGTAACATAAACAGAGAGATAAGAACTCTAAGAAAGAACTGAAAAGAAATGCAAGAACTCAAAAACATTGCACAGAAATGAAAAATACCTTTGAGGGACTCATTAATAGATTGAACACGGCCAAGGAAAGTCAGTGAGCTTGAAGAAAAAGAAGTATTTTTAAAAGAAACTATACTTATTATAAAAGCAATAAATGCTGAAATCCAACATTGAGATTTCTGGAGGATTATACCTGAGAAAAGATGTTTGACATTATATCAATTTGTTGAACATGAAATACATTTTGGCACACTTGCTAATTAAATTTCATATACTTATTAAAGCTATATTTTTAAGTTTTATGGAGTAAGTACTGTCAAAATGGAATATTTATGACAAACATTTAATGACAAACACATAATGTTTGTTAACTAATGAAATGATATATGTTAGATGAAGAAATAATTTTTAGAGAATCCATTTGTTGGAATGGTTTTCATTAATGTGTCACCTGCCTTTTATTTATTTAAGATAAAACACCTGTCTTTCTCATTCCTACTTTAATTTATTGCCCCTAAAAAAACTAGTGCTCTCAAGAAAGCTACTTCCAGTAAAATTTTATGATATCCAATTCCTGGGCTTTAATAACTCATAGTTAAATCCTGCATTTACCTGTTTGGAATTTATTTCTAAACTACTTTCACCATCTTTCTCTTCATTCTCTATACCAGTCTAATGTTGCCAGTATATATGCTACTGCATTTATATTTGGAGAAATTATAAACTTAGAGAAATTGTCTTGGGAAACTTACAGATAAGACAATGGTTACTTGGAAAATTCTAAACAGATAATTACAATTACAGTTGAAGTTACAGGACTCCCTTATAAGAATTTCTTTTTTTATTTTTCTTTTATTATTATACTTTAAGTTTTAGGGTACATGTGCACAATGTGCAGGTTTGTTACATATGTTTACATGTGCCATGTTGGTGTGCTGCACCCATTAACTCGTCATTTAGCATTAGGTAATTCTCCAAATGCTATCCCTCCTCCGACCCCACAACAGTCCCCGGTGTGTGATGTTCCCCTTCCTGTGTCCATGTGTTCTCATTGTTCAATTCCCACCTATGAGTGAGAACATGTGCTGTTTGGTTTTTTGTCCTTGTGATAGTTTGCTGAGAATGATGGTTTCCCGTTTCATCCATGTCAGTACAAAGGACATGAACTCATCCTTTTTTATGGCTGTATAGTATTCCATGGTGTATATGTGCCACATTTTCTTAATCCAGTCTATCATTGTTAGACATTTAGATTGGATCCAAGTCTTTGCTATTGTGAATAGTGCCACAATAAACATACGTGTGCATGTGTCTTTATAGCAGCATGATTTATACTCCTCTGGGTATATACCCAGTAATGGGATGGCTGGGTCAAATGGTATTTCTAGTTCTAGATCCCTGAGGAATCGCCACACTGACTTCCACAATGGTTGAACTAGTTTACAGTCCCACCAACAGTGTAAAAGTGTTCCTATTTCTCCACATCCTCTCCAGCACCTGTTGTTTCCTGACTTTTTAATGATCTCCATTCTAACTGGTGTGAGATGGTATCTCATTGTGGTTTTGATTTGCATTTCTCTGATGGCCAGTGATGATGAGCATTTTTTCATGTGTTTGTTGGCTGCATAAATGTCTTCTTTTGACAAGTGTCTGTTCACATCCTTTGCCCATTTTTGATGGGGTTGTTTGTTTTTATCTTGTAAATTTGTTTGAGTTCATTGTAGATTCTGGATATTAGCCCTTTGTCAGATGAGTAGGTTGCAAAAATTTTCTCCCATTCTGTAGGTTGCCTGTTCACTCTGATGGTAGTTTCTTTTGCTGTGCAGAAGCTCTTTAGTTTAATTAGATCCCATTTGTCAATTTTGGCTTTTGTTGCCATTGCTTTTGGTGTTTTAGACATGAACTCCTTGCCCATGCCTATGTCCTGAATGGTATTACCTCGGTTTTCTTGTAGGGTTTTAATGGTTTTAGGTCTAACATGTAAGTTTTTAATCCATCTTGAATTAATTTTTGTATAAGGTGTAAGGAAGGGATCCAATTTCAGCTTTCTACATATGGCTAGCCAGTTTTCCCAGCACCATTTATTAAATAGGGAATCCTTTCCCCATTTCTTGTTTTTGTCAGGTTTGTCAAAGATCAGATAGTTGTAGATATGCAGCATTATTTCTGAGGGCTCTGTTCTGTTCCATTGATCTATGTCTCTGTTGTGGTACCAGTACCATGCTGTTTTGGTTACTGTAGCCTTGTAGTATAGTTTGAAGTCAGGTAGCGTGATGCCTCCAGCTTTGTTCTTTGGGCTTAGGATTGACTTGGCAATGTGGGCTCTTTTTTGGTTCCATATGAACTTTAAAGTAGTTTTTTCCAATTCTGTGAAGAAAGTCATTGGTAGCTTGATGGGGATGGCATTGAATCTATAAATTACCTTGGGCAGTATGGCCATTTTCACGATATTGATTCTTCCAACCCATGAGCATGGAATGTTCTTCCATTTGTTTGTATCCTCTTTTATTTCATTGAGCAGTGGTTTGTAGTTCTCCTTGAAGAGGTCCTTCACATCCCTTGTAAGTTGGATTCCTAAGTATTTTATTCTCTTTGAAGCAATTGTGAATGGGAGTTCACTCATGATTTGGCTCTCTGTTTGTCTGTGATTGGTGTACAAGAATGCTTGTGATTTTCGCACATTGGTTTTGTATCCTGAGACTTTGCTGAAGTTGCTAATCAGCTTAAGGAGATTTTGGGCTGAGATGATGGGGTTTTCTAGATATACAATCATGTTATCTGCAAACAGGGACAATTTGACTTCCTCTTTTCCTAATTGAATACCCTTTATTTCCTTCTCCTGCCTGATTGCCCTGGCTAGAACTTCCAACACTATGTTGAATAGGAGTGGTGAGAGAGGGCATCCCTGTCTTGTGCCAGTTTTCAAAGGGAATGCTTCCAGTTTTTGCCCATTCAGTATGATATTGGCTGTGGGTTTGTCATAGATAGATAGCTCTTATTATTTTGAGATACGTCCCATCAATACCTAATTTATTGAGAGATTTTAGCATGAGGCAGTGTTGAATTTTGTCAAAGGCCTTTTCTGCATCTATTGAGATAATCATGTGGTTTTTGTCTTTGGTTCTGTTTGTATGCTGGATTTCATTTATTGATTTGCATATGTTGAACCAGCCTTGCATCCCAGGGATGAAGCCCACTTGATCATGGTAGATAAGCTTTTTGATGTGCTGCTGGATTCCGTTTGCCAGTATTTTATTGAGGATTTTTGCATCAATATTCATCAAGGATATTGGTCTAAAATTCTCTTTTTTGGTTGTGTCTCTGCCAGGCTTTGGTATCAGGATGATGCTGGCCTCATAAAATGAGTTAGGGATGATTCCCTCTTTTCCTATTGATTGGAATAGTTTCAGAAGGAATGGTACCAGCTCCTCCTTGTACCACTGGTAGCGGCTGTGAATCCATCTGGTCCTGGACTTTTTTTGGTTGGTAAGCTATTGATTATTGCCACAATTTCAGATCCTGTTATTGGTCTATTCAGAGATTCAACTTCTTCCTGGTTTAGTCTTGGGAGGTGTATGTGTCAAAGAATTTATCCATTTCTTCTAGATATTCTAGTTTATTTGCATAGACGTGTTTGTAGTATTCTCTGATGGTAGTTTGTATTTCTGTGGGACTGGTGGTGATATCCCCTTTATCTTTTTTTATCTCATCTATTTGATTCTTCTCTCTTTTCTTCTTTATTAGTCTTGCTAGCGGTCTATCAATTTTGTTGATCTTTTCAAAAAACCAGCTCCTGGATTCATTAATTTTTTGAAGGGTTTTTTGTGTCTCCATTTCTTTCAGTTCTGCTCTGATTTTAGTTATTTCTTGCCTTCTGCTAGCTTTTGAATGTGTTTTCTCTTGCTTTTCTAGTTCTTTTAATTGTGATGTGAGGGTGTCAATTTGGGATCTTTCCTGCTTTCTCTCGTAGGCATTTAGTGCTATAAATTTCCCTCTACACACTGCTTTGAATGTGTCCCAGAGATTCTGGTATGTTGTGTCTGTGTTCTCATTGGTTTCAAAGAACATCTTTATTTCTGCCTTCATTTCATTATGTACCCAGTAGTCATTCAGGAGCAAGTTGTTCAGTTTCCATGTAGTTGAGCGGTTTTGAGTGAGTTTCTTAATCCTGAGTTCTAGTTTGATTGCACTGTGGTCTGAGAGACAGTTTGTTCTAATTTCTGTTCTTTTACATTTGCTGAGGAGTGTCTTACTTCCAACTATGTGGTCAATTTTGGAATAGGTGTGGTGTGGTGCTGAAAAAAATGTATATTCTGTTGAGTTGGGGTGGAGAGTTCTGTAGATGTCTATTAGGTCCACTTGGTGCAGAGCTGAGTTCAATTCCTGTGTATCCTTGTTAACTTTCTGTCTCATTGATCTGTCTAATGTTGACAGTGGGGTGTTAAAGTCTCCCATTATTGTTGTGTGGGAGTCTAAGTCTCTTTGTAGGTCACTAAGGACTTGCTTTATGAATCTGGCTGCTCCTGTATTGGGTGCATATATATTTAGGATAGTTAGTTCTTCTTGTTGAATTGATCCCTTTACCATGATGTAATGGCCTTCTTTGTCTCTTTTGATCTTTGTTGCTTTAAAGTCTGTTTTCTCAGAGACTAGGATTGCAACCCCTGCCTTTTTTTGTTTTCCATTTGCTTGGTAGATCTTCCTCCATCCCTTTATTTTGAGTCTATGTGTGTCTCTGCACGTGAGATGGGTTTCCTGAATACAGCACACTGATGGGTCTTGACTCTTTATCCAATTTGCCAGTCTGTGTCTTTTAATTGGAGCATTTAGCCCATTTACATTTAAAGTTAATATTGTTATGTGTGAATCTGATACTGTCATTATGATATTAGCTGGTTATTTTGTTCATTAGTTGATGCAGTTTCTTCCTAGCCTTCATGGTCTTTACATTTTGGCATGTTTTTGCAGTGGCTGGTACAGGTTGTTCCTTTCCATGTTTAATGTTTTCTTCAGGAGCTCTTTTAGGGCAGGCCTAGTGGTGACAAAATCTCTCAGCATTTGCTTGTCTGTAAAGTATTTTATTTCTCCTTCACTTATGAAGCTTAGGTTGGCTAGATAAGAAATTCTGGGTTGAAAAATCTTTTCTTTAAGAACATTGAATACTGGCCCCCACTCTCTTCTGGCTTGTAGAGTTTCTGCTGAGAGATCAGCTGTTAGTCTGATGGGCTTCCCTTTTTGGGTAACCCGACCTTTCTTTCTGACCGCCCTTAACATTTTTTCCTTCATTTCAACTTTGGTGAATCTGACAAGTATGTGTCTTGGAGTTGCTCTTCTCGAGGAATATCTTTGTGGCATTCTCTGTATTTCCTGAATCTGAATGTTGGCCTGCCTTGCTAGATTGGGGAAGTTCTACTGGATAATATCCTGCAGAGTGTTTTCCAACTCGGTTCCATTCTCCCCATCACTTTCAGATACACCAATTAGATGTAGATTTGGTCTTTTCACATAGTCCCATATTTCTTGGAGTCTTTGTTCGTATCTATTTATTCTTTTTTCTCTAAACTTCCCTTATTGCTTCATTTCATTCATTTCGGTTTCCATCACTGATACACTTTCTTCCAGTTGATCACATCAGCTCCTGAGGCTTCTGCCTTCTTCACATAGTTCTTGAGTCTTGGCTTTCAGCTCTGTCAGCTCCTTTATGGACTTCTCTGCTTTGGTTATTCTGGTTATCCATTCATCTAATTTTTTTTTCAAAGGTTTTAACTTCTTTGCCATTGGTTTGAATATCCTCCTGTAGCTCGGAGTAGTTTGATCTTCTGAAGCCTTCTTTTCTCAACTCGTCAAAGTCATTCTCTGTCCAGCTTTATTCTGTTGCTGGTGAGGAGCTGCGTTCCTTTGAAGGAGGAGAGGTGCTCTGCTTTTTAGAGTTTCCAGTTTTTCTGCTCTGTTTTTTCCCCATCTTTGTGGTTTTATCTACTTTGGTCTTTGATAGTGGTGACGTACAGATGGGTTTTTGGTGTGGATGTCCTTTCTGCTTGTTAGTTTTCCTTCTAACAGTCAGGACCCTCAGCTGCAGGTCTGTTGGAGTTTGCTAGAGGTCCACTCCAGATGCCGTTTGCCTGGGTATCAGCAGCGGTGATTGCAGAACAGCGGTGGCTCAGATGGAAATGCAGAAATCACCAGTCTCCTGCATGGCTCACACTGGGAGCTGTAGACTGGAGCTGTTCCTGTTCGGCCATCTTGGCTCCACCCACCAGGAATTTCAAAGAAAAAAATTTGTAGGCAATTTAAATATCTTGAAAGCTCAAGATAAAATTCATGGAAAGGTGTTTAATATTCTTGATAGGCGTGGTGTGCATGCTGTCTGGAATAGAGAAAACTTGAATGAGTGAATTATTTAATTATTTGCAACACATAGTGTTATTACTATTGGTATTTAAATGTAATACAAATGCTTCTTGATCGTTTGTTAATCTTCTTTAGTTTGGGGCTTCCTGTAATTTCACTTTTCCTTGTCCCCTGGAAAAGACAAAATACTGAAATTTTACTGAGTTTTTACATGTGCTTTTTCCAATTTGTTCTTAGGGAGTATCAGAGCAGCCCAGCACTGCAAGAATCTCTGCATGATTTTTTTTAGAAAATAAAATGAATGGGTGTTTTACTAGAGTGAGTATTAAGAACTCACAAGCAAGGCACAATATATGGAATATTCAATGCCTTCCTGCTTATAAACCTCTCCAAAAGCCTCCTTGACAGATTTCCTCTCCCTCTATCTTCCCTGCATCAGTGTTAAAACTGTTCCATCTCTACCAGATGCCTTACTATCCCCTATCATTCAGGAGCTAGATCTCCGCTTTTGTCTGCCCCGCAAAACAGACCCAGTGTTTTGGGCATAGTACATACTCAGTAATCATTTATAGTATTAAACTGGAGAGGAGACACCAAAAGCATTTGACTCTCCCTAAGAGGTTTGTATAGTGACCTTTCCATACAGTCGTCTTTCTTCTAGTAACAGAATTAGAGACTACACTTTCCTCTACAAACTTTGCTGCTTCCCTAGCTTGCAAACTGGGTAGGACTGTCACTCCTAATGTCTCTGTCTCCCCTGGCCAACATATGGACACGTGACCCAAGCTAGGTCAATAACATTGCACTTTCCAAGGATGTTTATCTGAGCTAAGTTCAGAAAAATTGAAAACAAGTGGTCTACTATCTATTCCCACCCAGCCCAGCAACACAGGACCTCTGGGACTTCTTAAGTTCATTTCTGCCTCCAATACCTTTGCTATTGTCAGTCCCTCTAACCAGAATGTTCTTCTCCAGACACTTACCTGGTTTCCTCTACCACTGTATTTCCATCTTTGCTCAAAAGTCATGTTCTCAGAAATAACTTTCCAGAGAATACTATGTTAAATAGCTCCATCTCCCTGCCTTGTCACTTTCTTTCCACTTTTTTCCTTTTTTTTTTTTTTTTTTTGAGAGAGAGTTTCACTCATATGGCTCAGGCTGGAGTGCAATGGGCAATCTTGGCTTACTGCAACCTCCACCTTCCAGGTTCAAGCCATTTTCCTGCCTCAGCTTCCTGAGTAGCTGGGATTACAGATGCCTGCCACCAAGCCTGGCTAATTTTTGTATTTTTAGTAGAAATGGGTTTCACCACTTTGGCCAAGCTGGTCTTGTACTCCTGACCTCAGGTGATCCGCCCACCTTGGCCTCCCAAAGTGCTGGGATTACAGGAATGAGCCACCATGCCCAGTCTTCTTTATTGTTTTTTATTGCTGTTTTTGCCATGTGAAATTTCTGTGTGCCATTATTGGTTTACTTGTTTTCTCCCTCTTTCACTCCTATGGGAGAGGGTAGGTACCTGTTCTCGCTTGTTAATGAAGAAGATATTTGTCTAGCACATAGTAGATAATAAAAACATATTTATTGAATGAATGATTAAATAAATGCTACTAAATCCCTGGAATTGCCCTGATTCCTGTCCTTTCTGAAATCCCATTGGTTGTTGAGCTTTTCCCTTTTGTTTTTCCAGCATATTTCCTTTCTCTTAGTCTTGGTTTTCTTGTGTTTAAGTTAAAGAGTTTAAGTTTCTGATGCTTATAGTTAAAGAACCCCACTGACAGGATCCAAATGTAAAAGCACATTTAACATGGCTCCTGGAAAAGCATCTCACAGCATTTCTGACACATAAGTAGGGCACACAATTTGTATGAGTTCCCCATCCCATTCTTTTTGTACTCTCTTCAAGCTAACCTCAGGGATAGCTTAGAGCAAGCTAGAAAATATGTCAGACAGGACTATATACATGCACTCGGTGCTAAGTAAATATTAGTTAAACATTCTATTCGAACTGAAAAGAACCACAGCCCACTGCCCTGGCATCTAGAAAAACTATTCCCCTGGCACAAGAATTGGGACATGGCAGGTGGCTTGGAACTGCCATCTCTCTACTGGCATTCGGGCAGATATAGGCAGCAATACTGCTTTTATTTAAAAAAAAAATAGCCTCCTCGCTTCATTTATTCAAATCATAAACCATAAAACTAATGATAAATCAAACTGCCAATTAAGCCATAAACCTCTGTGTGCACCTGAGCCAGTCACTATAGGAGGAAGCAAAGATGTGAGAGAAGGAATGAATCCAAGTGTGAGAAGTGACCACAGCCAAGTAGGTCTCTGCTCATCACACAGACATCATCAGCAAGAAGCGCTCACTGAGGGATTGCAACATGCAAAGCAGAATGTTGGGGTCTTTGGGAAATTCAAGCCTCCATCTTCCAGGAGCTTCCCAGATTTAGGAGAAACAGACAAGTAATCAACTCATTGAACATCGAAGTAAACAGCTGGAGTATTAAAAGAAGCAGGTTCAAACTGCCAGGAGACAGCAGTGCCAGCTGATTCATGTGCATGCCCATTAGTGCACTCATCAGTTTGGCATTGATTGCCTGCCTAATAAGCTAAATTTTGTGTGCAAGATCCTGTCAGTGTGAATCTCATACACCCTGATATGGTTTGGCTGTGTCCCCACCCAAATCTCATCTTGAATTGTAGCTCCCATAATTCCCATGTGTCATGGGAGGGACCTGGTGGGAGGTAATTGATTAATGGGTGCAGGTCTCCATGTGCTGCTCTCGTGATAGTGAATAAGTCTCATGAGATATGATGGTTTTATAAAGGGGAGTTCCCCTGCACACGCCCTCTTGCCTGCTGTCATGTAAGACGTGACTTTGCTTCTCATTCACCTTCCACCATGATTGTGAGGCCTCCCCAGGCATGTGGAACTGTGAGTCCATTAAACCTCTTTCCTTTATAAATTACCCAGCCTCCAGTATGTTTTTATTAGCAGCATGAGACCAGACTAATACTTACCCCAATATTCCAGTGGGGACATATATATATACACGAATCTGTTACAAGAAGTCTGGAGGAAAGAATGATTTCATCTGGAAGAATTTAGAGAATGTTGCACATAATCACAGCAGTGAACATTTCCTCCCGACTTTCCATGACCAGACCCTCCTTGAAGCCCGTCATGTGCATTAGCTCATTTATTAAGTATCTTATGGTTATACTATTATTCCCATTAAAGAGTGGGTAACAGATATTTTCCTGAAGAAAGTAGGGACATTTGCACCTAAAAATAATAGTTAACATCTTTTGAGGATTTTTTATATGTTGGAAATTATTCCACATGCTTTGTATCTTCCAACATGTTTATTAAAACTTCTACAATTATCCCCATTTTTGCACACAGAAAGCTGAAGTCCAGAGAGGTCAAATCACCTGACCAAAGTTTTTAAAAACTCATTAACCCATTTATGGTGGAGGCTGCAAAATTTTGTTGTGAAAAATCAGACCTTGGTGATGACCTTGAGCAGTAGGATATCATTAACTCTCACAAGCTTAGCGTTCCAATAATGGAACACTAGGCATAAATGAGTTAAGGGGCAGAAGTGGGATTTGAGTCCCGGTAGCCCAGGCTTTTAACCTCTACCTCTGCCTCCTCTGCTAGGTAAATAAGATATTTGAGTTGAATCTTGGGGAAGGCATTTGCCTGATGGAAAAACGTGCAGGCATCCCAAGCAGAAGAGAGATGTATTCATTGGTTAGGGCTGCCATAATATCTTGGTAATTTATTCTTTCATGGATCTGGAGACCAGAAGTCCAAGAGCAAGGTGTTGGCAGGGGTGGTTCCTTCTGGAGGCTGAGGGAGATCCTGTTCAATGCCTTTCTCCTGGTTTCTGATGGCTCTTGGGAATCCTTGGTGTTCTTTGGGTTGTAGGTGCATTACTCTAGTCTCTGCCTCTGTTGTCTTGTGGCCTTCTCCTTCTGTGCATCTCTGTTTTCTGTCTTATTGGATACCTGTCATTGCATTTTGAACCTACCTAATCCAGGGTGAAACCTGAGATCCTTAATTTTTTTTTTTAATTTTTGAGATGGTATCTCACTATGTTGCCCAGGCTGGAGTACAGTGGTGCAATCTCAGCTCAATGTAACCTCTACCTCCCAGGTTTAAGCAATTCTTCTGCCTCAGCCTCCAGAGGAGCTGGGACTACAGGCACATGCCACCGTGCCCAGACAATTTTTGTATTTTTAGTAGAGATGGGGTTTCACTATATTGGTCAGGCTGGTCTCGAACTCCTGGCCTCAAGTGATATATCCACTGACCTCAGCCTCCAAAGATGTTGGGATTACAGGTATGAGCTGCCACACCTGGTGAAGATCTTTAGTTTTATTACATCCAAAAGACCTTAATGCCAAATAAGGCCACATTCTGAGGTTCCTAGTGGAAATATATTTTGGGGGTCACAATTCAACCCACTACAGAGGGCACATGCAAGGCGTGGAGCCACAACACAGTTGGAGGAGGTGAGCTGTTCATGTAAGCTGTGAGGTTTCGTGGTGCTGTGGCCAGGTGGAGATGAGCCTGGGAAAACACTTTAAGCAAACAAGTGGCATTATTTGATTCCCTTGGGGTTTTGTGACCATAGAAATTAAGAGGATGGATTAGAATGAAGAAAAACTGATGGCCTGGGGAGTCAGTGGAGACAACACTGGGACATGGGAGAGACCTGGACAAGGGTCACTGGCTTCAAGGCTGGTTCTGCTTGACAGAAGTAAGCAAAGCCCCATGGACAGGTTATCATTGGAGCTGAGAATTTCTTTCCACAACTGTTTGTACCTCTCAGTCTTAGACACACAAACATATTCTAACTAGGTCTAGAAAATAACCTAATACATTTTAAACATGCTTTTTGGTTTTAAACTAATGGCCGGGTACAGTGGCCTATGCCTATAATCCTACCACTTTGGGAAGCTGAGGAGGGCAGATCACTTGAGGTCAGGAGTTCCAGCCCAGCCAAAATGGTGAAACGCCTTCTCTATCAAAAATACAAAAATTAGCCAGGAATGGTGGTGCTCAACTATAATCCCAGCTACTTGGGAGGCTGAGGCAGAAGAATTGCTTGAACCCAAGAGACAGGGGTTGCAGTGAGCCGAGATCACACCACTACACTCCAACCTGGGCGACAGAGTAAGTGAGATTCCATCTCAAAAATAAATAAATAAAAATAAAATAAAAACTAATGGGCAAAGGCTAAACCAGTGATGGAAATCATGTCTCTTTTAATCTATGTCAATCATTGGATGAGGGTATCAATATGAAGTAGGTTAAACAATTAATACCTGTTGATGTAAACTGTAAAACAAGTTGATTCCTGAGGAACTTCCTTGTGTAGCTATTTCACATACATGTCTATGCCTTCTGATAAGTTGTTTATACGAACAAATAATTGACAGAGCTTCATAAAATGATTACACTACTCCCTTCCTCATTCTTGGCATAAACATCTAGCATTTATCAGCTGCATAATGAAACTTCCAGTTGCATTCAAATTAATACATTTGAATGCTTAAAATTTCATGTCGTCAAAAAAATGCGACATCATCAAAGGGAAATGAATATTATATATATATACTCACTTTTAGAAAAAGGTACAGCATTTTATTTCCATAATAATGGCCAGTTCTCTTTGTGAGAATTAAATTTCAAGTTAAAAAGAGTAGTACTGTTCACTTAGAGAGTTTTGCAGACCAGAGACAGAGTGGCTTAAATTTTGGGCAAATAATTTAAAATATTTTCAAAGAGAACTGCTTTTTAAAATTCATTTCTAAGAAACATGCTTTCTTATTCAAAGAATTTTAATGGTTTTCTTGTTCTTCATTTACAACAGATCACACTTTCCTTAGAACATTAAATGCCAATGTTTTATTTCATTATTTGTGCTTCATTTAGCTGCCTTAATAACTAAGAACACTTATGCAAAAAAAACTTTATAATTGCTTCATAATTGGGCTTTTTTATGTTCAAAAGTTTACATATAACTCCAGTACTGTGTAAGAAGAAAAAAATTATTCAGCGTGACATATTTTTGTTATCAATTCCACATTAGGCAAATATATGTGTGTAAGACTTTTTCCTTCAAAGTCCTTTAACTTTTCCCTTTAATTGTTATATTCTTTTAGTTTTAATTCTTGATAGTTTATGTTAGCTTCTTTAATCATTTTTCATTTTAGATGCAGATTAATAATAAATTTTTCATGATGCATCTATAACATGCTTGTAAAATTCATCAGCTTTGCTTTTTGATAGTGAAGTTAAAATGATGATTAATTTACAACAGGTGTTCATTCCCATTTTTAAAAATTCAAACTGTCTATGGATTGATAGATGCATGTACCAGAAAACTACAAAGAAAAGAAAGGAATAGTAGATACAAAGTTCAGATCAATGTTACCTCTTCGAAGGTAGTGGAGAGAATAGGATAGAACTGAACAAGGGGATGTGGGACTCCTAGACAATTCCTATTGTCCTGTCTCTTAAGCTAAATGAGAAACTTGCAGGGTACGTACATTACTCTTAATCTTTAGACACTTCACATATTTTAGAAGTATGTATTTCTACATATTCAATCTTTAGTAAAGATAATTTTCAAAAAGAACAAGCATGTAACAGACGGAAATGTACTAAGCCCTTATAAGAAAGTAACATAAATTGCCCCTTTTCTTACCAACTCATTTGGGAATTGAGTAAATATCATTTTTGAATATTGTATGCCCTATAATCTCAGCACTTTGGGAGGCCAAGGTGAGAGAATTACTTGAGGCCAGGAGTTTCAGATAAGCCTATGCAACATAGTAAGACCCCATCTCTACCATTAATTCATTAAACATCAAAATATTAGGTGTGGCGGCGTACACCTGTAGTCTCAATTACTTGGGAAGCTGAGGTTGGAGGATTGCTTGAGCCCAGGAGTTTAAGGCTGCAGTGAGCTATGGTTGCACCACTGCACTACAGCCTGGGTGGCAGAGTAAGACCCTGCCTCTACAAAAGATTAAAAAATTAAAAATAAATATCTTCCTATAACTCTACTATCCTCTGGTCATTTAATATTAAATATGTTCCCCCCAAAAGCAGTAGGCTTTCATATTGGATGAATTTTACTCTTATGGACATCAATCTAAAAAGAAATTGTTACAACAAAAGTAAAAGAACTTGTAGTTCTTTTTGTTCCTATTAACAGATTTTCAAGTTTAAAGTATATTCTTCTTAGTGTTTTACAGCATTGCAATGGTCCATTTATAAGAGATAATCATCACATATTTTGTTACAGGAAGGGTGGGGTTTACTACTGCTCTGGCTTGTTGAGAAATTTCCAGCTGGTTCTACTTACTCTATTAATACTTATTCCTAACACAATCATGTTTGAAGTTTTCCACTTATACCATCACTACCCTCTAGTTGTCACCCTTTATTTTAAGGGACCTAAGAGTGCCTTGAGTTCTTTAGCAAAGGGTAGTCAACATACCAACTTCCATCCTAAAATCAGGGAAAGATGAATAATGTATAACAAGAACAAAGACAATAAAATAGAAAAGGTTCTGAAATTATACTCTCTTTTCAAGCTAAAAAGTTAGTTAGCCTTCCACTGTTTCATAGATGTTAGGAGACATGAGACTCCAAGCTCAGAGAGGAAGGGTGTTTTCATTCTCAGCACAGCAGACAGCATGAGCTTCAGGTCCACATTTGGCTCCTCTTGTCCCTCATGTTCCACAGGGGCAATGAAGAAGCAGGTCCACATATCTGCTGTGTACACAAGAGGGTCTGTGTCACAGCTGAGGAATTCTAAGTGTAGGAACGCATGAATCTTATAAAGTGGTCTGCAAGCAAACCTGCCCAAGCATGGCCCCAGAGAGAGGCATAGTATTTATTATACTAGTCATGAGACAAATAAGCCTTCTGACCCAGAGAACAGATCTCTTCCTTCTGAGGCCATCTACTATGTAAACAGAACAAAAGTTTTGTAAACACTATAGAGAATTTGCCTACGACACAAATAGACACAGTCATGTACCATATAATGATGTTTTGGTTAATTATGGACCACATATATGACTGTATTCCCATAAGATTATAATGGACCTGAAAAATTCCTAACATTTAGTGTTATGGTTTGGTTATGGTTTGTTTATCTCCACCAAAACTCATGTTGAAATTTGATCCCCAGTGTGGTGGTGTTGGGAGGTGGGCCCTAGTAGGAGGTGTTTGGTCATGGGGGCACATCTCTAATGAATGGCTCAGTACTGTTCTTGTGGTAGTGATTGAGCTATCACTTTGGCAAGACTAGGTTAGTTCTCCTGGGACTATATTAGTTCCTGTAGAGTGAGTTTTTATAAATGCTGTCTCTCTTTGCTCATATCTACTTCTCCTTTGACCTCTGCTATGTTTAGATGCACCATGAAAGCCCTCACCAGAATCCAGAGCCATGCCCTTGAACTTCCTAGCCTATAGAACTGTGAGCCAAATAAACCTTTTCTTTATAAATCACCCAGCCTCAAAGATTGTTATAGCAACACAAAAGAAAGACATCTAGTGATGCTGTAGCTGTCATAACATCATAAAGCAACACATTACTCATGTGATTATAGTAATGCTGGTACAAACAAACCTATGCTGCCAGTCATAAAACAGTATAGCACATACGATTATGGAAACTACGTGATACTTTATAGTAAGTGACTATGTTACTGGTTTACATATTTATTATACTATAATTTTTATTGTGATTTTACAATGTACTCCTTCAAATTATAAAAAATAAGTTTACTGTGAAACAGTATGCTGTTTTATACCAGAAGCAGCCTCATACATCTTGTGTTTACCACACTTGTTGATTGCATCATTTTCTCTTCTGCATATTTTAAACTCATGTTGCTTTGTTCAACATGGCCCCTAAGCATACAAAATCCACTGCTAATGTTGCCAGCAAAAGACCACATCAAGTGATTGATGTCGAAATGAAATTAAAAGTGAAGTAAGGACTACAAACGTAGAAAATCAGTGATGATTATTGCTTGCCAGTCAGACATGTCCCATTCCACCGTAACTGTAATCTGGAAGAACAAGAACAAAATGATGGAAGCTGTTAGAGGATCTGCTCCATTGAAGGCAGAGAGACTAACAAAATTTCAAGAAGGGCCTATATCAGACATGGAGAAACTGCTAACGACCTGGAATGAAGACCAGACACACAGGTGTATTTCTCATGGCATTGTGACAATCATGGTCAAAGCAAAAACTTTGCCTGGGATGTTGAAAGAAAAGGCTGAACCCCATTATGATGCTGAATTTGCTGCAAGCTCTGGGTGATTTAAATATTTCAAGAATTATTATTTTTACTTAATGTAAAAGTGAGTGGTGAGTTTGCAAGAGATAATGTGAAGGCAGCTGAAGAATTTTTGGAAACTCTAAATAAGTTAATTGTGGAGGAAAATGACTTGCTGGAGCAAATCTGCAGTAGGAATAAAATTTCTCTATTCTGGAAAAGGCTGCCTGAAAATATTTTCATCTGTAAAGAGGGAAAGTCAATATTGGGTTTCAACGCTCTTAAGGACAGGATAACAGTCTTGATTGGGAGCAGTGGAGCAGGCTATAAATTGAATTCTTTTGTGATATGGCACAGTGAGAACCCCAGGTCTTCAAGTATGTAAATAGGCACCCACTGGCAGTGGACTACAGGAACAATAAGAAGTCAAGGATGACCCAGGTCCTCTCCTAAGGTGCCCTCTCAAATTGCTATGCCAGAGAAATGGAGAAGCACAATTGCGAACTTTCAAGATTTTGCTTATTGTTGATAATCCTCTCACACATCCTCCTTTATTGGTGATCTTCATCCCAGTATGGAAGTAGTGTTTCTCCATTGGACAATCAGAAGACACTGATGCAATTTTGGAGGGATTATGACATATATAATTGCCTCAAGAACTTGCATGAGCTTGGCATAATGTCACCAAGGAGTGTGTAAATGGCATTTGGAAGAAGATATTCAAGAGGTTTGTTCATGACTTCAAAGTATTTTGCCAAGGATGAGGAGGTTGCAAAAATCAATAAGGCTGTGTGGTTGAGATGGCAAACAATTTTATTAAGCTAGCTGTAAATGAGGATGAAATTGAGGAGCTCACAAAAAAAGGTGGTTCTTGATGAATTGACTAATGAGGAGTTGTTGGAACTGGAAAAGGAATACACAGCTGAAAAGAGAGGCCAAAGAAAAGAAAAGCACATGAGAAGATAAAGAAGAACCTCACGAAAATTCACAGTGGTGAATTTAGCAGAAGCTTTTGCAGACCTCAACAGATTCCTTGAAAAGTTTGAAAACATGGACCCCAACATCAAAATGTTTTCATTAATAGAGAACATTCATGGTGCCTTATCTGCTTACAGGCGAATGTATGAGAGAAAAAAAGAGAAGGCAATCACGCAAACCCCCATGGACGTATTTCTGGAAAGAGTGACTGTTCGCGAAAAGAGCTTCAGGCGGGTCTCTCAGGAGATCTTCCAGAAGAAGAAAGCACTGTTACAACAGATGGCAGCTCCGCGCTGTGTGTTTGTGTCTTAATTTTTAACAAAATGCTTAAAAATAAAATATTTTAAAAATAGCAAAAAGCTTACAGAATGAGAATATAAAGAAAGTATCTTGTACAGCTGTGTAATAGGTTTGCATTTTAAGCTAAGTGCTATCACAGAAGAATCAAAAGTTTTAAAAATTGAAGAGTTTTTAAAGTTAAAAAGTTACACTAAGCTAAGGTTAATTTATTATTTAAGAAAGAATATTTTTAAATAAATTTATTGTAGTTTAAATAAATTTATTCTAATGTAGTGTGTATAAAGTCTACAGTAGTGTAATGTCCTAGGCCTTCCCATTCACTCACCGCTCATTCACTCACTCACCCAGAGCAACTTCCAGTCCTGCAAGCTCCATTAATAAGTACTTCCATATAGGACACTTATAGGGGTGCCTTTATTGGGATACCTTTTTAAAATATTTTTTACAGTATTTGTACTGTACTTTTTCTATGTTTAGATATACGAACACTCACCATTGTGTTACAGCTGCCTACAGTATTCAGTACAGTAACCTGCTGTGCAAGTGTGTAGCCTTAGAAGCAACAGGCTATACCATATAGTGTAGGTGTGTAGAAGGCTATAGTGTAGGTGTGTAGAAGGCTTTGCGTAAGTACAATCTATGATGTTTGCAAAACGATGAAATTGCCTAATGGCACACTTCTCACTACGTGTCCGTGTTATTAAGCAACACATGTCTGTATAAAAAGGTGAAAGGAATAGGCAAATGCATTAGGGAAGAGAAATGGAAATAAGATTGATTATAAAACATCTCTTTAGATTGTCACCTGACTGACTTTATTAGCAACTATTCTGCTTCACTCCTAAGTCACATTAGTAATTTGTTTCTCTTCATCTGAAATATTCGTGTGTTTTATACTTGCTGGCAAAGTTCTTTTGGAGGCCCTTTTTTCATGGAGGGTTCAAGGAAAAGAGAGAGGTTATTAGAGATATTTTCCACAGCTCTAGTTTCATTACTGCAGTAGTAAATAAGAAACATTAAAGTCTTCAACTTATCGTTGCTCTCACTAATCAGCAGCTGAAAATTCTGTGCTTATCGTTTAAGAAGCATTCCCTTAGCAATAAAAACCTCTTTACCGCGGCTTCTCTTAATGAAGAGTGCATAGAATACCGTCCCCCGAGAGAGACAATGGGATGTGCAGGAACAGGTAAGCATCCTCCATAACTTCCAAACACCAGCACCAAAACGAAACTCCAAGGAAAAACACATTTGCCCTCTCTCCACCCTCTACCCACTGGCTGGACAATTTTAGTTTGTGGGGATATCTGATGACTCCCTGTTTTTTAATTTTTCATTTAAATTTTTGTATATTTAGGGGGTACCAATGCAGGTTTCTTTCTTACATGCATATATTGCACGGTGGTGAAGTCTGGTCGTGTACTGCAACTATCACCCCAATAGTGAACACTGTAACCAACAGGTAATTGTTCAGCCCTGGCCCTGCCTCCCACCCTCCCACCTTTTGGAGTCTCCAGTGTTAATTATTCCAGTCTGTATGTCCATGGGTACCCAATGTTTAGCTCCCCCTTGTAAGTGAGAACATGCAATATTTGATTTTCTGTTTCTGGGATATTTCACTTAGAACAATGGCTCCCCTAAGTGTTTCTCCCTTACAAAGGAATCTAAAAATCTTCCAAGCTGAAGATCAAGATCTATTATTTTGGTCTTTTTCTTCTCCTGGGGCAGCTACTTCCTGAGGTTGTAAACAGCATCAGATCAGGTGGAAATTAGATGTACTAGGATACGAGTTGAGGTTCCTGAATCAATATCACATTATGGTCCTAGAGGCAAGAAGGTGAGAACTTGTCTCATTCCACTAGTAAATCCTTGGGTGTTCTTAAAGCTGGAATCATAAACTAAACTTTGTAAAAATCATGTGGAGAGATTTCAGAATGAAAAGAAACCGATACTATATTGCCATGAAAACTACTATAACAAGAAGAAGGTCAAATGATGGTTGATTGAAGACAATGTTGGAATAAGTATCTATAGAGCTATGGTTTTTCATTTCTACCTACAGGCTTTATATTATTTTTCAAGTCTCTGCAACACCAACAGCTAGTTAACCATTTGATTTGATATGGATATTTGTGTGTATGTTGGGGATGATGGGGAAATAAATACACACAGCTCTTTTAATCCGTTAAAGAAAAATGTGACTTAACTTGTGCTACTTGAAGTGAATTTAAAATGGTATCTGAATTTCTTCAACATGTATCTGCTTCACAAAAGTGAAATTTTTTACAAACTAAAAAATAATCATAAAAACTGTGGATTGGAATCTAATCCTGCTTTAATTCAAAATGAAAAGCTAGTTTTACTCAAACATATCTAGCTTGAGCAATATTCCCATAATAACTCAAAAGAGCACATAAATTACCTAAGTCTTTAATATCAGTGTTAATTATCAGATAATCAAGAGTCTTTTTGCACATACTATGTGGCTTGATAATTCTGACCTTGGCCAGTTCCTCATACTGCATGGAAAAAGCAGAAGGAACTCAAGAGCAGATATTATTTTTAATAAAAATAACAAACATTTCCCAACATTAATTTTAACTATTATTAGTTTCTATAGGAAAGGTCAAAATAGCATGAACTCATTTTTTGCTGCCCCTTAGAGATACTTGAGGATCTTTCCAATTTTTCTCTCTATTGTAGAGGAATACAATGAAAGTTATTTAGCAATAATGGTGAGTTTTTACTTATATTTTTCAGCAGATTATGGGTCACCATTTTTCTGTTCTTCTAAATGAATCAAGAAAATACAATGTGTCTAAGTGATCAAACACAACATAGTAGGGCAAAAAAAGATTTTTCACGTCAGCAAACCAGGAAAGTAATTTGGTCCAAAGGATTTTTTTAAAATCCTGATTCATGTGGTTTGTTCACACTGGATTTATTGATTATTAATTGAATTAGCTCTATCTACTGGCATTCACCCAGCCTGCCTGAGTTGACATTCCTGTCCTACCTACCATTTACTAGTTGTATGGCCTTTGATTAATTCTCTAAGTCTCAGTTTCTTCAACTTTTTTATAATATTAAAATTTATTACTAATTTAGAATGAAAAGGAACTGATGCTGTAATCTCTCCAGATGATTTTTACAAAGTTTAGTTTATGATTGGCAGCTTTAAGAACACCCAAGGATTTACTAGTGGAAAGAGACAAGTTCTTACCTTCTTGCCTCTAGGACCATAATGTGATATTGATTCAGGAACCTCAACTCATATCCTAGTACATCTAATTTTCAGCTGGTCTGATGCTGTTTACAACCTCAGGAAGTAGCTGCCCCAGGAGAAGAAAAAGACCAATATAATAGCTCTTGATTTTCAGCTTGGAAGATTTTTAGATTCCTTTATAAGGGAGAAACACTTAGGAGAGCCATTATCCTAAGTGAAATAACTCATTATTTTTATTAATAAATAAATTACTTATTTTTACAACATGTTGGGTACTGTTAAAAGCGTTTTGCACGAGTTCATTCATTCATTATTCATAACGTCTCTATGAGATAGTGTATTAGTCCATTTTCACACTGCTGATAAAGACATAACCGAGACTGGGCGATTTACATAAGAAAGAAGTTTAATGGACTCGCAGTTCCACATGGCTGGGGAGGCCTCACAATCTTGGTGGAAGGTGAAAGCACATCTCACATGGTGGTAGACAAGAGAAGAGAAATTGTGCAGGGAAACTCCCCTTTATAAAACCATCAGATCTGATGAGACTTATTCACTGTCACGAGAACAGCACAGGAAAGACCTGCCCCCACGATTCAGTTACCTCCCACTGGGTCCCTCCCAAAACACGTGGGAATTGTGGCAGCTACAATTCAATATGAGATTTGGGTGGGGACGCAGCCAGACTATATCAGATAGATACTACTATTATCACCATTCTATTTTTTTCAGATGAGGAAATGGAGATTCAGAAAAATCACGTCATTTGCCTGAGGTCCGAGTACTATGTGATGGAGCAAAGATTTGAACCCAGGTGGGCAGCTCTGATACCTTGACTTCTGATGACTCTGTTAGGTTCTCTGTCAACAACACTTCCTTAGGTTGTCAGGAAGTTGTAAGAAAATGCTGGTCAGGCGCATAACCCAGTGTCTGGCATATAGTAAGTACTTCAAATTCTTACATATAATTGTCATCCACACAAACTTCTTGGGAATGATAATTAAGTCTCTACTATAAATGAGTTTAATAAGTACAACACAGGTGATGAATAACATGTACCTTAAGCAATGTAGATGTGTACCAATTTTCCCACTGAGAAAGCTCCATTTTTCTATTGTTGGTGACATCATTCTCTCCATCACTCAGAATTGGTTATTAAAAATACTTTATATATACATACAAAATAAAGAATAATAAAACCATTATCAGTTTCACTGGGCTAAAGTTAAGGTGTTGGCAGGACTGGCTCCTTCTGAAGAATCCAGTTCCTTTCCTTTTCCATAATCTAGTGGCCATTTGCATTCTTTAAATCCTGGCCCCTTCCTCCATTGACAAAGCACATCACTACAATCTCTGCTTCTGACATCCCATCACCATCTCCTCTGGCTTCTCATGTGTCCCTCTCATAAGGACCATTGTAGTTATCTCAGGCCCACCTGGGTAATGCAAGCTAAAACTGTTCCATCTCAAAATCCTTAAATTAATCACATTTGTAAAGTCCCTTTTGCCATATCAGGTTATATTCACAGGAGCCAGAGAGTAGGGTATGAACATATTTGGGGGGCCATTATTTAGACTACTACACTCCCATCCTTTTTGTTTTCTTTTTTTAAAATTAGTGCTAGCATCCTAAGCTAGCTCTGTTTCCTTACATGTCTAATCTAATTGCCTCCTACTTGGTCTGCTGGTTCAGAGGTGAAGCAAAGGTGATATTGAGAAGTATACACATTCTATGGGTACCAATTTGAGAGGCTGTCAAAAGATGCCAGAGAATGTTTTTATTGCAATTTTGTACTGAGTTACTAACTTTGTTTGCTGTCCATGAAACATATAAAAGTGTCCCTAATATTATTTCTGTATTGTTTCATGTCTAGGCAAATGTCAACACTAGATAGGGAGAGAGAGTGCAGATGCATTGTCTTTGGGCACCATTTATCTTCAATGTGTCAGTATACCTGCCTCAGTTGTTCTCTGTTACCAATCCTACACTGCAATACCAAATCCACCCTTTCAAAATACAGGATACTGGATTATTTAACAACAACAAAAAATGCACACACAATAAGGAACAAAGATAGTCAGTGGCTCCCAATTGCCTACAGTCATGATTCTCAAATGTATTCAAGTTCAAGAATAACTAAGTCACGTTGCTCCAGGAATGTCATAAATTAAAAAAAAAAAAAAAAAAATTAGCATCAAATCTACATACATGCCTGCCGGTAAATCCTGATCCTGCCCTTAGTAGCTATCTATCTATGCATCTTTGGGTAGAGTGCCTGTCCTCTTGGAGACTTTGTCCCCTAATCTGAAGCATTTGTGGAGAGAATAAAATCAGATATTACCTATAGGGCATTTAGCACAACACCTGGCACTTGATAGGGGCTCAAAAATCTTACACCCTTCTCGCTCCTTCAGATAAATACCATGCTGTTCACAGAAAACTATGAAATGTTAATTATTCAAATTAGAAGCAATATTTTTTAACAGACTGTGTGATATATACAATAAAATATAAACTCTAAGGGGAAGATCTCAAGAAAGCAAAAGCTATTAGACCAAACACAATTAACTAAGTCTCTATTTTGGAATAAATCATCCTTGGCTATCTTCATATATTGACACGGACTAACATTTGCTAGCAGATAAGCAGAAGCAGCGGGTGCCAAATTTCAAGAAAAATATTTTGGATAGAAAAATTGCAAAAAAAAAATTGGGGTGGAGAAAAGTCCCTATTATGTTCTGAACAAGTTGAAAAAGTCTTACATTATTTGATTTTAACCTCAGAAACTTCAGATCAAGTCATAAAATAAGAATAATCTATGGGGACATAGTGGGAAGAACCTTTCAGATAAATCCAAATTGCCTGCCTTGAACTTCCAAATGCCTTTAGTTTGGTTCCAACTGATCTTTTCAAAGTTTTCTCCCTGAAAGCCCTCTGTCCTAGTCAGATTAGTCTGAAGATCCCTGGCGAATTTCCTTCGTGCTTATCACTGCACCTGCTTTTCTGTTATTTCTACACCAAGGTGACAAAATCCAATGCTACAGCTCCAGGCCATGACAAACTGCAGACTCAGAGTGACCAGATCTTATAATTTTTTAAGAGAAGCTGGGACTCTGGAATTTGGTGTGCAGTTTCCTAAATTTTAAATATGTAAAACTAATTTAAAATGTTTAAAAAAATTGAATTAGCTAAAGAAAACATACCCGCAGGCTAGATTAAATCCCCAATAAGCAGCTCTGATCTTTGCAAATCATTAAGGTGCAGCTCAAGTCTCCTTCCTCAGTGCTGAATGTCTGGAGGGATTCCATCTTCCCACACGTCTTCTTTTGGACCCAACTTCCTCTTGTACTTTCATTCTTTTCTCTCTTTAGAACATATTTTTGGGCTCTTTTAAGCTACTGGTTCATGTTATTTTAAGTTTCTGGAGGCAATGATTATATATTGAAATAATTTTTATCTTGTACTATTTTTCTAAACTCAGAATACAATGAATTGGGTGAATGAATAAATTACATCAAAGCTTCTTTTCCAATTTCTATTGACATAATGATCATCATCTGTTTATCCAATAAATTCTTTTTTTATTTTTACTTCTCCATATGTTTGGCTATGGAGCAGGAGGTCATCTACGGTTTTTCTTTCACCCCAATTCAAGAAGGGCACAATCAACAAATATAGATGAAAACACATGTATTTGGACATAAGGCTTATTCTAACCAGTCAAGTTGAGGTATTCTCCTATGCACACTGGATCTAGAAAAAAGACCCTGATAGGTGGAATTGTTTGGGAGGATTTTTGTGTTACTTATTCATAAGCTGTCTTCATCATCTTGTTTGAGGTATTGAGGTTATATCAGAAAGGAAACTATATTTAATTATAATATCAAAAATCCTAAACTGAATCCAACTTAAACCAAACTATTTATGTACCATAGTGTCATATTTTGGTTTGGTTTGGTTTTAATAATTATTTTTTTATTTCAATAGTTTCTGGGGTATGGGGTGGTTTTGGGGGTACATGGATAAGTTCTTTGGTAATTTCTGAGATTTTGATCCACCTATCTCCCAAGCAGTGTAGACTGTACCCAATGTGTAGACTTTTATCCCTCATCCCCATCCCTACCTTCTCTCCGAAGTCCCCAAAGTCCATTATATCATTCTTATGCCTTTGCATCCTCATAGCTTAGCTCCCACTTATAAGTGAGAACATACAATATTTGGTTTTCCGTTCCTGAGTTATTATACTTCGCTTAGAATCATGGCCTCCAGCTCCATCCAGTTTCCTGCAAAAAGCATTATTTTGTTCCTTTTTATGGCTGAGGAGTATTCCATGGTGTGTATAGACCACATTTTCTTTATCAGCTCGTTGGTTGATGGGCACTTAGGTTGGTTCCATATCTTTGCAATTGCGAGTTGTGCTGCTATAAGCATGCATATGCATATGTGACATGTTTTTGAATTTTATAGCCCATAAGTGGCTTCCATTTGTGTGAGGAAACTGAGAAATGTCTATGTGTTGAAACAAAAAACTCCACTTCTGTTTCGGTTAATGTCCTTTCTTCCCTAACCATGTCCAATGCGTCCCTTATGGAAGTTTTTGTTGTATCAGTCTATTATAGGCCCTAGTGACTTTTGTCTATAGTTCAAATTGCTGTCCAAATTGTAAAGTAAAGTACTGCAGCTGTTATGACAACTCCGGGCTGTTGCAATTGATGGATGGCAGCAAGACACAGTTTGAGAACATCGGCTTCATACAAAGTGCTGCTTACCAGCACTTATAGCTGGGGAGAACTAACTAATTTCTGGAGCTTCTGTTTTCTCACCTGTAAAATGAGGATAGTAATATGTAGTTAATGGAAGCATTAAGAGAATTAAAAGGTATATGTAAACTACAAGCGGTAAAAAAAATTTTAGCTATTATACATTTTCCCTTTCCCTTCCCCTCCTTTCTACCCTTCTGATGTGAGAATCTACAGAATCTGCCCACTTTTCCTCCGGAAGGATGTGGACTCTCAAGAAGATGTTTTTATTTGGTTTGAATCCCATTTGTAATTTCTCTCCATGGAGGTACTTTAAATATTATTGGATATTTATTTCATCCACTTATTAATCCGACAAATATTTGTTTTTCTTTTGAGTCATCTATAGAATGAAATGAAAGCTGAGTTGATGAAACTTACAATATATACTGACACATAATTAATCAGAGTGATGCCATCAGAGTAAATTATGCTCTTCCCTAAACGGGCAAACTTTAAATACAAGAAGGAAGAAGGCTTGCTGGTTACAAGGTTAAAATTTAACAGGAAATCTTTGTGTGACCTAATTTAGCCATGTGTTAACTACAAGGCCAGCACTGGAGACTCATTAGAAAGGATATCAAAATTTTATTAAGATGTAAAGTGCAAGACATAATTATATAGTGTTTTACCTTATGACAGATACTTACAAGAACCTCAGCATTCATTCATTCAAGAATTAGTTACAGGCATTGAACACCATGCATATACTAAACAGGTGGGAAGCATCTTTAATTAGTAAATATAATATTGTATCCAGATTAGGCAGTGATTCCTTGAGAGAAGATGGAATCCAATAGACTTACTAAGGGATTCCTTGTCTTACCAATGATAGGAGAAAATAAAGGATTTTTATAGGTTAGCCTCAAAAAGAGAAGGTTAATGAATAAATCACAACTGGTTTCAAAATATAAAGGATTTCAATGAGAAAAAAAATGAAATGTTTTTAATTACCATTGTAAAGTCGAGACAATAAAACTGACCTAAAGAGAGTGAGAGATTTTTCTGATGATTGGATAAAGAAAATTTGTGTATTTATGTGGAATAAAATCATATCTTTTGCAGTAACACAGATGGAACTAGAGGCCATTATCGTGATGGAAACAACTCAGACATAGAGAGACAAATCTTGCATGTTCTCACATATAAGTGGGAGCTAAATCATGTGTACATATGGACATAGAGTACGGCATGGTAGACTCAAAAGGTTGAGGGAGTGGGAATGGGGTGGATGATGAGAAATTGCTTAATGGATACAATATGCAGTATTTGGATGGTGGATACTCTAAAAGTCCTGATTTCACCACCATGCAATCTATGCGTGTAACAACATTGCACTTGTACCCCATAAATACACATACATAAAAGTAAACAAAACAAGAAGAAAAAATGATTCCTGATGAGCCAAAGGAAAAACTAGAGAGGTGCTAAAGCACAAGAAATTCTTAGGAAAGTTTTATATTTTTTGTCTAGGAGGTTTCAAGACAAAACAATCATTCACCATCAGAGAGGGTTTCAACGTTCATTGACATTGAAAGTGCGTGACATGTAATGATATATGTTGTAAGAAAACGTCAAAGATTCTCCTTTATTATCACTCCCACACATACCATTCAAAAGATTGCTGAAAAACAGCTATTCATCTTTTACTTTAAAACCTTTAGAGAAATCATTCTTTCACTGCTTTTTGATAATATATCACAGCATCTTTATTTCTCCCAGCTATGGTGTTTCTTGATATACATCCTAAATTACTAGGCAGAAGAAACAACTGACATAAGTTGTTCTGGGTACCCACCTACTATGAAAAGCCTGAAGTGTTAAAACTAACTTAGAGACTGCTTTTCTTTCCTTTCAACTTTTATTTTAGGTTCAGGCAATGCATGTGCAGGTTTATTACGTGGGTGTATTTGTGACATTGAGGTTTGGGATATGAATGATTCTGTTACCCAGGTAGTGAGCATAGGACTCAATAGTTAGTTTTTCAGCCCTTGCCCCACTTCCTTTCTCCCTCTAGTAGTCCCCAGTGTCTATTGTTGCCATCTTTATATCCATGTGTACCTGATGTTTAGTTCCCACTCGTAAGTAAGAACCTGTGGTATTTGGTTTTCTGTTTCTGCATTAATTCATTTAGGATAATGGCCTCCAGCTGCATCCATGTGGCTGCAATGGATATGATGTGGTTCTTTTTTATGGCTGCATAGTATTCCATGATACATATGTACCATATTTTCTTTATCTAACTCACAATTGATGGTCACCTGAGTTGATTCCATGTCTTTGGTATTATAAATAGCGGAGCAATGAACATATGAACGCAGGTATCTTTATGGTAGAATGTTTCATTTTCTTTTGGATCTATACCCAGTCATGGGATTGCTGGGTCAAACGGTAGGTCTGTTTTAAGTTCTCTGAGAAACCTCTAAACTGCTTTCCCCAGTGGCTAAACTAAATTTTCATTCCCACCAACAGTGTATAATCCTTCCTTTTTCTCCATAACCTTGCCAGCATCTGTTATTTTTTGACTTTTTAATATCAGCCATTATGATGGATGTGATACGGTATCTCACTGAGTTTTGTTTGCATTTCTCTGATGATCAGTGATGTTGAGCTTTTTTCATAGGCCTGTTGGCCACATGCATGTGTAAAGATTGTTCTCTCAAGTCTGGTTTCATCTAGTGAGTTCTCATACCCAGTACGCTAAGGATCAAGATCATTTGCTTTCCTTTTATTCACTGTTGGAAACAATTTATGCCAGAAAAAAAATATGCCTTCAATTTTTAAAAATATTTTAATTTTTGTGGGTACATAGTAAGTGTATATATTTGTGAGGTGCATGAGATGTTTTGCGACAGGCATGCAATGTGAAATAAGCCCCTCATGGAGAATAGGATATCCATTCCCTCAAGCATTTATTCTTTGTGTCCCGAACAATCCAATTACACTCCCTTAGTTAATTTAAAATGTACAATTAAGTTATTATTGACAGCCACTCTGTTGTATTATCAAATAGTATACCTTATTCATTCTAATTTTGTACCCATTAATTATTCCCATCTCCTCCCACCACAGCCCTCTACCAACTTCAGTTAATTAGAGTCATTTCTACTATTTTTATTGGAAAAAGACTTGCATACTTAAAGGTCAGATTTTTATATGTGAGAGACAGGGACTAGGAGAGATAAATGGCCTGTAATTAAAAGTTAGGATGAGACCACTGGTGAGCTACAGAACAGTTGGGAACATCTTCTGTCGACTCCAACAACCAAAGAATTCATTATCCAAACTAGAACACTTTTGAGAGTGAAAAGCTGAGGAGCTAGACAATAGGTATAAACTGGAACTGTCCCAGATGAACCTGGATATAGGGTCACCCAATCTATAACCAAATTTCATACACAATAAAAATGATGGGGCCAGGTGCAGTGACTCATGCCTGTAATCCCAGCACTTTGGGAGGCCGAGGAGGGCGGATCACCTGAGGTCAGGAGTTCGTGAAAACCCGTCTCTGCTAAAAATACAAAAATTAGCCAGGCATAGTGGTGTATACCTGTAATCCCAGCTACTGTGGAGGCTGAGGTGGGAGAATCACTTGAACCCGGGAGGTGGAGGTTGCAGTGAGTCAAGATTGTGCCATTGCACTCCAGCCTAGGCAAAAAGAGAGAAACTCCACCTCAAAAAATAAAAAATAAAAAATGATGTTAGGACCTCTTTAAGTTACACCAAAAAAGGAGCTTCCCTGTATGTGATTTACAGACACCTAGAATGACTACTTTGACAATGTGTGACCATACGAGGAAGAATACTTACATTACTTAAATTCATTCTTACACCTGTTACCAAAGAAAATGCTGAACTCCCACGATACCGCTCTTACATTCTTTCTTTTGCTCATAGGATAGTTCAAAGAAGCAATGTTAAAAAAGAAACATGGTAATTAGACTGCCACTGTTCATGAATGAGAAATTTCTGAACTCATCTCCCGTCAGAAGAGTATGCTTCTTAGCCTAACACAAACAGCAAATGTTGTATTTGCTCTGCACGTCATGGTATCTTGTATTTGCCAGAGAGCTCTGAATCAGGAAATTAGCCCTCATGAAATTAGATAATACACTTCCATTGCTTATTAGAAAGTAAATTTTCTAGGTGACACTGACACAGGATCCTTAAGAACAACTCTTCCAAATCGGCATTATTTTATCTCCAATATATATTACTCTTCTGAGAGATGTATTTTTTGTAAATAGCAGATGCTCTTGCTAGCTAGTGCACAGAGTTGCTCTCAGCTGGCTCTAACCATTGTTCTTTTATTCCCCTTTAACATTTTCCTGTCCCTCCCATTTCTCAAGTTACCATACCCAGCTAAATATCTAAGCATTGCTTAAGAAACCCATTTTCCTCATCTGTAAAATGAAAATTTCAGGCTAAACAATGCTTAAGAGGCTTTCCTAGCTTTAAATTTTTTCAA
This sequence comes from Hylobates moloch, assembly GCF_009828535.3. Classification (NCBI taxonomy): domain Eukaryota; kingdom Metazoa; phylum Chordata; class Mammalia; order Primates; family Hylobatidae; genus Hylobates; species Hylobates moloch. The sequence goes on from NW_026652277.1 coordinate 20,200,726, forward strand.
TTAGATCTCATTGGTACCATTGCAAGCATGTCCAAAAATAGCATCCACCTTGTACTCCCTGCTTCGATTGTGACACTACAACATTCTGTTATAAACCATTTGTATTTCTAAGTACTCTGCTCTTAGAAACCAGGACTCTTTACTGCAGAACCTAATCAATCTAGATTTTTTACTGTAGAATATAAGACTTCCAGTGACTGAGTTTCTAATAACTTTCTAGCCTGTCTTTGATTATTCCTTCACAGTCCCTCTCAGGAAGCCAGTCCAAATAACTCACTCTAATGAAACATAATTTTTCAAGGTTTTGACAGTTTGTTTCTGCTTCTTTTCTAATTTGTATTACCCTCTCTTTACTTTATAGTTGACATATCTATTGCATACTTCAGGATTCAAACTATTTTCTTCTAACCATTTTGCCTTAATCCCCTTTCTCATGACTATTTGTACATTTAATCAATTTTCCATTATTTTTCATACAATGATAGCCCTCATTCATGTTTATTTAACAAACATGGAGGGATAATTATTATGTGTACAAGGCACTGAGCCAAAAGCTATGAACAAAACAAAATGGTGAAAGTTCCTGCCCTCAGGGAGCTTATATTTTATGGAGAAGACAGACCATTGGCCTTAAATGAATGCTAAATAATAAAAGCAATAATACTACTACTGATAAGGAAGCAGGGAAGAAAGTGAGCAGAGGAGTGGGAGAGGCCTCACTGAAGAGATGGCACCTGAGGGTGGCATTTGAAAGAAATGAGGGAATAAATCATCTGAAAATCTGGTAGAATCATTTTCCAGTGAAGATCAAGGGCAGGGGCCCAGAGGTGAGAACAAGGTTTAAGAAGCAGCAATAAGATTGATGTGGCTGGAGCCAAAATCCTACCTTACCCGCTTATCCTGTTGGCCTTCCTATTCCTCACTGTTCCCCTCATTCACTCTGATTTAGCTGCTCTGGCTCCCATACAATTCCTCAAACATATCAAGCATGTTCCAAACTCGGGGCCTTTGTACGTGCTGTTTGCCCCACTCAGAATGCTCTTTACAAGAAAATTTCATGCTTCTTCTATCCGTTTGGAGTTCTGATCAAACATCACTTAACAACTTTCTCTCTCCTTGCCTGGCTTTACTTTTATCCATAGATATGATTCCATGTGGATTTGCAATTTTATTTGCCTGCCTCCATCTGCTAGAATATAGTTCTTGCTGTTTTGTTCATTTCCTCAAATTTCAGGACATTTCCTAGCAGATAGATGGAACTCAATGAATATTTGTTTGATGTGTGGTCCATGAATGTTTATAAAATTCAACAGGTCCTACCAACCTGGCAACTTGAATTTGTAGTATGTCAGAGTTTTAAATCTTTGAAACAATTTGAGAAGCAGAGTGTCCTAATGATTTTCATAACTACCAAATTATTCGAGTTTAAATACTAAAAACGTCCCAGAAAAGAAAGGGACTGTTAGAGAAATTCCAGTGATTGTGAAATGGAAGTTGTAACTCTCTAGAAAAATAAAGAAAAAAAGAAAAAGCAGGCAATTCTCAAGCTGTTACTGTGGGAGACTGTGGTCAATAAAAAAATGGCAGTGATACTGCAAGGTCAAGCCACCACAAACAAAAATAAATTAAATACTAGGAATATATTTCTCAACTGCAGAAGACTTTTGAACTGCAATTGAAGACTTACATGAAAGCCTTAAAGATCTTCTTATAGATGCAACTTTTTTAAAACACAGTTAAAGGCACAGCAATCTTCCAAAGTAGTTAGTTATTATTGTCACAGCTTTGCAGATGAGGAAACTAAGGCCTGGGAAGTGTAAAGGATGAACACAAATTTAAATCTAAATCTGTCTGGCCCAAATATGATATTAAAAAGCGAGGTTTAGAATTAGAAGCCAAAATCCTCAAGCAAAGGTTGACTCTCCCTAGTGTTGGCTTTAAGAAGAGAGAGATTCAATCATTTAGAATAATTTAGGATGTTCATCAGAAACCCTTTATGAAAATGACTTTTGAAGCTTCAAGGGAGTATTTTTTAGTACCTGGAAATTTCACTTAGACAAAGTGGACACAACTTTGTTAGGACTTATTCAACTTATTAAAAAGGAAAAAAAAAACAGCTACCCCTTCAAAGAAAGAATATAAACATTTATCTTCAGCAGAGTGAAAAGTATTAAAAGCCATGATCCCAAACTCACTCAGTGATCCAAGCAAATCCAGAAATAATCACAAGCCAGGTGAAATGTTGGCAAGCTATGCAGAGGGGAGGGCTAGGAACAGATTAGAGAGAAGGAAAGGGACTTTGGGTATCGAAAGGAAAACAATTCGATCAGGCTACTTATGCCAATAAATCATTTCCTGAATTCTTTCAATGTGATGTAGAATTCCCAGACATAATTAGTTTTCTGTTATTGTGTCTCTTCCCCATATCCAAATTTCTGTTGATGCCAGTCTCCCACTGTAATAATGGTATTTAAAGATGGGGCCTTTGGAAATAATTATGTTTAGATGAGGTCATGACAGTGTGAGCTCATGACAAGATTAGTGCCCTTATATGGTGACTCCAGAAAGTCTCATGCATGCTTTCTTTCTCTGCCATGTGAGGGCACAATAAGAAGGTAGCTGTCTGCAAACCAGGAAGTGAGCCCTCACCAGAACCCAACTGCTAGCACCTTGATCTTAGACTTATGACCTCCAGAAGGGTGAGAAAATAAATTTTTCTTACTTAAGCCACACTGTCTGTGGTATTTTTCCGTGGCAGCCCAGATTGACTAACATAGGGCCTCAGAAAACACAAGAAAAGTTCTAACAGAAGAATAAAGTTATAGTGTAACTGTACATTTTTTTCAGAGGAAGCACTGAAGTGGAGGAATGCTTACCTTCCTACACTCATTCATAAGAGTTAGTCAGCAAACCTACATAATACACACTTTTGTGGACTCTAGCTTCTAACTGAATCAAACACATAGCTACTTGGCATAGAACTAAAGAGACTGTTTTATTTACAAGCTGGATACTAGCTAATTTTGATGAGTCCTTATTACTGGCAGCAGTCTTTCTTTGAAAATAGCAATTTACAATGAATACAATAGTTGTACCTTTCCCAGTATTATGGTATGATAGAAACATCAGACATCTTGCTGATTCTTTCTTTTTGGCTTAGTAGCCATTGTTGACAGAATGACTGTTATATTAAAAGAGCAAGTGTTTTCCTGGGAATCTAATGGCATCCTAAACCAAGAAGGTAGGTGATATGTTCATGGATTTTTATGACTGTGAGTTGAGTTGAATGAGTTAAGTCTTCCATAAAAGTAAACGGCAACTTAAGAAGACCTACCCTCCACAGAGGAAAATAATTAGGAAAAAATTAACAGAAATGAGTCAGAAAAAAATGATACCCTTGGGTATCATAAAAAGCAAAGAACAGAAACACACATTTAGCAAATTCAAGTAAAATAAGTATCATAAAGTTGAGGGTAACCTCAAAATGAGGAATACAGCTGTCATCAGACACCTCCTCTCTTCCCATTTCCTCTTTGAACTTATTGCTTTCATTCTGAATAATGTCAGATTGCACGTAATAGGGTGTGCATGTGTGTTCCCTCCAAATCTCACGTTGAAATGTGACCTCCAGTGTTGGAGGTGAGCCTGGTGGGAGGTGTTTGGGTCATGGCGGTAGATCCTTTATGAATGTTTTGGTACCCTCCCCATGGTAATGAGTGAGTTCTTACTCTGGTAGTTCACCCAAGAGCTGGTTGTTTAAAAAAGTTGGAACCTTTTCCTCTCTCTCTTGCTCTCCCTCTTACCATGCAATACACTGGCTTCCTCTTTGCCTTTGGCCATGACTGTAAGTTTCCTGAGGCCCTCACCAGGAAGGAGCAGTTGCTGGTGCCATGCTTGTACAGCCTGCAGAATCATGAGCCGAAGAACCTCTTTTCTTTCTAAATTACCCAGCCTCAGACATTCCTTTACAGCAATACAAATGGATTAATACACCATATCTCCCAATTCTTTGTGTTCTGTCAACACTGCACTTCATTATCAGTCTTTCACTGTCCCTATTCCACATTCCCAAGAAAGTCTGTTCAATCTTTATTCAACTAGCTTTGGTGAGTAAATGGCAGGTAAGTGTTAAGAAACACAGGGAAGTATGTGTCTATTACCTATGCAGAGTCACAGGCTGAAAAACATGTGTCCAAAAACTTCCTGTGTCTTTAGATTGCATATGACCATCTTATTCTAGGACAATAAAACGGGGTCATATGTCATTCACTATAATGACTCCAAACTCCAGGAGACAACCTGATGCTTATGCAAATATGCTGAGTGCCATAACGACAACTCCAAATGCTAGTGGGTAGGAATTCTGCATTCAGAGTAAAGCGCATGCTTGGTTCAGTCAAGGAGGGCAGCTGCATCTTCTCCCCCAGACACTAATGGATCTTTGATTTTTTCATTTGCAAGCAAGAAGTGGCCATTCAGGCAGTACTTCCTGGAATAAAAAAAAATTTCCAAAGTTGGTTGGATTTGTCAACCACCATACATGACATTATTTTTATATAACAATAAGAGTTTAAGTTCCTTATTGGTCTCTACATTACTCTTGCTTTTTGTATTACCATATTAGACCCAGGGGCTAGAATTCAAGTGACTATAGCCTATTGCCACCAGTTTATTCCTTCAAGGGGGAATGAAATTCCCATGTCACTTTTTGTGAGGAGGTCGAAAAGATTAGATACCTGCAGCCTTGGAGTGCCATGTGCCTAATGAATTGCGCCTACCCCATGTAATGGGAAATATAGACAATAGCCATTGAATTGTCCCCTCTCGTTGTCTGTAGGTCACAGATAAAACAGTCATTACCCATCAATTTCAGGAAAGGTAACGGGGAAGAAGAGGATGGCCAAAAAATTAAAAAATGAGCTTTAAAGACTCCTTGAAAGCAGGGTTTATTTCTAAGAAAATTATTTCATTATTCAGACTTCTTTTTACTTCCATAATCCTTTCTTTCTCTTTTTCTTTTTTTTTTTAAGACAGGCTTCAGTCTGTTATTTAGGCTGGAGTGCAGTGGCATGATCATGGCTCAACTGTAGCCTTGACTTCCCCAGTTCAAGCGATCCTTCCATCTCTGTCTCCTGAGTGCTGAGGCCACAGGTACATGCCACCCAACCTGGCTAGTTTTTAAAACATTTTTATAGAGATGGGGTCTCCTTATATTGCCTAAGCTGGTCTTGAACTCCTGGGCTCAAGTGATCCACCCACCTCGGCCTCCCAAAGTGCTGGGATTACAGGCATGAGCACTGCACCTGGCCCCACTTCCATAATTCTTATATGTCATCCACTTCTCTAAACATCAGCAGTTATTAAAAGCATTAGATTTGTTGAAGATAGGTTCAGGAGGCTGCGGTTCCTGAAAGCACAGATTCAAAAGGATTGCAACAGATACCATAGAGTGAGGGTACCGGCAAATTTGAGCTCCTGGATGGTACCTATAAGAATATATGGAGGTTAAACACTCTAGGACCCTTCAATTGCCAATGTGTCTAAAACTTGATTCTTTCATTTCACACCAGGAATGAATTTAATTTATATTCAGAGTTAAAAGACATCCTTCAATTCAATCATTCAGCATAGTTGTTAAGCACTTACTATAATCCAGACATAGTGCTAAAGATGCACTGGTGTTAGAGTTGCCAAATAAAAAATATAGAATAGCCAGTAAGTTTAAATTTCCAATAAACATTCAAATAGTGCATTGGGCATATTTATTGTTTATCATCTGGAAGTCAAATTTAACTGGGTGTTCTTTGTTTCTTTCCTTTTTTAGAGAAAGGGTCTCCCTCTGTCTCCCAGGCTGGAGTGCAATGACATGATGATAGCTCACTGCAGCCTGTGCTCGAGTGATCCTCCCAATCCTCCCACCTCAGCCTCCTGAGTAGCTGGGACTATAGGCATGTGCCACCATGCCTAGTTGGCATGTTCTGTATTCTTGCTAAATCTGGCAACCCCTGTTGGTGTACAAGATGGGCCCAGGCACTGCTCTCAAGCTGCTCAGTTATTTTTTTTTTTATTTAAACTCTCATGATTGCCAGTCACACAGTGCTGGTACTGAGATATCCGTGTCTAGAACACTGTATAGCTAATATTAATTACAAAATCAAATTATTAAATTTTTAACTCATTAACTGTAGGTATTTTTATAGGAAACATGAGGTTTATTTTAATCTAGCTTCTGAAGGCCTGCTTCAGATCCACCAAAACAAAATATTCCAGGTTGGAAGTCAAGAAATATTAATATAGTTGAGAAGAACTTCACTCCTTTCTGATGCCACACAAATCCTAGTGACCAGGGCTTTTCCATTCACACTCCTTGTTATGAACTAAATGTTTGTGTCTCCCCAAAATTTATAGATTAACATCTAATCCCTACTGGGACAATGTTAGGAGGCAAAGTCTTTATTTTTATATTTATTTATTTTTGAGACAGAGTCTTGCTCTGTCCCCCAGGCTGGAGTGCAGTGGCACAATCTTGGCTCACTGCAACCTCCACCCTCCAGGTTCAAGTGATTCTCATGTGTCAGCCTCCTAGGTAGCTGGGACTACAGATATGCACCATGATGCCTGGCTAATTTTTGTATTTTTAATAGAGATGGGGTTTCACCATGTTGGCCATGCTGGTCTTGAACTCCTGGCCTCAAGTGATCTGCTCACCTCAGCCTCCCAAAGTGCTGAGATTACTGGCATCAGCCACTGTGCCCAGTGGAGGCAGAGTCTTTAGGTCATGAGGGTGGAGCCCCCATGAATAGGATTAGTGCCTGATATGGTTTGGCTGCTTCACCACCCAAATCTCATCTTGAATTCTCCCAGTGGGAGTTAATTGAGGTAATTCTCCCAGGAGGCAAGTCTTTCCTGTGCTGTTCCTGTAATAGTGAATAAGTCTTACAAGATCTGATGGTTTTAGAAAGAGAAATTCCCCTGCACAACCTCTCTTTGCCTGCTGCCATCCATGTAAGACATGACTTGCTCCTCCTTGCCTTCTCCCATAATTGTGAGGCTTCCCCAGCCATGTGGAACTGTTTAAGTCCATTAACACTTTTTCCTGGATAAATTCCCCAGTCTCGAGTATGTCATTATCAGCAACATGAAAACAGACTAATACAATGCCATTATAAAAGGAAACCCAGAGAGCTCTCTCTCCTCCATTTAGGGACACAAGAAGTAGTTGGGCAGTGAGCACCAGAAAGAGGGTCCTCACCAGAACATGACCATGGTGGTATCCATGATGGATCTCAGACTCCCAGACCTTAGAGCCATGAGAAATCAATGAACAACTGAGTGAGTTGTTCATAACTCACTCAGTCTATGGTACTTTGTTTAGCAGTCTGAGCTGACTGAGGCACCACCTCTGACCTGTGGGTATCAAGATCCTTAGATAGCATCGTGGCTATTCCCATGACGCAGCCCAGGTAGGGTTGACAAACCTTCAGGATACAGGTTTATTTCCCAATGCTGGACAATCCTGGTGTCATTCTAAACCCAAAAATATATTCCTACCCTTCCCTTGATGCTCAAGATTTTTTTAAAAAAATTTCTCTCCCTGAACTGCAAAGAAATTTCACCAGTACGCTACAGGTGATGATTTCTTGCTTTTGTCCCCACAGATTAACGATTTTGTTTCGTAGAGGAGGAAGAGGAGAAGAATTCACTCTGAGTTTCTTACCTCTGATGCCTCCGTCCCCATCCTGCAGACTTTCCTAGGATTTTCCCAGTCTTCTGTGACCACCTGGAGGAGTTCATGAAGGAAAAGCCTGCAAGCGTGGGGGACCCCCCCTATATTTATAGTCCCCTTCCCCCAGGGGATTCACCCTCCCATTGAAGTGCACACTCAACCAAGCTCCACCTATTTACCCACCAGCCCTAGTAGGAGTCTGCTTATGGAGTCCGCTGCATCTACCCGGATAAGCCAGTGTTTGCAGTTCTTGTCTCTCCCTGCAGGCACCCGTCTCTCCCTAGACTCTGGGATGGTTGGTTGCCTCTCCACTATTCCAATGGGTAGGAAAAGGAATGTTCAAGGCAGGTTCAAAGGTATTGTCTTTCTGGCTTTTTAAAAACTGACATTTGGGAGCAAGGGTCTTTGCAGCTATCTACATCTAAGTAGAAACTAGAAATGTTTGGGTATTTTGGTTTTGTTTTGAGACAGGGTCTCACCCTGTCACCCAGGCTGGATGGAGTGCAGTGGTACAATAACATCTCACTGCAGCCTCAACCTCCCGGGCTCAAATAATCCTCCCACTTCAGCCTCCCAAGTATCTGGGACTACAGTTGTGCCACCATGCCCAGCTAATTTTACTTTTATTTTTTGTACAGATGAGGACTCACTATGTTGCCCAGGCTGGTCTTGAACTCCTGGGGTCAACCAATCTGCCCACCTTGGCCCCCCGAAGTGCTGAGATTACAGGCGTGAGCCACAGTGCCTGGCCAGATATGTCTCTTAAAGCTCCTCTACTAGTCCTTACTATTGGGCCTGCCCAGCTCCTGACCCCTTTTCTGTGAACTGTGCCCACATCTCACCCCTCCCCTCACATAGTGTAGGAACAACCATTTTGCAACCTGTTGTCATCTCCCTCATGACCAGAATTGAGCAGTTGAGTTAAAATGGACAATAGGTCATTCTCCAGAAATGTCACAACTGGGATTAGGAGAAGGAAATTCTCTGTCTCTATGTCTCCACTCCACTTTATGATTAAACGTTTGCTGGGTTTTCTGCCACTTGGACTGAGAAGTGGAGAAAGTCATGTGAAGACAGAGATGGAATGGCTATACAGAGATCAGACCATTCTGGATGCTAAACTCCTATCATGTCTTTGAGTCCATTCAATGCCAGAGTTCCTTATAGCTTAAGTGATCGTGAATAGGGCCTTTTTATAAAAAATTAACCAAATATATCCCAACTCCAATAGCTCCCCAGGTGATTTTGATCCACATAGAGTTTGAAACCATTATCCTAATCTTCATCTCACTATTTCTTGACCACATAGTGACATCCACAATCACCTTAAAAAATTTTGATTTTCAGCCCACAATTTGGCAAAGTGGATTATAAATTCATTACCCTAGGTAGGCATTGAGAATTAAAAATAAGTTCATATCCTGCTGTTTTCATCATTATTAGTGAATCTGGGAACCTTTCCTCTCTTCTTTTCGTCTTCTATTTTCCATTAAAATCTAAAGTGATGGCTATTAGAGGAAGAGCAGAGAATCAGCCAGTGAGCGTTGGTGGACAGGGCTCCAGAAAGAAGAATTTCCTGTTGTAGCTCTTCTTACACCAACCTTGGCCCAGGTGATGGCTGAAGTGTTTGTTCGTCAAAACAAAATTATACTTCCAAAGAAAAATACAATTATTTTGCCTTTTAATAAGAAGACCTTGCATTTTCTGTCTTGGGAAACAGCTTCTGGAGTTAAATATCTCCCAAGATAATAAAGAACTAAGATGAAGGCAATTTAAGTAATTGTGTATATGATAAAATGGATGAAAATGCTCAGAGACTTGCATAATTCATACATATTTTCTACAGATTGCAGGCGGGAGTAAATGTTTACTAATTAAGTTGGTAGCCTATTATTCGAAAAAACGAAACTTGATTATAATAATTGTTACTCATTTATCCTGCAAAAACCTTCCAACTGCCAAAGTAAAAAGTCTTTTTGAGGCAGTTAATAGTTGGCTCATTTCATACCCTTGGCACATTCTGTTTTCCCGCTAGAGGCATATGTATGCTGTTCGGTAGATGCTGTGAGATGATAATGACCAACAGGGATCATTTCGGCATTTATGAAATTTACAGGAAGATAATTTTTTCTCTAAATTGACTGAACTTGGAATGGAATTGTAATGATCCCAAACAGATAAAAATAGAACATATTTTCCTTTAAGGTTCCTCAACAATTATTTAATTTAAAATGCATTGCATTTTGGTATTTAAATAAATTCACTGTCTGTTTGCAAATATCAATCACCTTCCAAACTAATATATAAGTGATAATTTGGAAGGTGATTGATATTTGCAAACAAACAGATACCAAATGGTACACTGCAGAGAAAGAAAAAAAGAACATTTCCACACAATGTTTTTTGATTATCACTTTTTCTTCCTCCTTGAAACATAGGCCCCAGGGAACTATACTCTCTTTTATCCTGACTAGTTGTACAGCTGAACAGACATCCTCATGAAAGGAAGCTGTCATTCCCAATGCACTTTACAGAATAAACAATATACTTCCTTGTGACCACATAATGCACCTCCACAATCTCCTCCAATTTGGTGCATTTGAGCCAGTAAGCCCCAGGAATCAATGTCATTGAACAATGGGAGGTAAATGAAACAATTGTCCACCAGTCGTTTTATTAAAGATTGGGCAGCTGGAATAGTCTCCAAGCAAATGTATCTACAGCCCCTGGGGACTGCTACAGACGAATGTTACAAACTCTAACTTAAAGTAACATTCTTAGAGGAAAACATTTCTTTTTAGACCCAAGCATCAATAATATATTTTGCTTTCCTCTAACATGTGTGTTGCCTGAGGGAAGCAAAAAAAAAAAAAAAGTTTCCCTTTAAATAATAAAATCCAAAGTGAGGTCAACATTTCCATCCCCAGCAGGTTACTCCAGATTGAACTCTCCTCTTTTTAATCATGGATAATTTCACCAACAGCACAGCAGTCCTGCTAGTTTACACAAGATGAATTCTGTGTTTTCCTAGTTTGACGATTGCCTACTATGGTACTGATGTGATGTGGATGCTAATGTTACTCCTCTGTGATTTATTGTTGATAGAGGAAAAGTATTGCCTTGTTTTCCTTACAATGTGTAATGTTGAACCAGAAAAATAATGACTCAACACTAACGTTTCTTCCCCATAAATAGAGATTGGCATGCCAGAATTAAAATGAATGAATAGTAATTACATCTTTCTAGGGAGAAAGGAAGGGGACACCCATTGTCCATGGCTAATATATGACCAGCCTCCTAAATCCATCAAAATCCCTTTACACAATTAAATAACATGGTAATCATAAAATATGTACATATTGATATGCCCTCCTAGGCATCCCCAAATTGCCCTCCTGGTAACAATTTTATTGTATTGACCCCAAGAAATAAATAAGTAGCAGGAAACACAAACACAACTGCCCAATCCATGATCTTGAGCTCAAAGATGAAGCTCGCTCCAGGGTCTCCCATCTTTTCACTACCCCTTAACCACAGAGTATTAAGTTAGTCTGCAAGATGCCAGACACTATGATGTATTGGTGAAGAAATACAAACTCTGGGCCAGACTGCCTGGAGTCCTAACTCACCTTATTATTAACTTGCTGTGTGATCTCCAGTGATACTCACCTGCTCTGAGCTTCAGGTTCTCTGTTGGTAATGTAGCAATAATAATCATACCTGCCCCTTTAGGTTGTTAGGAAGATTAAATGAGTTAATGTTTGTGAAATACTTAGAATAGTACTAGATGCCTTTAAAGCAGCAGTCCCCAACATTTTTGGCGCCAGGGACCCATTTTGTGGAAGACAGTTTTTCCATGGACCAGGGTCCAGGGATGGTTTCAGGATGATTCAAGCACATTACATTTATTGTGCACTTTATTTCTTTTATTGTTGTATTGTAAATAAAATACTTATACAACTCACCATTACAGAGAATCAGTGGGAGCCATGAGCTTGATGGTCCCACTTGGGGGTGATGGGAGACACAGATCATCACGCATTAGATTCTCATACGAGTGTGCCACCTAGATCCCTCACATATGCAGTTTCCAATAGGATTCACGTTTTCTATGAGAATGTAATGCTGCCACTGATCTGACAGGAGGCAGAGGTCAGGGAGTAATGTGAGTGATAGGAAATGGCTGTAAATACAGACGAAGCTTCGTTCACTTGCCTGCCACTCACCTGCGTCTATGCAACCCAGTTCCTAACAGGCCACAGACTGCTACTCATCCATGGCCAGTGGGTTGGGGCCCCTGCTTTAACACACTTATTAAAACAGATAGAAGCTTAAATTAAAGACTTCCTAGGGGAAACTGTGACATCCTTAGCTTCAGAATTACCCTGTATTGTGTGGAACTGGGTCAGATTCAGGAAATTTTTAAACCAGTCCAGCCTACACACATTTTAGACTTAATCAGGTATTTTAAGAATATTTCTAGAGAATCTCAAAGTCATCTGATGTTTTAAGATTGCCTAACCAAAAGTTCTGTTTCCTGACTTAGTACCCTCTTAACACACAGTGACTCTAGCATCCAGTATCCTAGGGTTTGCAGAATCTGCATTCATTGATACTGCATTTCAGGGACTTATGGCACATATGTGAATATGGTGGTTTTTTATTCCAGTATCTTATTGAAGTTAGGAAGTGTGCAATAATGGAAGGTACATGAATTAGGACTCAAAATAAAACTGGGGTCGGACCCATCCCCTATTTAAAGTGCAGATCTTGTTTTGCCTACCTGGGATTAAATCTGTGAATCACAACTGAAGCTTTCCTGATTCTAAGTGTTTCTAAAAAGAAGTATTCTGTAAACTATTTTCAACATTTCAAATCTCCAAATGGAAAACTGCATTCACTCAAGATAACACTGTGGTGGCTTATGGAAACATTAAGTTTTATTGTTTGTTTGTTTTTCTCCATTGGCAAGAATGTTACCACCTTGGTGCAGTAACACAACCAGTGACAACCAGTCTTGCTCTGATGAGAAATTCTGAATAGCAATCGCATATGTCATTGGTAGCAAAAGATAGAAAGACAACTTAAAGATTACTAAAGTAAATGCATTGTTTTTAGACAAAAGTCTTTCAAAATATAGAACCCAAAGGAGAAGGAGAATTAATAAAGGAATCCTAAATTGTAGAGAAGTTGGGATGCTGAACTCTGTAAACTCCTCTTAGCTCCAGAGTAATAAGATTATATGGCTCCAATGACCCAGGACAGAGAGAATAAAATAAAATGAATTTAAGTGATAGAGAACAATACAAACTCTAATAAGGCAGGAAAATAATAAATAAGAACTAGTTAGAAATACACAAGAGGGTGGTGGAGCCAAGATGGCCGAATAGGAACAGCTCTGGTCTACAGCTCCCAGTGTGAGCAGCACAGAAGACAGGTGATTTCTGCATTTCCGTTTGAGGTACCGGGTTCATCTCACTAAGGAGTGCCAAACAGTGGGTGCAGGACAGTTGGTGCAGCACACTGTGCGTGAGCTGAAGCAGGGCGAGGCATTGCCTCACTCAGGAAGCACAAGGGATCAGGGAGTTCCCTTTCCTAGTCAAAGAAAGAGGTAACAGACGGCACCTGGAAAATCAGGTCACTCCCACCCTATTACTGCGCTTTTCCAATGGGCTTGGAAAACGGCACACCAGGAGATTGTGTCCCGCATCTGGCTCAGAGGGTCCTATGCCAACCGAATCTCGCTGATTGCTAGCACAGCAGTCTGAGATCAAACTGCAAGCAGCAGCGAGGCTGGGGGAGGGGCACCCACCATTGCCCAGGCTTGCTTAGGTAAGCAAAGCAGCCAAGGAAGCTCGAACTTGGTGGAGCCCACCACAGCTCAAGGAGGCCTGCCTGCCTCTGTAGTCTCCACCTCTGGGGGCAGGGCACAGACAAACAAAAATTCAGCAGGAGCCTCTGCAGACTTAAATGTCCCTGTCTGACAGCTTTGAAAAGAGTAGTGGTTCTCCCAGCATGCAGCTGGAGATCTGAGAATGGACAGACTGCCTCCTAAAGTGGGTCCCTGACCCCCAAGCAGCCTAACTAGGAGGCACCCCCCAGTAGGGACAGACTGACACCTCACTTGGCCAGGTACTCCTCTGAGACAAAACTTCTAGAGAACTATCCAACAGCCGAATTTGTGGTCTCATGAAAATGCACTGTTCTGCAGCCACTGCTGCTGACACCCAGGCAAACAGGGTCTGGAGTGGACCTCTAGCAAACTCCAACAGACCTGCAGCTGAGGGTCCTGTCTGATAGAAGGAAAACTAACAAACAGAAAGGACATCCACACCAAAAACCCATCTGTACATCACCATCATCAAAGACCAAAAGTAGATAAAACCACAAAGATGGGGAAAAAACAGGGCAGAAAAACTGGAAACTCTAAAAAGCAGGCACCTCTCCTGCTCCAAAGGAACGCAGTTCCTCACCAGCAGTGGAACAAAGCTGGATGGAGAATGACTTCGACGAGTTGAGAGAAGAAGGCTTAAGACGATCAAACTACTCTGAGCTACGGGAGGAAATTCAAAACAATAGCAAAGAAGTTAAAAACTTTGAAAAAAAATCAGACGAATGGATAACTAGAATAACCAATGGAGAGAAGGGCTTAAAGGAGCTGATGGAGCTGAAAGCCAAGTTTCAAGAACTACGTGAAGATTGCAGAAGCCCCGGTAGCCGATGCAATCAACTGGAAGAAAGGGCATCAGTGATGGAAGATGAAATGAATGAAATGAAGTGAGAAGGGAAGTTTAGAGAAAAAAGAATGAAAAGAAACGAACAAAGCCTCCAAGAAATTTGGGACTATGTGAAAAGACCAAACCTATGTATGATTGGTGTACCTGAAACTGATGGGGAGAATGGAGCCAAGTTGGAAAACACTCTGCAAGATATTATCCAGGAGAACTTCCCCAATCTAGCAAGGCAGGCCAACATTCAGATTCAGGAAATACAGAGAATGCCACAAAGATACTCCTTGAGAAGAGCAACTCCAAGACACATAATTGTCAGATTCACCAAAGATGAAATAAAGGAAAAAATGTTAAGGGCAGCCAGAGAGAAAAGTTGGGTTACCCACAAAGGGAGGCCCATCAGACTAACAGGTGATCTCTCGGCAGAAACTCTGCAAGCCAGAAGAGAGTGAGGGCCAATATTCAACATTCTTAAAGAAAAGAATTTTCAACCCAGAATTTCATATCCAGCCAAACTAAGCTTCATAAGTGAAGGAGAAATAAAATACTTTACAGACAAGCAAATGCTGAGAGATTTTGTCACCACCAGGCCTGCCCTAACAGAGCTCCTGAAGGAAGCACTAAACATGGAAAGGAACAACTGGTACCAGCCACTGCAAAAACATGCCAAAATGTAAAGACCATAAAGGCTAGGAAGAAACTGCATCAACTAACAAGCAAAATAACCAACTAACATCATAATGACAGGATCAAATTCACACATGACAATATTAACTTTAAATGTAAATGGGCTAAATGCTCCAATTAAAAGACACAGACTGGCAAACTGGATAAGGAGTCAAGACCCATCAGTGTCCTGTATTCAGGAAACCCATCTCACGTGCAGAGACACACATAGACTCAAAATAAAAGGATGGAGGAAGGTCTATCAAGCAAATGGAAAACAAAAAAAGGCAGAGGTTGCAATCCTAGTCAATGATAAAATAGATTTTACACCAACAAAGGTCAAAAGAGACAAAGAAGGCCATTACATAATGGAAAAGGGATCAATTCAACAAGAAGAGCTAACTATCCTAAATATATATGCACCCAACACAGGAACACCCAGATTCATAAAGCAAGTCCTTAGTGACCTACAAAGGGACTTAAACTCCCACACAATAATAGTGGCAGATTTTAACACCCCACTGTCAACATTAGATCAATGAGACAGAAAGTTGACAAGGATATCCAGGAATTGAACTCAGCTCTGCACGAAGTGGACCTAATAGACATCTACAGAACTCTCCACCCCAAATCAACAGAATATACATTTTTTTCAGCACCACACCACACCTATTCCAAAATTGACCACATAATTGGAAGTAAAGCTCTCCTCAGCAAATGTAAAAGAACAGAAATTATAACAAACTGTCTCTCAGACCACAGTGCAATCAAACTAGAACTCAAGATTAAGAAACTCACTCAAAACCACTCAACTACATGGAAACTGAACAACCTGCTCCTGAATGACTACTGGGTACATAATGAGATGAAGGCAGAAATAAAGATGTTCTTTGAAACCAATGAGAACAAAGACACAACATACCAGAATCTCTGGGACACATTCAAAGCAGTGTGTAGAGGGAAATTTATAGCACTAAATGCCCACAAGAGAAAGGAGGAAAGATCCAAAATTGACACCCTAACATCACAATTAAAAGAACTCAAACAGCAAGAGCAAACACATTCAAAAGCTAGCAGAAGGCAAGAAATAACTAAAATCAGAGCAGAACTGAAGGAAATAGAGACACAAAAAACCCTTCAAAAAATTAATGAATCCAGGAGCTGGTTTTTTGAAAAGATCAACAAAATTGATAGACCGCTAGCAAGACTAATAAAGAAGAGAGAAGAATCAAATAGATACAATAAAAAATGAAAAAGGGGATATCACCACCAATCCCACAGAAATACAATCTACCATCAGAGAATACTACAAACACCTCTATGCAAATAAACTAGAAAATCTAGAAGAAATGGATAAATTCCTCAACAAATACACCTTCCCAAGACTAAACCAGGAAGAAGCTGAATCTCTGAATAGACCAATAACAGGCTCTGAAATTGTGGCAATAATCAATAGCCTACCAACCAAAAAGAGTCCAGGACCTGATGGATTCACAGCAGAATTCTACCAGAGGTAGAAGGAGGAAATGGTACCATTCCTTCTGAAACTATTCCAATCGATAGAAAAAGAGGGAATCCTCCCTAACACATTTTATGAGGCCAGCATCGTCCTGATACAAAAGCCTGGCAGAGACATAACCAAAAAAGAGAATTTCAGACCAATATCCTTGACGAACATTGATGCAAAAATCCTCAATAAAATACTGGTAAACCAAATCCAGCAGCACATCAAAAAGCTTATCCACCATGATCAAGTGGGCTTCATCCCTGGGATGCAAGGCTCGTTCAACATATCCAAATCAATAAATGTAATCCAGCATATAAACAGAACCAAAGACAAAAACCACATGATTATCTCAATAGATGCAGAAAAGGCCTTTGACAAAATTCAACAACCTTCATGCTAAAAACTCTCAATAAATTAGGTATTGATGGGACGTATCTCAAAATAATAAGAGCTATCTATCTATGACAAACCCACAGCCAATATCATACTGAATGGGCAAAAACTGGAAGCATTCCCTTTGAAAACTGGCACAAGACAGGGATGCCCTCTCTCACCACTCCTATTCAACATAGTGCTGGAAGTTCTGGCCAGGGCAATCAGGCAGGAGAAGGAAATAAAGGGTATTCAATTAGGAAAAGAGGAAGTCAAATTGTCCCTGTTTACAGATGACATGATTGTACATCTAGAAAACCCCATTGTCTCAGCCCAAATCTCCTTAAGCTGATTAGCAACTTCGGCAGAGTCTCAGGATACAAAATCAATGTACAAAAATCACAAGCATTCTTGTACACCAATCACAGACAAACAGAGAGCCAAATCATGAGTGAACTCCCATTCACAATTGCTTCAAAGAGAATAAAATACCTAGGAATCCAACTGACAAGGGATGTGAAGGACCTCTTCAAGGAGAACTACAAACCACTGCTCAATGAAATAAAAGAGGATACAAACAAATGGAAGAACATTCTATGCTCATGGGTTGGAAGAATCAATATCATGAAAATGGCCATACTGCCCAAGGTAATTTACAGATTCAATGCCATCCCCATCAAGCTACCAATGACTTTCTTCACAGAATTGGAAAAAACTACTTTAAAGTTCATATGGAACCAAAAAAGAGCCCGCATCGCCAAGTCAATCCTAAGCCAAAAGAACAAAGCTGGAGGCATCACGCTACCTGACTTCAAACTATACTACAAGGCTACAGTAACCAAAACAGCATGGTACTGGTACCACAACAGAGACATAGATCAATGGAACAGAACAGAGCCCTCAGAAATGATGCCGCATATCTACAACTATCTGATCTTTGACAAACCTGACAAAAACAAGCAATGGGGAAAGGATTCCCTATTTAATAAATGGTGCTGGGAAAACTGGCTAGCCATATGTAGAAAGCTGAAACTGGATCCCTTCCTTAAACCTTATACAAAAATTAATTCAAGATGGATTAAAGACTTAAATGTTAGACCTAAAACCATTAAAACCCTAGAAGAAAACCTAGGCAATACCATTCAGGACATAGGCGTGTGCAAGTACTTCATGTCTAAAACACCAAAAGCAATGGCAACAAAAGCCAAAATTGACAAATGGGATCTAATTAAACTAAAGAGCTTCTGCACAGCAAAAGAAACTACCATCAGAGTGAACAGGCAACCTACAGAATGGGAGAAAATTTTTGCAACCTACTCATCTGACAAAGGGCTAATATCCAGAATCTACAGTGAACTCAAACAAATTTACAAGAAAAAAACAACCCCATCAAAAAGTGGGCAAAGGACATGAACAGACACTTCTCAAAAGAAGACATTTATGCAGCCAAAAAACACATGAAGAAATGCTCATCATCACTGGCCATCAGAGAAATGCAAACCAAACCACAATGAGATACCATCTCACACCAGTTAGAATGGCCATCATTACAAAGTCAGGAAACAACAGGTGCTGGAGAGGATGTGGAGAAATAGGAACACTTTTACACTGTTGGTGGGACTGTCAACTAGTTCAACCATTGTGGAAGTCAGTGTGGCGATTCCTCAGAGATGTAGAACTAGAAATACCATTTGACCCAGCCATCCCATTACTGGGTATATACCCAAAGGACTATAAATCATGCTGCTATAAAGACACATGCACACGTATGTTTATTGTGGCACTATTCACAATAGCAAAGACTTGGAACCAACCCAAATGTCCAACAACGATAGACTGGATGAAGAAAATGTGGCAGATATATACCATGGAATACTATGCAGCCATAAAAAAGGATGAGTTCATGTCCTTTGTAGTGACATGGATGAAACTGGAAAACATCATTCTCAGTAAACTATCGCAAGGACAAAAAACCAAACACCGCATGTTCTCACTCATAGGTGGGAATTGAACAATGAGAACTCATGGACACAGGAAGGGGAACATCACACTCTGGGGACTGTTGTGGGTTGGGGGGAGGGGGGAGGGACAGCATTAGGAGATATACCTAATGCTAAATGACGAGTTAATGGGTGCAGCAAACCAACATGGCACATGGATACATATGTAACAAACCTGCACATTGTGCACATGTACCCTAAAACCTAAAGTATAATAATAAAATAAAATAAAAAATACACATAATGAGACATTATAAAACATAAGGATTGATCTTTTTCCAAAAGAAAAACTTGAGAAGTGATAATAAATTAGGAAAATGGGTTTCAATGAATAATTTATTAAAGTTGACATAAAGTATTATCATGACAGAAAATACTAATATAAACTGACAACTGTACACCAAAAATCCAACCATCAACAAACAAGAGCCGACTTTTCAGGAAAAGTTCTCAGCGTTCACGAAGCCTGACTTTTCTGTCCTTGAGTTCAAAGATGCCATCCGTAGTGAGTAAGATAAAGATGAAAATACTACCAAGTATAAAAGAATAAGGTGAAATATGTAAAATTTGGTTTAAAAAGCTACATCCAATTTCCATTTTCTATTTTACAACACCCCACTTTGATTTGCCTCTAAATATAACAAAACAGACAGAAGAGACTCCAGTGAAGAAAGACAATATTCAAAACTACAGGTATATTAATATATTTTGGGGGCCAGAACAAAATGTGAGATTGTTCAAAATGAGAAATGACTAGCAGCAGTTAATAGTCTGACTTTCCCAAGTGAAAATATGTTTAATATAAATTATTATCATTAATAGATCAAATATATCAAATGGATCTTCATGATATAGTGGAAAGAGTATCAATTTGAGAGTCAGATGCCTGGAATATTTTCATTAACTAGTTAAATGATTTGGATTGAGAAGAAGCTCTATGCACTCTTTTCAGCAAATATTTATTGATTCCTTTTATGTAATAGTTATTATTGGCCATTATCCACTTTATTTATCTGTATGGTGAGTGGGATGGGCTAAATGATTTCTGAATGTCTTCCAACTCTAAGAATCTTCGTGTAAAATGCTAACTGACATAGTAATTCCTTATTTTCTTTATCTCAGAACAGCACAGCAGTAAAGTGTGATGAATTTGCCAATAGTATCTCCAGTTATAAATGCCAGTTGTGTGCATAGAAAGTTGACAGAGAAGAATAAAAAACACAAAACACAAATATTAACATGATTTAGTTAAGTAATAGAAAATATTTCTTTGAACAGGGCTGTTTGAGAAATGTATCATGAGAGTATAAATGCAGATACTAGAATTCCCTACAACATTTCCATGAGCTTTGAAATGAGCAATAATTGTAATTTGTGATGACACCTAATATTCTACACATGCCTGGAATATCAGCCTGTAATTAATTTATCTTAATGTGGAAATATTTACTGGTTCAAATGAATGCTTTTTAGAAAATATTGCATCAATTTGTAAGTTTGTTTCCTCAGTGCCAATATCATGTTTATATACGGCTGGAAAAATCTGAAATCCTCTGTTAGTAAGGTTAGAATGAGCAGACACCCTGAACTGTGAAGGGGATATTGGACTGGATGTCCAGGGACCTGGGCTCTATTTCTCACTCTGACATGTGATCCTAGA
This sequence comes from Hylobates moloch, assembly GCF_009828535.3. Lineage (NCBI taxonomy): Eukaryota > Metazoa > Chordata > Mammalia > Primates > Hylobatidae > Hylobates > Hylobates moloch. Next base: position 20,221,388 of record NW_026652277.1, read on the forward strand.
CCCATCACTTTCATCTTCTAAGTGCCACGGTTTCTCATTGCTAAAATGACATTAGACCAAATGGAGTCAGGATTTTGAAGGGTGACAACTCAAAATCCCCCTCAGTTACTGAATCCAGCTTAAAGTCCAGGACTTTCAGGTGATGTTTAGTCTTGTCTGTCAGCTCTGGAAGGGACTCTATGTTATCTGGTGACTTCTGATTAAAATGGCAACTTATCTGTCCCCACTTGTCCCTCCTCCCTTACACATGGATTAAATTCAGTGGCAAATCAAGGCTAGCATGACGATGGCAAACACTTTCATTTGCAAAAGGAAAGAATAGGGGGGTGCACAGCAGTCCCTGGCCCATAGCAATAATGGAATCCTGATGGTCAGGCGTTGTGCGATGACCCTGCATTGGCAGTGAGGGAAGCTTCTTGATTAGAATCTGCGTCTTATTTTCTGAACGGGACTCACTGACCTATTCTTCTCTGTGCCTCTGGCTCTGCCCTCTGGGAAGATCTAATCTTTTGTCCACTGAAGTCACAGCTGAAATTGGGATCTGGAAAGGGGCCCCAGTGAAGAACCTGCAGCCACTAGTGCAAGTTTGAGATTTTAGGAATATTTTCAATCTCAATTTTTAGTCCAGGCTTCTCATTTCTTGGCAGTGGTTTCCTAAAAAGCTAGTAGACTTTTAATCTATTTTTTGACTACCCAAATTTCTTCCTAGACACAATACTGAAGCTGATTTTTTTTCTTAGTGCCCAGTCTCCCATGCCTCTCAATCAACTTAATGACAGATGATACTTAGAAGCCATCTCAAAAAATAGGTGCAACTGCCACCTCGTTAATCTGATGTTTGCTGAAAGCTGAGTCAAGTCATCTGTGATTTCTTCTTGGCCTTGGTTACTTACTAAGGCTCTTACTAATTTGTGGCTCTTTTGTTTGCAACACGGCACTTCCAAGTTTTTGACAGAAGGGGAAAGGGATCGAATAATTGTATTTGGGAGGTTTTACTTCCCATATTTCTTTGACTGCAGCTCAATAACTGGAAAGGAAACTGATAAATGAAGTCTTGCTCAATACTGTCCATTAGTTTTGGCAATGATGCAAATATTCTATATCTGCTCTGTGCAAAATGGTAGATTTGTGGCTATGGTGCACTTGAAATCTGGCTAATGTAACTGAGGAATGGAATGTTTAATTTTATTAAATTACTAGTCATATAATTTAAATAGCCACATATGGTTAGTAACTACCATATTGGATAGTGCAGGTTCTTATTTTCCCAAAAAAAAAAAAAAATAGGAAATAGTTTCAGTGAGTGGCTAGTCAGTCTCTGCCCAGCTGGGTCACTTGTGTCAGTGCTACTGGAGAATACTGAAACAGGCGCATCTCGAGTACATTCCTTATGTTATCTTCCAAACACTGTTAATATCCAAAGATATAGAAGTCATCTCCACTCTTTTTTTACAGGCATACTAGTAAAAGCTGAGAAAAATGTACTACTTATATTTGTAGTGGATTGTTTTAAGAACATTTTTGTGAGACAAATTATTCATGCTCTACTTATAGAAACAGGAATTGGGATGTAATAAGAAAGACCTATGCTGATCACAAAAGTTTCTGGTTTTGCCTTTTCTCCAGTTTCATGAATAAGAAACATGTTAATCTTTCCATTTTCAATTCTGAAGGAGTTACAGATAGGCTTCAGTCCATTGCAGCTTTTGCACTGACAATATTTTGTATGGGAGAATGTAGTGGGAAGGTTATTGGGGCAGTGAAGTGTGATAGCTCTTCTGTGGAAAAAAAAAATCAACTAAATCCTGCTTGATCAAAATGCAAAGCCTCTACCATAAAACGTGTAACAATAATTTTGAGTAAGGAATTAACTACAGAAAGAAATTGTTTAAAAATGTAATGGCTTCCTTATTGAAATACCCCATTTTTATTTTATTAGTTATATTTCATTCTAAAAATGAAATAAGCATCTTAATAAGCTAGAAATCTTTACAACAAAATTATATTTTAACATTAAAATAGTCCCATTGTCCCCCAAATGTTTGCTGCTTGTTCATACAGAATTTATAATCGTGTTATTTTGTCAAAACAGTCATGTATTTCAAAAAGGTAGAGAATCGTGTCTTTCTTGGGAGTTGGCAGCAGTGTAAAGTGAGTGGAATTGAGGCCACTTAGAGCAAATACAGAAACCTTGCATATATCAACTTACGCAAAGCACTCACACCCTTCTCCCCCTTTGCAGTTCAAGATGCAATATTTTAATATTCCATGAAAACCTCAATTAGTAATATTTTTATTCAGTAAAATGCAATTATATGAGTGATTGTCTTCATTTCCCTTATTATCTTTTCCTGACTGTCTCGAGGCAATACTTTGGAAGAACAACAAACAGAGCTGGTTCTAAGCAAAGTTGTAAAGTAAAAAACCCCATGTGTCCTTTCCTCAACCATCTCTTTCTTAGATCTTTCAGTATCTTTGCATTCCACTGCCTTATACTAATCAAACCTATTCACTTTAAAGGATTGGATGTGCCAATTTTACAATCATCTGAAATGGTTTGGATGAGAATATTAGCTTTTCTAGCAGCTATTTGTACTTTAAGCATATCACCCGTTCCTGTACAGAGTGAAAATTATCTCTGATGAAGGAATTCCAAGTACCAGCAAGAGATTGGAGAACTTCTTTAAGTGGTGGTCTCTGGGGCTGCTAAAAATCACACAAAATACACAATAAGCTTGTATATGGACACCCAAGGCTACGCTTATGGAAGAAGGAGAAAGTCTTGTAGTAGACGATTCCATGCTTCAGAAAGGGTGATGGTGCCAGGCACAGTGACTCAGGCCTGTAATCCCAACACTGTGGGAGGCCAAAGCAGGAGGATTGCTTGAGGCCAGGAGTTCAAGACCGGTCTGGTCAATATAGCAAGAACCCATCTCAAATATATATATATATATATTTATTAGCTAGGAGGCTGAGGCAGGAGGAACACTTGAGCTCAGGACTTCAAAGCTGCAGTGAGCTATCATCATGCCACTTCACTCCAGCCTGGGCAACAGAGTGAGACTCTAGAGCTTATCTCAAAAAAAAAAAAAAAAAGAAAAAGAAAAAGAAAAGGTAATGGCATCCATGTGACCAATCCCTTTCATTTGTGAAGACTTCCCTGAAGGTTCAAAGAAAAAAAAAAAGTCTGAAACTAAAATATGTGGATTACTGATTACTTGTTAACTTATAAAAGCTAGAAACATGGTTGCTTCTTTTTCCTTCTTAGCCCTACCTTCCAGTTCCATCTACAGTTCTCAAATAAGTCTTGCACTTTCTTTCCCAAGTTCCCACTGCATTGGGACCAAAGCATAATAGCTCTAAATTTATAGCAAATTTCTTCCAGAAATTTCTTGGAGATTTCCATCAAATGAATCCTCATGTCATTATCTCATAGTGGATGAAGACAATGAGTACTCAAGGGATTTTTCTAAGGCCAATTGACTTTTAAGGTTATTTGTAAAACCACTTTATTTTCTCCTAAATGGTTTTATTTGAAGCCTCCAGAAAAACCTACTGAAATTTCAGAAAGGTGATCTTTTAAAAATCACTTTAGTTATTTAGTAATTTAATTATTTTAGTCATTTAGTTGGTGGATAGCATTTATTCAATTTGAATAACACCCATTCAATTTGCATATTCATTTAATTTTCACTGTCACACGGGACTGCCATGGTTCTGCTGCACATGAAGTGGGGCGACAAGAGCCAGTTCCTGCTGCAGGTGCCAGGGAGCACCAAGCGGGAGGAGCTTATGGTGCAAGTGGGCCAGGTCTATAATGGGCAGCTGAAGGTGCAGCGCCTCTGCTTGGAAATGGAAGAATTACCACAACATGACATATTTCTCCCTCCTAATATGCAAGGACTGACCAGTGATCAGATTGAAGAATTGAAATTAAAGAAGGAATGGGGTGAAAAATGTATGCATACACACACACACACACACACACACACACACACATCATAGGCTTAGCACTGAAGACGGTAAGTCACAAACTCAGACCTCAGGCAATTCACAAATTAGTAGTCACTTTTACATTAATGATGTTAACTTCACCCGTAAGATGCTGCTGTTTTTTGAAGTTTCAGGTAGAGTAGATCACCCTTTCTTACACCAGAATGGCCACACAATTAATCATCCAAATACATACAGTTTCAAAGGTGAACAGGGCACTATTATTAATTATCCCTGGACCACAGGCTCACTTCCTTTTCTGAGACACATCTGCACCCTACATGAGCTTCTCACTATACCTCATAAAGACTGATCACAGAACCTATAGCACTTTACCAGATATGCTGGTTTATATACAAGTTCATCCTCCTAAGTCTCTTGGATCTCGGCCTTTTCATCACCAGATCCTGAATTATGGTAGCTATATACTATTTAAAAAAAAAAAGTATCAGCATCCCCCTAAGGAGGAGATTGGGCTGGTAGTGGCATGGCTTTCAGAGAGAAAGGTGCTTTTGAATTGGAGCAAGTATGGTCTACCCAGGAGATATTTATTCTTTCTATAAACAGTTTATTTAATGCACCCACAACACTATTAATCCTGTCCAACCAAAACTGTCAAAGTGATATTACATACACAATCTCATAAGAGTATAATAATATCTCTAATATTTTGACTTATAGTCAATAACATAACTTATTTTGCTTTTAACCACCAGTTCCCTAAGATGTCCAAAGCTATTCTCAAGGATCAACTTGCCTAAAGATTTTCACTTACTATGGGGTCAATATGACAGAGAGTTTGGGGTTGTTATTAAATCTCCTTGTAAACTACATGCAATCCCAAAATCTGAGTGACTCTGCTAGAAGCTCAGATGGGGTCCGGTTTTTGCACCCACGATCCTCACTCCAAAACTACAGTGATGGTGCAACCATCGTCTGAACATTGCTGGTCACTGTGGCAGAGGGTCACAATACTCTGAAGGTCTTACACTGGCAAATACTCCCAAGTGGCAGTGACAAACATCACTTCTGCTGACCATTTATAGACCAGAAGATGTTATATGGCTCCACCTACGGACAAGGAGGCTAGGAAATGCAATTCTATGATCACATACCATCAACAGAGCCAGAAATATTTGTTAAAAGAACATTACTGTTTATCGCACTTCTATTTCTGAGTTGAGATCTTACTGGCTAAAAGAAGAACCCAATGAAAATATGAGAACTGATAGAATTCTGAGGCAACACAATTGTCAATGACCTTGGGCCCTGAGCTAAGGGTAGACACCTCATGAACTTGTACAGAATTTAGTTGCATAAACTCTGAGTAAATTCCTAAAATGAGAGCCTCACAAAAGAGCTAAGTTCCCCGGACCCACCAGCTGCCATTAGAAACTTAGGAAGTCTCATTGAACAATGAGAACTCACGGACACAGGAAGGGGAACATCACACTCCGGGGACTGTTGTGGGGTGAGGGGAGGGGGGAGGGACAGAATTAGGAGATATACCTAATGCTAAATGACGAGTTAATGGGTGCAGCAAAATAACATGGCACATGGATACATATGTAACAAACCTGCACATTGTGCACATGAACCCTAAAACCTAAAGTATAATAATAAAAAAAAAAAACTTAGGAAGTCTGCTACTTATTAGCAATCCTTCGGAACTCTCAAAAGAATCAAGCCACAAGTTACATTAAGAAAAATGAGATAGTAGGTGTCATGATTAATATTTATGAGCAGTCGGTGAACATCAGAAGCTGGACACAAAGAAGAATGTATTGGGAGATGCCAATTTGCACCTTATGTGAATCAGCTCTGTTGGACTAGAGTTTAAAAGAAAATAATCACCAGGATGGGAGGCCTAAAGAGTAGACTCAACTCTGAGCCACTTGAAGAGAAAAATGAGATATATCAATTATACTTGTTCATTTTTAGCAAGTTGAATAGTGCCCCCAAAACAGATATGTCCAAGTCCTGCTCCTAGTAACTGTGAATTTGACCTTACTTGGAAATTAGGTCTTCGCATATATAATTGTTAAGAATCTTGAGATGAGAACATCCTGGATTGAGGGTAAGCACTAAATCCAATGATAGGTATCCTTGTAAGAAGAGAAAAGGAGGCAGAGGCAAGAGAGGAGGAAGCTATGTGAAGATGAAGGTAAAGATTGGAGTGATACATCTAAGGGCCAAAAAAAGCCAAGAATTGCCAGCAGCCATGGGAAGCTGAGAGAGAGGAGTAAAACAGATTCTCCCTCAGAGCCTTGGGAAGGAAGCAACCCTGACAACACACTCTTATGTAAGACTGCTTATCTCCAGAACTGTGAGAGAATAAATTTCTGTTGTTTTAAGCTATCCAGTTTATGAGATTTTGTTATGGCAGCCCTAAGAAACGACAATACCTTTAAGTGTGAAAGAAGTTTTTTTAAGCTTCAAAAATCGCAGAAGTTGGTGGTGATAAAAACTCTGATAAAGAGATAATCTTAAAATCACACTGAAGGTATGATGGCAAGTATGATGGGACTATCACAGGTGTGTGATGGCAGATGAGATGGGATTATGATGTGTATATAATGGCAGATGTGATGGGAGTATGATAGGGTTATAATACAGGTTTGGTGGGAATATCATGGGAGTATCATGGAGGTATGATGGCAGGTATGATGGGAGTATAATGCAAGTGTGATAAAAGTATGGTGGGGGTGTAATGGCAGGTGCAAGGGATTATGATGTGGGTATAATTGCAGGTGTGATGGGAGTGTGATAGCAGATGTAATAGGGGTATACTGAGGGTATAACGGCAGGTTTGATGGGAGTATGATGAATGTATAATGGCAGGTGTGATGGGATTATGATGTGGGTATAATGGCAGGTGTGATGAGAGTATGATGTAGGTATGATGGCAGATGTCATGGTAGCATTGTGGGTATATGATGGCAGGTGTAGTGGGATTTTGATGTGGGTATACGGTAAATGTGATGGTAGTATTATGGCGGTACAATGGCAGGTGTGATGGGAGTATGACAAAGGTGTGATGAGAGTATGATGTAGGTATGATGACAGATGTCATGGTAGCATTGTGAGTATATGACGGCAGGTGTGGTGGGATTATGATGTGGGTATATGGTAAACGTGATGGGACTATTATGGTGGTACAATGGCAGTATGATAAAGGTATAATGGCAGGTGTAATGAGAGTATGATGTGGGTGTGATGACAGATGTCGTGGTAGCATTGTGAGTATATGACAGCAGGTGTGGTGGGATTATGATGTGGGTATACGGTAAATGTGATGGCAATATTATGGCGGTATAATGGCAGGTGTGATGGGAGTATGACAAAGGTATAATGGCAGGTGTGATGAGAGTATGATGTGGGCATGATGACAGATGTCATGGTAACATTGTGAGTATATAATGGCAGGTGTGGGATTATGATGTGAGTATGTGATAAATGTGATGGGAGTATTATGGCAGTACAATGGCAGATGTAATGAGACTATGATGTGGGTCTGATGACAGATGTCATGGGTGGTATTGTGGGTATATGATGGCAGGTGTGGTGGGATTATGATGTGAGTATATGGTAAATGTAATGGGAGTATTATGGCGGTGCAGTGGCAGGTGTGATGGGAGTATGATGAAGGTATGATGACAGGTGTGATGAGAGTATGATGTGGGCATGATGCAGGTGTCATGCGAGTATGACGGGGGTGTGATGGTGGATATGATGGCACTTGTGCTGGGGTTAGCTGGGAATCCCACTCCACATCCCCTTCAAAAAGTATGGCAGGCTGGGCTTCAGGAAATGGATCAGAACCATTCTCAAGGTCTATGATCCAAACGATTCTTTTACAAGACTTGCCTGTAGGCAAGAGGCAAGATCCCTGATGCTCTAGTGGTACAATTTAAGGTAAATGCAAGAATGGAAATAAATAAAAGTTATGTTCAAACCTAAGCACAAAAACTCATGATGATGTTCCAAAATTGAATTCATACCCAGCATTATGACACCAACATATCGACATGACAATTTTTACTGCAGTCCACCCTCCCTTATTCTTTCCAGCCCATGAGTCATATTGGGGTCACATTAATATCGTGCTGATCTTAGCTCTTAAATTGCATAACCCAAAATCACCTCCTAAAATTTCTCCTCCAAGTATTGCTGGATGTAAGTGAGGTGTTTTATATGTGTTCACCAATATTCCATTTTTATATTTTTCCCCTCTTTGCCCATTAGTTAACATCCTTGCAGTCACAGCTACCGAGGGCAGTGCTTGACATTGCCACTCTGCCCAGGCTCCGTGGAACAATATTCCTATGCCTGTGCTTTTTTCAGAACACTAGCAGAACTAGCTGCACATGCAGTGAGAACTTTGCAGAATTCTGCTTGGCCTTGACATGTCACTTCATCTCACATACAATTGTGAGACACCCCTACCTGGCATTTAGCGAGGTTGCAGAAAACAGCAGCAATTGCTTTTGTTGCCATTGTTGCAGATTTCAGAGCCTATCTATCTAATGAACAGAAAGATACGGCTTCCAGGAGTCAATTTGTAAGAGAACTATTGGTTGCAAGAGACTGAGACAAGGGATTTTGTACACATTTTTAGGGAAAAAAAATCAAAATGAGAAAGATACATGCCCCCTTCCCATGGCAACCCTGCTACCTGATAGTATGTGCAAAAAAGCAGCATGGCATCTAATCTAGCATTTCATAGGGCTTCTAGGGACAACAGCTTCACCCTCGCAAGAGTTCAGATTGAACTGAAAGAGGCATGGAGGAGTTAGATTTATGAAGATTAAAAAGTCAGCTTTATAACTGATAAAATCTAGGCTGAATTGGACAGACGCACTTCATGAGAAATCCTGCTGGTCAACCATAGCCCTGGTCAAACTCTCCGGGGCTATGATTGACCAGTAGGACTTCTCATGGAGTGAGTCTTAGAGCCCTCTCCAAGCAAAAGGAGAGTAGAAGCGGCTTACTCAACCATGGCATAGTTCTTCTTCCCATGTCAGGAAAATCACTTACCTGGAGAGAAATAGGGTGTGGGCAAGGAGCTTTACCTTCTCCTAGGAGAAATTCCTTCAAAGGAAAGGAAAACCTGGCTGTTCACCCTTGGAATCAAGTGGGGAACACATTCTCCCATTTCAGTGTTCCTTTTTGGGAAATGTGCAATACCTTTCAAGGCCACAATCCACATCTGTTTGAGACTGAAGCCCTTATTTTTTGGCATTATGTTACGCTTCCTCCCTGGAATCCCTGGTACAAGTATCCAATAAATATTTACTAAAGTCAGAATAATTATTCTATCATCATTCTTCAGTCATAAATAAGTTGGAATTACTAAATACATCTTTTATAAAATGGGTGTTAAATATATGCAAGTAAGAATAGCTGAAAACACTTGACACATTCTTCCTGCAACATATTTCAAAATGAAAGCCGATGTGGAAATTTCTTCAGCTCGTGTGCCCCACAAAACAAGTATGCTAGAAAAATCCTCTGTCATCAATCATGATAGCAGGTCAGGTCTGGAACTGAGAGCTATTTAAAAAAAAAAAAAATTGTCTGTGGTTTGGAGAGGTGACATTAAACAGGTCAAATTCTCAAGAGTGCTTATTTTTAAAAAAATAAATCTATACTGAATAAAGAAATTTGCACTTGATATAATTGCTTATTAGCCTGAGCATTTTCCTCTTTAAAAATCAGTAAAAGAATTTACAACATCTTTTAACAGTAGCTTGAGAAGTCACAGTAAAGTATAACGTTAAAGTAGCCTGTAATGCTGGAAAAGCTCTCCTTAAATCTTGAAATCAATAGCTTCACTTAGGATGCATTCAGCTGAAGGTTATGGAGGACAAAATTCAACTGGCTGAACCAATACAGGAACTTTATTATCTTTTTTTTTTTTTTTAAGAGTGTACCAGTAAGGCCCTCACAGCGTTGGTTGGTTGAGTAGCTCAAATACACCACCAGGGACTCAGTTCTTTCCACCTTTCTCTTGTCATTGCATTGGCTTTTGCACTCAGACTTGTCACTTCCTGGTCACAATATGGCTACCACCTCCTGGTTAAAATATGGCTGCCACAATATGGCTACCACAGATCCAAGCATCACATCTTCAGGTGTCCAAAGAATGGAAGAAAGTAGGCCCTTTTCTCAGATTCCTTATAAGAATGAGAAGAAGATAATTCCTTCTGTCTTATTGGCCAGAATTCTGTTGTCTGCCTTTCCGTAAGCCAACCACTGGATAGAATAATAGACTTTCCATGACTGACTAATGTTAATTAAGATTCATTTTCTAGGGCTGTGAAGACATCAGTTCCCATGCAGCACAAGGTGGCAAAGGTTTGGACAAAACTGGTTGTCAGTTACCAAGGGAGGGAGACTGGAAATGGCTGCTGGAGAGGCAAAAAAAGAATTGTATCTGATGCATCAGCAATAACAAAATGTCTTAATTTGAAAATTTATCAGGAGATGCCTTCAGTGTCACTGTGTTTATAAATACCTGTCAACATGGTTCTGATTGCAGCTGGTACATCTTGTACCTCAATCAATGTTGCCTTGGTATCAGGCAATAATAACAGAAGGTTTTTTTTTTTTTTTTTGGTTAATGAATGTATTTAGAAAAATTCCAATTGTTCAATCTGTACATTATCCAAGTCCCACATTTCTGTTTCTGAAAGGTGTTGGACTATTGTCTCACTTTGTCACTGTGCTTATGTTAGAGCAGAGCTTATTAAAATCCTTTTGTAACTTTAATCGAGTGACCATAATTCTCATTGCTCTAGGGTTTGACATTTCAACATCTTCAAATGGGCCTATATATTTCCTGAGACTAACCTATAGGCTGATTTTTTTAAAATTGAACTTCGTAAAAATCTATCTAGCTTTGGAAAAGCAATATTCAATAGTTTTTTCACTCATTCATTTAATAAATGGTCTTTCACTGCCCCCTATGACCTGAGCACTGTTCCAGGAGCTTGATACAGGCAGATACAAGGTTTCCTTCCAGTCCAGTGAGGGGAATTCAGACAAGCATACAGTATGATGGTAATGAATTTGCTAAATGCTCCAGAAGGCATAAGAACACAAGGTTGTAGTGGCCTTTGGAAGGCCATGATGTATTCTGCCTTATAGAAAAGCAGGTTTCATGATGGAAATGACATTGGCAATAACTCTTGCAGGATGAGTGGGTGAAAGGACAATTTAGAAAGCAGTAAAACCGTAAAGTCAAATGTGAAGAGACAGTGAAGGCACAACATATTTTGGGAAGGATGTGGAGCTCTTGGGGTGAACAGGTGCACATTGGCTGGAGAAGTGAGTACATCTTGAAGGAAACTAGAACCTTTCTCAACAGAAGAGCTATTCCTTTTCTTTCTGAAATGTACTGTATCCCAACCATTATTTCATTCATCTATTAAATATTTCTTATGGGTCCAGTGAACAAAAAATGCTTAGAATTATATAAGATCAAGTATCAAAAAATTATAAATCTTATTTCCTACATCCTTACTCCGTCTCTCTCCTCTGTCTCCTTCTTTCAACCTATAAGCATTTTCAAGCTTACTTTACTTAAAAATGTCTCCCTTCATCTTTCTCCTTCTCAGACCAGCTCTCTACTCACCTTCTTCCCTTTGCCACTGTAGTTCCTGAAAAACTGTTGAAGACATGCTTTCATATTTTATTAACTCCTCATCACATTATAATGCTTTCTACTCTCTGATAATAGTTACCACCAAAGACCATCAAATCGCTGTTTTCAGTTTTCAGTCCACTGATCTCTCCCTGAGTCTTACCAGTTATCCATACCTTCCTCCTTGAAATTTCTTCTTTTGAGTTCTAAGACAGCACTTTCTTCTCCTATATCCAGTGTCATTTCTTCTCAGATGTTTGCAGTCTGCTCCCTCTCGGCCCACCTGTCAAATGTTAGTGTTCCCTGCTCTGTTGGCCTCATTTTTTTCTGTTCTTTCTCTCTGGTTTCTCCCTAGATGATTTTATCTGAAATCACAGCTTCAATTAGTGTGGGCTCACGATTCCTTCATGATTCCTAAATCTATTTTCAAAGACCTGACCTCACTACCAAACCAGGGACCTCTATTTCCAAGTGATTCCTACATAATTACCCAGGATTCTGAAGATGTCTCTCAGTTAACACATCTGAGGTCAAACTTCTCATCTGTCTCATACACCATTTTCTTCTTTCCTATATTCAGTCTTCATTACTAGCATAATGTGGATTAAGAAGTCTAACTGTACACAGAAGGATGAGTGGTTTGATTTCTTAAAATCAGGGTCAGATTGGATAATAAAATAGAGATAAAATGGCAAGGAGGTCATGCCTGCTTTGAATTTAATGTTAGGTCATATCCATACTCAAGGTGTTAGACTTGTGAAGAGTTCCTACAGGGCTTCTCATTTAGAATGCATTAGAGTCAACTGGTGGGATTTGTACAACAGCTATTCCTGAGTCCGGCTCCTGGGATTCTAATTCCTGGGGTCTGGTGTAAGGGGTGAGAATTTGCATTTCTGGATAGTTCCTAGGTGATGCTGATGCTGTTAGTCCATGGATTACACTTGGGTAGCACTGCCCTAGAGAACATCAACTTAAATTTTGATGTATTATCCAGCCTATGACTTGTTCTAATGGTTCTGTTTACCAAGGTCTTAGTCTTAGTTGAGAAAGGCATTAAAGTGTAGCAGCTAAGAGTGTGATTAGTGGAGCCATGCCTAGCTTTGAATCCTGGCTCTCCTCATTACTGTAGTTGTGTGACACTGGGAAGTTACCTAGCCACTCCTTTATTTAGTAGCATTAAGTGTAAGATCAAAATCATAATAATAATACTTGTTTCTTAGGTTAAGAGGATTGAGGTCATTCATGTAAAGTAGTTGGTGGTACAGGGGAGCCTACCTCACAGTAAACTCTCAAAAGATGTCTGTTTTTGGCTGGGCACGGTGGCTCATGACTGTAATCCCAGCACTTTGAGAGGCCAAGGCGGGCGGATCACGAGGTCAAGAGATCGAGATCATCCTGGTTAACACGGTGAAACCCCGTCTCTACTAAAAACACAAGAAAAAAAAAACTTAGCCTGGTGTGGTGGCATGCGCCTGTGGTCCCAGCTCCTTGGGAGGCTGAGGCAGAAGAATGGTGTGAACCCGGGAGGCAGAGCTTGCAGTGAGCCGAGATCGCTCCACTGCACGCCAGCCTGGGTGACAGAGCAATACTCCATCTCAGGAAAAAAAATATATATCTGTTTCTATTCATGGTTATAGTTTAGATGGGGAAGAATGGTAAGAAATTAAGCTAATAATCTAGCTCTGGCTCTAGAGTCTTTAAATTATATCACCCACTACTCTACTACTCACCCTAGGACATTTCCCCTCATTTCTTCACAATTTTAGCATCTGGCTCATTGTCACTCTCTATAATATTGCAAGAATAGCTTCATTCTTGGAAATTCCAGTGTTCTCATAGATGATCCTCCTAACATCCAGGCTTCTCTGTTCCTTGAGCTCTTCTCTGCCAGTGATCTGTCCTCCATATTCCCTCCACTCCTCATTCTCATGGTCATATTCTAGAATTTATCCAATAGTCTCCACCCATCCCTAATCTCGATTTCATTTACTCTACTCTGACCAAAACTTGCTACCTTCTCAGCTCACCCCTCCTGGTGCCTCAGTTCCTCCAGTCCTGTGACCCCTAAGAGCTTTCTGTTGATTCTATCATCTCCCATTCTCTCTTGTCTTTCTGATGTCATCTCTCTTCATCTTACTTGGGTTAAGTTTCATGGGCAATTGCTATAATCACTACTGTGGCACAGTCTGTCAATTCCCTGCCCAGTCCGTGCCACACCCATGCAGTTGAACTTGGCTGTAGCAAAGCTCATAGCCACACTAACAGACTTTACGCTCATGTCTCTGAACCTTAACTGGCTCAGCAATCTTTCCATCTTACACTAGTCCATCCACTGTCCTACTCTCCTAGAACATGCTTTCTTTATTTCAGGACACCTCAGTGTAGATGTTGTTTAAATGCCCTGCTCATGTTCCTTGGACCTTTCCCCTTTAGTCCACCTTCCATCTGCCAGTGTCTGTACTCTTTGGCCTATGGCTTTTCTCCAAATAAAAAGCTGCTCTGCCCATGTACACGGCAGGCTGACCATGGTGAGGGATGAACAGCACCCAGGCACATCTCCACACTTCCCATCATGGTCCAAGCCTCCTAGATTACTGCAGTGGCCATGGACTTGCCTCCCTATTTCATCTTAGTTCCCCAATTATCTGCAGAGGAACTCAGCAGAGTGGTTAGAAGAATGCACTTAAAACTTAGATCAGACTACATCATTTATCTGCTCAATATTCAGCAATGATTCCCCATGCTCTTCAAAGTAATGGTCTAAAGTTGTTAAAATGGCTGTCAGTCTTATCTGATTCTTATTGCCTTTCTGGCCTTATTCCCTAATCCTCACCCACTTATTCACTCTGCTCAGGCCACACTGACCTTGTTGGTGTTCTTCCAATACACCAGGCATGCTCCTACCTTACAGCATTTGCACTGGCTGTTTTCTCTTCCTAGAAGCCATTCCACAGAAATCAGAGAACTCCCTCACTTTTTTTCAAGTTTTGCTCAAACACCCCCTCAATTAGACCTATATTGACCATCCTATTTAAAATTACAATCTTCCATGAACCCCTTAACATTCCCCTTCACCCACACCCTACTCAGCTTTTCCTGCTCAAATTTTCCTCATTGCCACAGCATGTATCTCCTTCTGCCACTCCATAAAAAGTATTTATTTGTTCTGTCTTCACCTACCAAAAGCAGGAATCTTTGTTTTGTCTGCTGATGAATTCCTAGGGATACACAGTGCCTGGTACAGAGTATATGCTTAATAAACATTTAATAATAATAATAAAACTCCCCAGTTCAGGTTGTGAAGAGTTTTGAACACCCTGCTACACTATAATTCAGATTTTACCCTTTAGGCCATTAGAAATCATTCCAAGCTTTTGAGTGTGCAAATGAGATCAACTGCATATCTTAGAGTCCTAACTCTGCTGCATTAGATGAATGAATGGAGAATGGATTGTAAGGGACAGAGAATGCAGACAAGAGCGGAAGGAGCAAAAGAACATTGTTGAGCACTTATTAAGAGTCAGACACATCAGCCAGTGCTGATTACACAATGGTGAATGACATGGTTTGGCTATGTGTCCCTACCCAAATCTAACCTTGAATTGTAATAATCCCATGTTGTGTGTGGGACCGGTGGGAGGTAAATCAATCATGGGGGCAGGTTTTTCCCATGCTGTTCTCGTGATAGTGAATAAGTCTCATGAGATCTGATGGTTTTATAAAGTGGAGTTCCCTGCACACGCTCTCTTGCCTGCAGCCTTTTAAGACATGACTTTACTCCTCTTTCACCTTCTGCCATGATTGTAAGGCCTCCTCAGCCGTGTGGAATTGTGAGTCCATTAAACCTCTTTCCTTTATAAATTACCCAGCCTTTGGTATGTCTTCATTAGCAGTGTCAGAACATACTAGTACAGTAAACAAAACTCGCCTGGTCCTCATGAAGCTTGCGTTGAGGGTGGCTGGGTGGGTGGATGAAAAAAGGAAGAGTGGCAGTAGGTGGAAAATAAAGAATTATGCACATATGTAGGCAGAAATTCCAAGTCCCAGTATAGAAAAGTAAGTGATGCTATGAGAAGAGATAGCAGTGAAGCTAAATTTCACATGGGCAATGAAGAAAGGCCTCTTGAACACTTGAAGTTTCAGGGAGAACTGAAGGCTGAATAAGAGTGAGCCAAGTTAAGAAGGGAGATGAGTGCATTA
The DNA here is from genome assembly GCF_009828535.3 of Hylobates moloch. Taxonomy (NCBI): domain Eukaryota; kingdom Metazoa; phylum Chordata; class Mammalia; order Primates; family Hylobatidae; genus Hylobates; species Hylobates moloch. The sequence continues at coordinate 20,237,226 of NW_026652277.1, forward strand.
CAGGAGACAGTGGGCAGGAAGGAGTTGTGGAGCAAGAACCCTTGGCACTTTCTAGGAACTGAAGGGGGCTGTGAGCTGGATACCAGAGAGGGCGGTGGGAGGTGAGCCTGGGGAGGCGAGGGAGGCGAGTGGGTCAGATTTCACTGTACATCATATTTATTCCAAATCTAGTGAGAGAGTGGGAAGAGCCAGAGCTCACTTGAGGCTTCTAGCCCCGTCTATGCTTCACCATACCCATGTCTCCATGGCCTTCCCTGGTTCTGGGCCCAGGCAGGTGCTCTGCCCACATCTGTGGATCCCAGGAACACATCAACGAAAGCACAGAATACACAGTGGGCTTGAGTTTACTCTTCATTTTAGTTGCCTGAGTTGAAGCGACTCCCATTAAATAGTGAAGATTTGAAGAAAAGACTTCCGTATTCCCATTTCAGTTCATCTTTACCTTTACAAAGTGGAAAACGTCTCAGGATACCTGAGACCAGGAGTTGCCAATAATAGCAGTTCACAGCTGCTTCCTCCAAAAAGTGCCAAAAGCACACACTGTCCCCACAGGCCAAGGCTTTCTGCTGTATTCCAAGCTGTACTTCAGAACTGGGAGGCTTTGGGCCCCACTTTTTTTAAGTAATGTTCTCTGAGCATTCTGAACACAGCCTAGAGTAAAAAATGTTGATTATCTTGACTGTGGATATGGTCTTATACACATATCAACATTTATGAAATTGTATTTCATGTCACTTAAACCTCAATAATGCTGTGAAAAAAGATGTTTCTTTGCCACTTCTATATTTGGTGCTCCAGTTACATTAGCTAAGAAAATAAAATAATGAATGAAATCATGCTAAAAGGGTACCAAAATGAGAAATCAAATCTCTTGCCTTTATGAAACACAAACAATGGGAAAATGGGTCACAGAGTCACATTCTTTTGGCTGCATTTTCCTATAACTCACACTACTGGGAGTAATTAAACTGGATTAGTGACATTTCATTTAAAGGGAGAACAAGTCCCACTGTAAGCAAAATGCTAAAAATCAACTATCATTCTGTTGTTCCAAATAGTGTGGACATGCTGAATCATTGCTTGTTATTTGAGAATCCTTCTGCTTCTTAGAAGATTTAACCTGCACCTATGAACCGGAAGTGTTTAAAATATTTGCTTTCACTGGGGACTGGCAGGCAATGGAGAACGTAGATACTGGGAATGGAGCCGGAATTTAGTGTAGCTCCTTCCCTACTGCCTCCCACTCCTAAGCCAGAAGAAATGTTTAGTCAGTGAATTTCAAATGTTGGCAGCAAGTCTGTTGGTTAAGAAAGTGATTTGAAGTAAACCTTAATTACGCCCAGGGTTGTCCTCTCTTTACTCATGTGGCCTCTCCCCTCTTCCACCATCCAGGAGAAGGAATTCTCTTGCACCTTATCCAGGGAGGAAGACAAAAAGAAGGATAGGAGTCCCTGGGAAATCTTGGTGCTCAGCATCAGACAGATCACTCTTTAATTTTCCAAAAGAGAAATTACCCTGAAGGGATGTAATGACAGGAGAAGAGGTTAGAGGCTGAAGTCCCTTGGGGAAGAAAGCTATCAGGATTTAGATAGGAAGTCAGGGTCTAATCACCAGGCCTAGATCCAAAAATGACCCAGTCTTAGGAGGAAGTTGGAAATAATATCAGAACCAAGTCAAAAGCACATTCTAAACATAAAATACAGGAAGATGCAAACCCATGCACAGAGTTTACTCTAGAAGGAGCCTCACATGAAACAAGTCGTTTAGAAGTAGAGAACACCCCCACTGGGCAGGTACTGCTAATATCTTGTCTTTGACTCTTAGGGAAGAATCCAAGAGATAGAGCTTTGATATTCAATAGTTGGGTAGTGGAATGTAGGTTGCAATCAGGAATTATTTTATGAACATATTTGTAGAACTCAGACGTGGCCAGGAGAGCATAGGCTAAATTTCTTTTCTTTCCCCTAATTTTCATCTTTTTAAAATTCACAATAGAAGAGGTTTACATTAAGGGTTTCTCTCTTAACTTGTGGTATTTAATTTTGTTTATATAAATGTAGAAAGACAGTAGTCTGAAAAGACCCAAAAGATAGTCTTAACATTTTTGGAATCGAATATATTTCTTTCTAGACTCAGAATCACAATTTTAATATAACAGCCTCTAATGAGGACAGAATCCATTAGTTAAATAAATAAACCATTAGAATGATAGCAAAAGTGCCAGTTTAGGTAAACTTACTTTGAGGCGGATGGTGGCTGATTCTTGGACAAAAGATAGAGGATAAAATTACCACACAGCCCTGAAGCCAAGAAAACTCAGGACAAATTTGGAGCAATTCAGCAGCTTCATTATATGATAATGTTTTATATTCCTAATTAGTACCCTTTCCATTTCCCACAGAAGAAAAACAAAGTTCATTCTGCTCAGAAATGGTCTCATTTTAGTATTCATTAGTTTATCAGCTAAAATTGAGTGTTCTGGTTTTCTCTGGTAAATTCAAAAGTTTATCAGTTTGCTTATTATTTGCTTAAATAGGTTTCTTACTGATTTTTTACTTTAAAAAATTGATGTTAAATTACAAAATATTTTTATAGTATTACTCAGAACAATATGTTCAGATTTTGTTTGAAAAATTTACCCCACAGATTCTAATTGTTTGAAGTTCATTCCAGAAAATCAAAATGTTCTGGGATTTAAGTAAAATTAACCTCCGTTAACGGGCTATTATTGAAACACAATCGTGGTTTATTTTCAAAGCTCACACTTGCTTCAAATGGGGCTTTCTCATTTGCATTAGGTTTCTGAGTTCTTCCTGCAGTTCTTTTTTTTGAGAAGGAGTCTCAGTCTGGAGTGCAGTGCCATGATCTCGGCTCACTGCAACCTCTGCCTCCTGGGTTCAAGTGATTCTCCTGCCTCAGCCTCCCAAATAGCTGCGACTACAAGTGCCAGCCACCATGCTTGGCTAATTTTTGTATTTTTAGTAAAGACAGGGTTTCACTATGTTGGTCAGCCTGGTCTCGAACTCCTGACCTCAAGTGAACCACCTGCCTTGACCTCCCAAAGTGCTGAGATTAGAGGCGTGAGCCACCACACCCACCAGCCAGGTCCTTATGATTTATACAGACATAAAGCAGAAGAAAACAATTTGCCCGAAAGAAAGCTGAGTGGGATTCATTTATATATTGAGGCTCTCATTCTCAAAATAATTATGTGCCATTTGTGTACTTCTACATGGTTTACAGTAAAATGGAAAAAAGATGCAGTCATCCAGTTCATATGGAAAACGCTTTTATTAAAAAGCGCTGTTGGTACAGTGTGGTAGGCAGAATAATAGCCCCCCAAAATTGTGTCCTAATCCTTGAAATCTGTAAATAGGTGACGTGACAAAGAAGAATTTAAGTTGCAGTGGGGCTGAGGTTGCTCACTGGCTGCCACTGAGTTGAGGGGATTATTCTGATCCAATATAGGCATAAGGGTACATGTAAATAGAAGAGGACTGGATGAGTTGGAGTCAGAGGGAGATTTGAGGATGCCACGTGGCTGGCTCTGAAGTTGCAGGAAAGGGCCATATGCCAAGGGATGCAGATTTCTTCTAAAAGCTGGGAAAGGCAAGGAAAGATTCTCTTCCAGAGCCTCCATGAGGAACACAATCCTACTGACAACTTGACTTTAGCTCATTGGGACCCAATCGAAAGCTATAAAATAGTTTAAATATAAACTATAGGATCGTTTTAAATAAGACAGTTTTCAATTGGGTCTCAATGCGCTAAAATCAAGCCCAGTAAGTTTGTGGTAATTTGTTACAACAGCAATCAGAAATTAAAACTGATGATATATGGTAGCATCTTGAGATGCCCAGCAAACCTGCCAACACTGTTCATTCAAACCTTTTCTTCCATCTTCAGCAGTCATATTCTGAGTTCCTGCTATGAGCCAGGCGGGGTTACAAAGAGGACAGAAAACATTGCCCCTGTCTCCCAGGAAGTTTACAGTCTCACATGGAAAACAAACTCATAAACACATAGATACAACCATGTGAAATAACTATTTTCTTTATTTTATTTGTATTTTTAAATTAGAGACAAGATCTATTTTGCCCAGGTTGGTCTCGAATTCCTGATCTCAAGCAATCTTCCTGCCTTGGCCTCCCAAAGGGCTGGGATTACAGGCACGAGCTGCCACACCTGGCCTGAAATAACTGTTTTCTGAATGACATTTAACACACCTCCAAAGAGTAAGCGCCTATGTAACAACATGGGCTTCCAAAATGAAAACAAATCATTTAGCCTTTTGCTCCACAATTTATCTGAATAAATAAAGAACAATACATTTCACCAAGTGCAATTTCAGAAATAAAGACGATGCCCTTGAATGATGTGCCCAGTTAATGCTAATCAGGCCTTTAGATCTAGGACCAACTTTGCAGGCAAAAAGTGGAGCAGAAGATTCATCACAGGTGACCTTTGGGCCAAGCAAGGATCCCCAGGGCCTTAGTTGGGGCTTTGTGGCAAGGTTTCTGTTTTGTTAACAGGGTTTTACTTCATTCTCCTCATAAGTTATTTTAGCTGTAGGTGAAACTGTAAAGAAAGCTAACTTGCCCCACATTTCTTACCCCTTTCAAAAACCTTCTTTGCTAATCTAACCTTCTTGCTTACCCACAAATTCTCTTTACTGAAGTTCTACCACTGTGGTAAAGTTATCTGAATGTAATCGACACTCATGTTACTGATTTGATATGTCATACCTTCAAAGCATACTAATGGTGACCAATACAGAATTCATGCCAAAGGAATTAATTACTGCAGGTAAAATAACAAGCACTGTGATCAAAGGGGGAAGGGAAGAGCTAGGTACAAATTTTATGTGGTTGAATCCAACCACCTAGGCAACCTCATCAGGTAATCCTGAGGCTAGCCATTCCAGCTAGATCTAGAAAAAGATTGTAGAACAAGAGCAATATTGAAATATGTTTCCATAAAATGAAATATTATGTATTTTAAAAGTTAAAAATACGGATTATAGGCTAATCATAACAATCTAATTCTAAAACTGGGGAAAAAAAGAAATTGGAAGCTGATGCACATTCAGAAAATAATCATGTGTCTTAGGAGAATTAACTGCTTTATAATGTGAACAATTTGGAATACTATGCACTCTTCTTAGAAAAACAACAAAGCCGGCCGGGTGCAGTGGCTCACGCCTGTAATCCCAGCACTTTGGGAGGCCAAGGCGGGCGGATCACGAGGTCAGGAGATCAAGACCATCCTGGCTAACATAGTGAAACCCCATCTCTACTAAAAATATAAAAAATTAGCCGGGCGAGGTGGCAGGCGCCTGTAGTCCCAGCTACTCGGGAGGCTGAGGCAGGAGAATGGCGGGAACCCTGGGGCGCAGAGCCTGCAGTGATCCAAGATCACACCACTGCACTCCAGCCTGGGCAGCAGTGAGACTCTGTCGAAAAAAAAAAAAAAAAAGAAAAACAACAAAGCCTTGTGGTCAAGTTTAGAAGAATTGTCTTCAACATCAATTTACACAATTTCTTCCCTGTTTCTTTTTTGCAAAGTGGTTGAGAAATTATACTTGTCAAGTTGTTAATATTATTATTATTATTATTATTATTATTATCATTATTATTTTACCAGAGTCCCATTGGGTTGCCCAGGCTGGAGTGCAGTGGCACAATCTTGGTTCACTGCAAACTCTGCCTCCTGGGTTCAAGCAATTCTCGTGCCTCAGTCTCCAGGTAGGTGGGATTACAGGTGCCCATGACCACGCCTGGCTAATTTTTGTATATTTAGTAGAGATGGGGTTTCTTCATGTTGGCCAGGCTGGTCTCAAACTCCTGACCTCAAGTGATCCATCCGCCTCAGCCTCTTAAAGTGCTGAGATTACAGGTGTAAGCCACTGCACCCAGACAAATTACTCTTAACTGCATGATTGATATAGCTGAAAATGTGGTCTTTGATAATTATAATAACGTACCTAATAGTTTTTTTAAGTGGTTTTCTCCCTTCAGTTATGCAGTTCCCTTAGAAATAATCTTCTATATGGAAGGCAAATGATTTGCTTCTCATAGAACTGAATAAATGACTTGATAAATAATTCAACGAGTATTTGTAAATTTTACATTAGTCATCACTAATTCTTTGATACATACATTGACTCCCAGGGAGTCTTTTGCTTTTTGATAGAATTTGCTTTCATAAAATAAATGTAAACAATAACTATATCATGATATTATATCAACAAATACTGAGAGGCTTAAAGAATAAAGCTTTCTACTTAAACTATAGAGTTACCAGCATGAAAATGTCCTTTCTAATCTAAAAGTCCAGGAGACAATAGTAGGAATATGAACAATGACTAGATATTCTTCCTTTCACTTTAAAGAAAAAGGAATGAAATGAAACACAGTTCACACCATTTTTCAATTGTTCTAACTTAGTCTTCAGAAGTTCTGAACAGCAACAATTGTCATGAAAATCTTGTGAAAGCAAAAATCACTCCAAGGAAAAAAGTGGTTATATAGGCTTTCTACACTGGGAACAAAAAGGGGAAGGGCTAAGGAAGTCAAAGGAACCAAGATGTTTTTGTTAGATAAATAAGGGATATGGATGTGAAGGAATTGACCCTTTAAACATATTTTGCTCATCATTTTTTTTTTTTTTGCCAAAATCACACATTTATTTTTGGTAAAAGTCACATGGTAAAATCTTTATGAAAAGTGGAAAATATGTGATAGTTATTATAGATTATGCACCTTAAATTCAATACCTGATAGAATGGGAAGGGTAGATGTCGTTAAATACCAGGGACAAATAATTGGAAAACCAAAAAGCTCTGTGAGTGGGAAAACAGCAACCCAATTTTCTTCTCTGCTAGGCTGTGTAGAAAAAAAAGCCTTTTACAAGAGATTAAAAAAAAAAAAAAAAGAGGCATAATCGATTTTCCTTACCCATGGATTGTGAGTTGGGCTCGTGACTTGCTTTGGGCAACAGACGGAGGCAGAAGTGACAGGGGGCCAGTTCTTGCGTTCTGCTTCCAGCATCATGAGAAAGACAAGTGCGAGTGAGCCCACCAGCCCCAGGCGGAATGAGAGACACATGGGGCTGAGCTGCCCACCAAGCCTGCCCCAGAACAGAACTGTTAGCCAATCCCCAGACCACAGGAAGGAGCCCAGCCACAATCAGCTATGCCCAGTGGAGGTGAACCAAGCCCCACTAGACCAGCTGATCTCCAGTCAACCCACAAATGTGTAAGTTCTAATAAATAATTGTTCAAGCCAGTAAGCATCGGAGTTTGTTATGCAGTAATACTTAATGCATGATCCCTAGACATTACACCTTCCGTTTTTCACCACTAGGCTAAATTAACTGATCTATATTATAAAAACTAGATTTCATTACATCCTACTTTTGCTACCAGCATCTGTGAGGAAAGTATTTCAGTAATTTATTATCATGCCTGTTCTGCCTCAGGTAGCAATAGGGCTTGCGATTATGAAAACTTAGAAAATAAATGATTTGTGCAGCTATTAAATTCCAAGATCTGAAATCTACTCACATTAGCTTCTAGAATATAAAAATCCTCCAAATCATAGGCTTTGATAAAAAAGGAAGTAAATCTATGAATACTCAAAATCTCAAGTTTGCTATTCTCTTTTAAACATTCAAAAGTTATTTATTTTGCATAAAATAGCTACATTGTTAAGGTAATTTGAATATAGAAAGCTTTAAGAAAATAAAATAGGTAGATGGCATCATATTTGATGGAAGAGGGGATTATATTGTTAATTTGTATAATGAAAATTGCAAGGACCAATTTCTCGTGAGGTTACACAGCTGGTATTACTTTCCCTTTAACTATCAAATACATAAGAAGTTCATTTTATAGTGACTCTTCATCAATAGCTCATTGTAAATTTCCTAAAAATCAATTTTCCTCTTTCAGGACAAGAGATTTATATAGTAAAAATATCGAGGCAACCTATCTCCTTATCCATGTAATTAAGAGCTCAAAAAAAGCAGTTCAGAAACCAAAGAAAACCTATCTGAAAAGTACCAGAGGGAAACATTTCTCTATATGTCAAGCCTATTGACACAAATCAAAACAACCTTTTACAAGAGACTAAAAATATATACACTATTAATACACAATATGATGTAAACCAGTCAAATTATTTCTTTAAAATTCATTTCTGAAGAATAAATTAGTCTGCTTCAATCTTTCTTTACCTTTGACTTTATAAAGTTTTCAATTCTTGGTTTTTGGCATCTTAATATTGCTACTTAATAGAGGCCAAAAGAACTGCTGTGTATGCCATTCAAGTTCTCCTGATAGATTTCCAGTGAGCCTCTATATTTTGGAAGGGAAAACACATCACCATGAGCATATCTTGTATTTCCCATTTTTTTCATATACATCATAGTGAAGGCAGCAGTGCTTTACTCACATAATTTCGGTCAAATCCTGTGAGGGGAAGGGTTTGTTTTTCCATAAAGCACATCTGGGAAGACAGTGTTGATCACAATCAACATGCTTCCTGGTTATTAAGTTAACTTATCCACCCATTCTTGTGACAAATATTTATTGAGGACATTTCTGTGCCAGAAATGTTTTCAGGATCTGGGAGATACAGCAGTGACCAAAACAAAGTCTTTGCTTTTATGGACAGACTACACACACACACACACACACACACACACGTTTCCTGATATTAACGCTATATGCAGTATGAAGAAAAATAAGAGAGACAGTCACTTATTCCCTTCAAACAACTCAAAGGATCTTAGCACATTGACTAATTCTCTCAGCATGCCATTTGAAACAAGGATGCTAAAAATTTAGGATGTAGAAACAGAGCTGACTTTGCTACGTGAATAAATGGCAAAGAGAAAAGCAATTTCAGGATACAAAAGTATGCAGACCCCATCCACTGACATCTAGTTTTCTAGTGCCACTGATTCTATCAACTGGAGTTAGAAATGAATGTTCCTAGGCATCTGGGGAATGAAGGAAGAATAAGAAGGCATGGTCTCTGTTCAGGCACCTGTGTAAGCTGACAGTGGGAGAGGTTTTGAAAATGAGAATTGTTCAGCTGTGTTTCATTGCTCTTCTCTTTAACATCTTTTTATATTCAAGAAAAGCCTTCTAAACAAAAAAATAAATAAAAGAAACAGCTTTTTCCAGTGACTCTTGCACTAAAATTTAGATGAAATCAAGCCTTTTGGTGCAGGCCCTTGTTTTAAAATCACACTTACGCCGGGTGCGGTGGCTCACACCTGTAATCCCAGCACTTTGGGAGGCCGAGTCAGGCAGATTCCAAGGTCAGGAGATTGAGACCATCCTGGCTAACACGGTGAAACCCTGTCTCTACTAAAAATACAAAAAGAAGTTAGCCGGGCGTGGTGGTGGGCGCCTGTAGTCCCAGCTACTCGGGAGGCTGAGGCAGCAGAATGGCATGAACCCAGGAGGCGGAGCTTGCAGTGAGCTGAGATGGCACCACTGCACTCCAGCCTGGATGACAGAGCTAGACCCCGTCTCAAAAAAAGAAAAAAAAAGTCACAATTAAACACTTCAAGGTGCAGAATAACTTTAGCACAGATTCCTCCCAGGAAAGTGGAGCTGTTGCTGCCTTGATAGTCAACAAAAAGCAACTGCAAAGGTTGCTGACATGGACTACGCCTGGTCCCTGGGTGCTAGCATATGATTGTACCCCATGATGCAACTGACAGAGCTACAAAGGTGCAGGAAACCAGCCCTCAGGCGGGTTGGCCTCCTGGTACCCCTGCATCCAACTACTGTCACCAACAAGCAGCCATTCTGCTTCCATCTCCACTTCTCCAGGCAAATATTCAAGCCCCAAGAAGCATGGCATTGACTCCACAAACTTGAGAACACCTTTGAAAATTGTTAGTATGCTATTATGTTATTAGGAAAATAATAGCATTTACTTTATAAGGTTATTAAAAGCGTTCAATGAGCCAGTATTTGTAAAGCTATTAAAAGAGTGCCTGGTACACACTAAGTGCTAATGGACTTGTTAAGCAATGTACTTAATGAAATAAATCTGTAGTAATAGTTTGCTTTCTTTGGAAATTAAGTGAAAAATGAGCTGTGATACTTTCACTTAGTTTCTCCCTTGGATATGATAGGTACCTTGTAGGGAGGGCACCTTCATAGCACAAGGGCTCTGTTTTATTAATGCACCTACATCTACCCAGCTCCCATTTTCACCTAGTGCAGTGGTTGCCAGAAAGGAATCCATGCACCTTAGGGAGTGCACAAGACAATCCACTAAGCTGGGTGAAGAAAATATTAAAACTTCCATCGATACCCATTTTTAAACCTAAAAATAAGACTGAAATCATGCCTTTCTAATTTTGCACAAAACGACAGGAGCACGTGGGTATCAGTTTTATTTTATGTATTTATTGAGACAGGGTCTTGCTCTGTCACCCAAGCTGGAGTGCAGTAGTGTGATCATGGCTCACTGCAGTCTTCACCTCCTGGACTCAAGCAATCCTCTCACCTCAGCCTCCTGAATAGCTGGGACTACAGGCACATGCCACCACACCCGGCTAGTTTTTGTATTTCTTGTAGAGACAGGATTTCACCATGTTGGCCAGGCTGGTCTTGAATTCCTGGCCTCAAGCCATCCTCCTGCCTTGGCCTCCCAAAGTGCTGAGATTACAGGTATGAGCCACCACACCCAGCCTGGGTATAAATTGTAGATAAATACATATTTATTGGCAAAATTTCATCAAAATATTTTACTGATGGGGTGTGATTTTTAAAAGTTTAGAGACCAGTGAAATGGATTTCTTCCTGTCTTGAAATTGAACACTTTGGCAACAGAACTGTTTCTAGTTGAACAAAAAATAACTTTCCACTGGACTGATGACTACCTGGCAGAAGCCTGCCTGCATCTCTGAGTGGATTACAACGGACTCGTACCACCAAAGGTAGAAGGCTTGGATCTTACCGAACAGAAACCTCTCAAGAGACAGACCCTCTATATGTTCTTCCCCATTTCCAGTCTCTTGAGAAAATACATACGTAAATTTTTATTTAAAAGCACAAAATATAATGCAAGCTTTCATAACGTGGGGTTCATGGTTCTCTGGAGGATTCAGGGATGGATGCAGGAGATGTGTGGGCTTCTTTAAATCATATAACACATTTTATAAGGCTGGGTATTTATGCATTTTACTGGGGAGTGAACTCAGAGCGTTAACATGACTTTCCAAGAGCAAGTGACTCTCCAAAAATTAGTGGCTGGTGTAACTTTTTAAAGTACAGTTAACCCTTCAACAATACAGGGCTTAGGGGTGCAGATCCCCTACACAACTGAAAACTTGTGTATGTGTTTTGACTTCCCAAAACTTAACTACTGTTTAGCTACTCTTGACCAGAAACTTTACCATAACATAAACAGTTGATTAACATAGATCTTGTATGATATATATATATATATATGATATACTACATTCTTATAAAGCTAGAAAAAGTAAAATGTTAAGAAAATCATAAAGAAAAGAAGTATATTTACTATTAATTAAGCGGAAGTGGATCATCAAAGGCCTTCACCCTACTGTCTTCATGTTGAGTAGACTGAGGAGGAGGAGGAAGAGGAGGGGTTGGTCTTGGTCTTGCTGTTTCAGGGGTGGCAGAGGCAGAAGAAAAGCCACATATAAGTGGACCTGTGCAGTTCAAACCTGTCTTGCTCACAGGTCAATTGTACTGAAAATCTATCTTAAGGTATGTATTTAAATGCTAATATGGTTTGGATTTGTGTTCCCACCCAAATCTCATATTGAATTGTAATCCTCAGTGTCGGAGGAGGGGCCTGGTGGGAGGTGACTGGTTCGTGACCACAGACTTTCCCCTTGCTGTTCCCTTGATAGTGATTGAGTTCTCATGAGTTATGGCTGTTTAAAAGTGTGTTGCACATCCCCCTTCACTCTCTTTCTCCTCCTTTGGCCACATAAGACATGCCTGCTTCCCCTTCCACTTCCGCCATGACTGTGTAAGTTTCCTGAGCTCTCCCCAGCCATGCTTCCTTTACAGCCTGCAGAACCGTGAGTCAATTAAACCTCTTTTTCTTTTTATAAATTACCTAGTCTCAGGTAGTTCTTTTATAGCAGTGCGAGAATGGACTAATGCAAATGCCTACTTTCAACAAACACAATTTGATTGATGTTTTAATGGTTTTTAAAGAATTAAAGCACTTCAACCAGGTCATTGTGGGCAGAAAGAGGTCAGAATATTGTTCAAGAAATTAGCACACAAGCCAGGAACAAAGAAAACCCCAACTTATGCTTCCTTTTGATAGAGACAGGGGACAGAGAAATTCTACGCAGAAAAGGGAGGGTCCCTGGCGAAAACCCACCCTAAAGCTGAAAAGCTTGAAACCACGGCCCAGAGTGATAACTTCTGTCCCTGTTTTCCTGCTTAATATTGCCTTTTCCTAAACCACACATGGCCCTGCTCTGCCCCATCCTGTGCCTATAAAAACCCCAGACTCACCTGGTAGATGGGACTACAGCTGGATGTCAAAGAGAAGTGGTTTGACTTCAGAAGGACAGCTTGATAGCCTAACTCCAGAGAAAATCTGGCCAGTGATGGCAAGACTTCAGGGAAAGATAACCTACCTGCCGAGTCCCCTTTTCAGCTCCCCTTCCCACTGTGAGCCTCTTTCATTGGCAATAAAATTCCCCACATTTGCTATCCTTCAATTCGTTGCTGTGACCTCATTTCTCCTGGATGCCAGACAAGAGCTTGGGAGCCACAAGTGTGGATACAAAAGGCTGTCACACTGGCCCTCTGCCCTTGCTGGTGGAGGGCAGCCGTCTCATGCAAAAAGGCAAAGGGCACACTGAGCTGTTAACATTTAAGCAATCCATGGATGGCAGAGCTAAAAGAGCACTGTAACATATTCTTGGGGCTTTGGGGGTTGCAGACAGCCCCACCTGAATGCTGCTGTGGGGCCTGCACAGGGTTTGCTCCTGCTAGAGCCCAAAAGTGGCCACTCTGATGCCTGCACCCACTCACCTCTGCACTCCCTCCCACGACAGGTGGAACGTAACAGGTCCAAGTGAGTGGAGTTTGATCATGCTAGTGCCAAAGCGACCAGCTAGTTCCAGTGCTTGTCCACTCCAGTTCCTGCACACATTTTCTCCTGCGCTCCGTCCATCAAGGAGTTGAGAGTGGTGGGCTGAGTAAATGAGGCACCCCTGTCGCGAGTCCCACAAAGGGGTCAAGGAAATATCCTGTGTCACCATTTCCCCCCCACTCCTGCTTTCTCTTTTAACTGAGCATTTTACGTGATTTCATTTTCTCTCTTCTCTTAACATATCAGATATTTATATATATATATATATATATGTGTGTGTGTGTATATATATATATATATATTTTACTTTTTCAGTGGTTTCCCTAGAGCTTGCAGTATATATTTACAGTTAATTTAAGTCCCCTTTTGAACAACACTATACTACCCCACAGGTAATGCAAGCAACTTAAAGAATTCCTACTTCCTCTTTCCTGTTTCTTATAACATTGCTGCTACTTGTTTTATTTATCCGTATCCTATAATTACCCAATACCTTGTTACTATTACCACTCTGAATACTAGATCAACTAAGACAAAAATTATTTTACGTTCATTTATTCCTTTTCTGATGCTCTTTTTAAAAATAATTTTTAATTTCATTTTTGTGGGTACATAGGTGCATATATTTATGGGGTACATGAGGTTGTACAGGCATGCAATGCATAATAATCACATCATGGGAATGGGGTATCCATCCCCTCAAACATTTACCCTTTGAGGTACAAACAATCCTGTTATACCCTTTAAGTTATTTTAAAATGTACAATTAAGTTATTATTGACTATAGTCGCCCTATTGTGCTATCAAATAGTAGGTCTTATTGATTCTTTCTATTATTTTTTTCTTTCTTTATGCACATCCAAATTTATGACCAAAATTCATTCCTTCTTCCTGAAAACTTTTAACAGTCCAGGTCTACCAATGAATTTTCCTCAGCTTTTGTTTATCCAAGAACATCTTTAATTCTCCTTTACTTGTAGAGGATAATCCCATTGGATACAGAGTTCTTGATCGGTGGTCTTTTTCTTTTGACCCTTTTAAATATTTTATTTCACTCTCTTCTTTCTTGCGTGGTTTCTGACAAGAAGTCACATGTGATTATTATCCTTTATCTCCTACAGGTAAAGTGTGGTTTTTTTTCTCTATTTCTTTCAATATTTTCTTTTTGTCTTTGGTTTTCTGTAGCTTGAAAATTAAATGCCTAGGAACAGGTTTTTTGATATTCATCCTACTTGGTGTTCACTGGGCTTCCTGGACCTGTTGTTTAGTGTATACCATTAATTTTGGAAACTTTTCAGCCATGATTACTTCAAAACTTCTTCTTCTCTTTCTTTTCCTTCTGGTACTCCAATTATATAAGTGTTACACCATTTGAAATTGTCCCAACGTTCCTGGATTTCCTGTTCTGTTTGTTCCACTCTTTTTTCTCCGCATTTCAGTTTGTGAAATTTTATTGACGTTATCTTCAAGCTCATTAACTATTTCCTCAGATGTATCCAATCTCCTGAGGAGCCCATCAAAGGTATTCTGCATTTCTGCTACAGTTTTTTTAATTTATAACATTTCCTTTTTATTCTTTTCAGTTTTCATCTTTCTGCTTATGTCAGATTCATTAGTTCTTGCATGTTGTCTGCTTTTACTTGTACAGCCCTAGCATATGAACTATATTTTAAATTCCCTGTGTGATAATTTCAAATTTGTGTCATACCTGTTTCTGACATTTGCTTTGTCTCTTCAAAATTTGTCTTTTTTCTTTTTAGCACGCCTTGTAATTATTTTGTTGTTAAAAGCCAGATACAATGTGTTGAGTAATGGGTACTGAGGTGAATACATCTTTAGTGTGATGTTTTATGTTAATCTGGCTAGAAGTTGGACTAGTTTAATGTTTGCTGTAACTGAAGGTGTCAGAGACTCCAGTTTTCTCTAGGGTCCTTATTTTTGTCTCTTCTGTAGTCTTTAAATTTCCCTAAGGACTCCTTCTTAAATAAAGTCTGTGCCTTATAGCTCTTTCAGCTGTAATCCACTTTTATGATTTTGGAACACTGTTGATCTGGTGGTAAAGTGTGGAAGACAGCAAGCCTTCTCTAATCTCATTATTAAATCCCAGTCTTTTTGGAGGCCTATGTCCCTAGGATGTGACCTTCACAAGTGTGTCTTAACTGTAATCTACAATTAGTTAAGACAGGAAGTCTAGAGGGTGCTGAAGTTGGGTAATTGCCTTCCTCCCAGGTGTGAATAAACCTCTGAAAGTCTTTTCCCTTAAGCAGTGGGCCTTCGTTGTAGCAAATGCTCTGGGTATACTTCAAGGTGGTCATTTCTCCCCATCTCTCTCCCAGAAACATGAGAGAGATTTTCTTGGCTATTCATCATAAGAACCTATTGGGGTCCCTGGAGATAAAAGTCATAAAAGTGTGCTTCTCCTCCAAGAATGTGGTCCCTGGAAGTTTTCTATTCTCATGCTAGTTCATACTCAGCCTTTAGCAAGTTGTCAAAATGATCATTTTAGTGTTCCTACTGGTTTATGGCTCCAGTGGCTTCTACTCCAGATAAGCTGATTTCACTGTGATTCTCTGCATTCTCCTGTTGTTGCAGATCTGGGTGGTGATTTGCCCTGCAATCTCAGTTCCCTAATAGATCCAAGACAAGTCCTTGATTTTCAGATTATTCCACTTATATCTTGTTGTGAGGATGGGAGTGAGGACGTCCAAACTCTTGACTTGTCAGAGCTGAAATCAGAAGTTGAACATATGCTTTTTAAGCCCCTGGTGCCCTGAAAACCAAAAAGCCTTCCCTCTTCAACCCTATCTCAGAATATTTTCAGCTGCATGCTGCCTGCTCTTTCTGCCTCCCCTCTGAGCCTCTCTCAACTACAGCTCAGCTCTGGGACCATGCTACAGCAGAGTGACAGAAGAGGCACTTAGAGAGGTTGTGCATTCTGTCTACTTCGTCCTCAGCCAGTTATCCTGGAGAGAACTCCTCTCCACTGGATTAGCCTATCTATCATCTACACAATGGGCAAAGCTGTCCTAGGTGAGGAGGAACAAGTGTGCATTGATGCTCTTCAACTCCATTTTCAGTGCCAGCACCAAGGATGCTTACTGCCCTCATCCTACTTGGGGTGCCCTCACATTAAACCCTACACAGACTAGCAGCCCAAATAAAATTTGGGGTTTAGATCTCTACAATCGTTGTTTTAAAAAGCCTCTGAGACAAAAGTCTCCCAATAGAAACATCAAGTTGTTTTTAAACAACTTGAATTAAAATAACATCAAGTTGTTTTTAAACAACTTGAATTAAAATAACATCAAGTTGTTTTTAAACAACTTGAATTAAAATAACATCAAGTTGTTTGAAATTGAAAGGCCACAAGCAATGGCCATTTTAGAAGGTGTAAGACTGAGATCTTGGGCATCATGGTAACTATAATTTTGTCAGCCACATGAAGAATAGACATAAGAAAGCTTAAGTAATACAACCCAATGAAGAGTTCAAGTGGGAAAAATTGAAAAAGATATTAAATGTACTTAAGATTACATTAACTAACTGAATCACTTAGAAGTAATAGTAATAAACATTCAGAAGGAAGAGCAATTGCTTCAATCTGGGGATGATCAGTAACACTAGATAATCTTGCAACAACCTTCTGAGTTTCACTATAAGCCCCTAGAAGAATATCAAGAATGCTAGAGGATTCCAGTGGGTAAAGTGAGGGTAACACTGACTTTATTATTCTTGATGTTCTGAAAGAATTCCAGACAAACTGGATATGTCAGCTTCATAATTGACTCCAGTTCTAAGTATACTTGGAGAGTCAGATGTGTGATAGAAACGTCCATTCCATTCAGGTCCAGTCAGCAAGTGAGAGGGACAGTGCATTTTGTTCCCAGATGACTTGCTAGCCTCATAACTCATTCCAGAATTCGGAAGTCTTGTTGTTTTATCTACAAAGTTGTGCCTGTGTTGGAGGTGTTCACAATTCTTTTAGGCTCATTTTTTGTTTGTATGTTAGGAAAACTGATTCAGGGAACCATTTAGCAGAATCTGTTCTAGAAATTATAGGCTATTTCACCATTGAAGAACCATCACCACTCTGGAGTCTTTGAAAAGACCTAGAGCTTTTGCTGTATGACTTTTTTTTTAATTAAATGGCCATCAACTTTTATTGCTATCATTATAAGCCACAACACCGCACCAAGGTTATGTTTGGCCCTTTATAGATACGTGAATAATTCTGGCTCTGCCTTTCGGCAGGATCTCATTATCTTTCTCTCTCTGTTAAAGTTGAGATCTGAATGGCTGAAAGACCTGAGAAAAATATACCGCTTTGGTATCTCAAGATCCATCCTAAATACCACTTCATCTATGAAATGATCCGTCTTTTAACTCTTGCAGCACTTTGCATATTTTCCTATTGATTCACAGCTACTTCACAGTAACCTGCTTATGTGAATACCCATTAAACTGTTGAGAGATTTGATGGTCCTATTCTCCCTCGCACCTCCAAGCCAAGCACTGTGTCTCAAAAATAGAAGTACTCAGTTAATGTTGAGCGAACACACCTGAACATGTCCCTTCCAATTATTTGCTTAAATTTGACACACAGCTATTTTTCCCTCTTGTATCCTCACCACACATGCAACTGCAGTTAGCACAAAAATGCAGGAAGCCAGGCTGAGCATGGGCCGGCTGAGGCTGGCCAGTGCAGGTGGGAGGGTAAAGTGGAGAGTGTCTAAACCCACTCTATGGAGTCACACTGGGGTCAGGAAGATCCAGGGAGATTATTACTGCACAGTGCATCCATACTTGATCTTGTAGTTCCCGTTCTAATTCTTCACATGTTCCAAATTTTCTCTAGGAACCATCTTTCAGTTTTATGATTGAACAAGTATCAAAAATTTTCATAATAAACTTTTTGTATGAAATAAAATCAAATTTCCAAAGAACAAACTTTACAATATGGTGACCACTGTACAGCTCTGCCTGCCTCTAGAGTATTTTTTATGATGTTTTAAACTTTGACAAGTTACATAACCAAAATAAAGGTGTGGCTTCCCAAGGTGACTACGTTAAATGAACAACTCACATCCATTATATGCTGTAATTCTTAAATATTTCTAGAATGCTATATAATTACATATCTTGAAAACAGTCTGGAGAAACCACCCCAATACATTTGAAACAGTAATACTTTAAATATTGTTTTGCATTGCTCTTAAACTAATTGGTGATGGCAGTACTTGTTAAAGAAGCTGAGACTTCAGGATAAATCCTAAAAGAATTTAAGATTTGCCCCTTGGGGCTTCATGCATCTCCACACACGTCTGAATGGTAACAAAGGCCAAGTAGACAAGCTTGCTCGGATTGGGAATCAAACAGGGAAGTGTGCTGGAGAGTGCAAAGACATATTGTTTTCATCAGTGTGTAGCTTTTAAACTTGTGGTATAAAAAAGCAGGGATGGGGAGGGAGTTAATTAACTGACTTGTTACCTGACTGTTACCAAGCAACTTGTTAGCTGCTTGCCCATATCAGGGATGACTATTATCTCACTCTTTTCAACTTTCAGATCTTCCCCTCCTTAAAATAGAGGGCCATTTTCCCCATCTTTGGTTTTCAACTGTTATTCCCTTAAAAGATGCAAGCACAAATTGATTTATAATAATCCAAATCTTAGTTAAAGACAGAGTATACTTTCAAATTTTACCTCACAGTGCCATCAAACAATGAATGGGAACAAAGTGAGCACACTGTGGACTAAGAATGTGGGATCAAGTTTCCTGAAGGAAGCAAGTCTTGGGATTAGCCAATTATGAAGAATGTGGATAAGTGGTTAAGGTCAAGGTCAATGTTTAAGAACAAAATTATTGATCAAATGTTTCTAAAGTAGGTTGCCCCTATCAGGCATAGCTCCCTTATCTAGGTTTTTAGGATGGATATTTCAGTGTACAAGTCAGAGTGAAAGTGGTCCCCTACACTTCCCTCCAGCCTTTACCAAGGCAATGCTATACAACACACATGTATTACATACCCTGTTTCACAGGCCACTGACAAAGATGTTTTCATTCCAAAAGTCTCAGGAGTAGAATTTTGAGCTGGCATAGTGTGTCTGTCTTGAGGAGCAAACACATTGAGATTGTTTGCATCCCTTAGCCAAAAGGTGGGGTATAATTGAAAGATCCCTGAAAAAGATGCACCTTTTATTACTTCCCTGAAAAAGAGATGATGAATATGATTCATCATTTTTGATGCTATGGGATAACATCGTTTTTTGCTATCCCATATTTGCAGGGATAGCAAATTATGGGTAACATTTAATTATAATTTCATTATTTTAAAGGGCAGAACCCCTTTATTCACTAAGAGTAATACAAAAAATCTCTTGATAAAGGGACTATCTGCTGAGAATTTCTAAATATTAAATGGTTCACCTGTGGTAATACATATGACTGTATTCTACGGAAGTTACACACAGACATTGGTATAACTGATAGGCAAGAGTCATAATTTGCTCATTTTTTGTGTTTCCAGTGAGAAAGGGCAAGACATTATTAGAAGAGAATTGGGAAGACTCAAGCCTACAGAAGGAATTTTACTAAGAGATCCCTGATATTTCTAGAACACTCCCATAGAGGTAGGTTCCAAAGGCATGTAAGTAGCAGTTTACATTGGGTAGCCATTTTTCGTTCCTGACTACTGGCCTTTCTTGGAGGTTAGACCTGCCAGTTCTATGATTGTCATACTGGTCCCCATTAAGCTGAACACATAAACTTAGCTGTTCTCATGCAGTATCAATTCCATCAGGAAACAAGGGTCCACTAATCCACTGACTAGTGTCTCATTCTTTTCAACTTTCAGAACTTCTCCTTCTTAAAATTGAGGGACATTTTCCCTATCTATATTGTTCAGCCGTTATTCCCCTAATAGATACAAGCACAAACTGACTTGTAATCATCCAAATCTTATTTTTTTCAGGCAAAGTATACTTTCAAATTTTTATCTGACAGTGCCATAAAACAATGAAAGGAAACAAGGTGAGTATGCTGTGGACTAAGAAGGTGGGAAAAATTTTCACCAAAGGAGTAAGTCTTGAGATTAGCAAATTATAAAGACTGTGGATAAGTGATTAAGATCAGTGTTTAAGAAAAAAGTTACTGTTCAAATGATTCTAAGGTAGGTGAATTTCTATGCCAGAAACTACTCCATTTTGAATTAGATCTAAATATATATTTGCCATTCTACACAGGCTTTTGAGAAAATGACAATGAACATATACAGTAGTGGGTTTCTAGCAGAAGGGAAGAGATGCTGCGTTTGCTAAACCTACCAGCTAAAATACACATCCACACGAATACCAAAAGATTTTCACATCAAATATAATCCAGTGAATATTAAATCACCATATACTTGCCATAGTAAGACTTTATGATGTTATTAGCTGCATATTCATTTAGTGGCTTAGAAACAACCAGCTTATTCTACTTTACAATTTTAGCTTGAGCCATTCTCAGCATATTAACGTAAAAATTGTGCTTAGTCACCTATGAAAAAGTTACTGACTACTGCCAAATGTATTTTTAGAAAATTCTGTTTCTGAAATTTCCCAATTGCTAATCAAGGTCAAACTCTAAAGACTATAACTTTTCTAGCCATTCTCTCAAGTCCCCATTAGCAAAGCCAGTAACTGGGCACTCTCACAGTGTAACTGAATTCTGTCTTTTATTTAGAATTATCTTCCTCTCTTGGCATTTGAGTCTGGTGGTGCTGGTGCATTTAAATAAAGTCTTGCACACATAAAAAACAAATTTTTATTCTATAATAACTATCTGTGTTCGGTTCACTTACAAAGGAGGCTAAGACTATGATACTACCTTCCTTTCGTAAAAAGACTTTGAAACTCATTGAACTATTTTCGGTGGTACAAATTACAACTGCCCATACACTGAAGCTACCTCAGCACTAACAAACTGAAGAAAAAAAGCGATCAATTATCCACTGAAATCAATGTGTGATGACTAAGAAAAATCTTTCAGTTTCCAAACATTTCCAAAATGTTCCACTCCCACGTCCTCATCTACTCAAAGCTTACCAATCATCAATGGGCTATCTCTAATCTCATATGATCCATACAAATCTTTTCTTTAAATTTTTATTTCACATGCATTATATTTTAAATCTTACCACCTCTTTCTCAGGCATAAAGAATACCATCACTAGGTTGGTTCCCAAGGGACATTTGCTGGAAAGTTGGTTAACCTTTGAATTGCATGTAAATCAAGCCAACAACTCCTGGTCTAAAAACATTTAGAAGTTAAAGAAAACATCCTTCATAAAGAGCAGACACAGATGTAAAGCAAGCAGGAAAGCCCTGTGTGCTTGAGAACACAATAATTTTAGAGATTTTGGATTATCTAGTACAGATACATTCTTTGCAAGGGGCAGGGGTGGGAGGATATTGGGAGAAAATGTGGCTGGAATTTTTTTTCAGCTTTGTTAAAGTATAATGGACAAAAAATTTACATATTCAAGACATACAACATGATTTGATATGCATTTATGTTGTAAAATGATTGCCACATAAAATTAACTTCAGTCACCACACAAATACCTCTTGTGCGTGTGTGGAGGAGGGTGAGAACACTTAAGATCTACTCCCGTAGCAAATTTAAATAAAATAAAAAATAAAAAATTTGAAAAGACATTCAGGCTAGGCGCAGTGGCTCACACCTGTAATCCCAGCACTTTGGGAGGCCGAGGCAGGTGAATCACTTGAGGTCAGGAGTTCGAGACCAGCCTGGCCAACATGGAGAAACCCCGTCTCTACTAAAAATACAAAAATTAGCCCAGCATGATGGCATGTGCCTGTAATGCCAATTACTCAGGAGGCTGAGGCAGAAGAATCACATGAATCAACCAGGTGGAGGTTGCAGTGAGCGCCACTGCATTCCAGCCTGGGTGACAGAGTGAGACTCTGTCTCAAAGAAAGAAAAAAGAAAAAGGAAGACATACAAATAGCCAACAAATATATGACAAATTGTCAACATTGCTAATCATAAGGGAAATGCAAATCAAAACCACAATAACACAGCATCTCACCCCAATTAGAATGGCTATTATCAAAAAAACAAAAATAACAGATGCTGGTGAGGATGCAGAGAAAAGCAAACTCCTATACTGTATATTGTGGGTGGAAATGTAAATTCGTGTAGCCATTATGGAAAACAGTATGGAGGTTTCTCAAAAAGCTAAGAATAGAACTACAATATAATCCAGTAGTCTCAATACTGAGTATTTACCCAAGAAAAAGAAATCAACATATCAAAGGAATACCTGTACCCACCCCTGTTCACTGCAGCACTACTCATAATAGCCAAGATATAGAACCAACCAAGTGTTCATCAACAGGGGAATGGATAAAGAAAATGTGGCACACACACATACACACACACACACACATATATATACATATACATACAATGGAATACTATTCAGCCATAGGAAAAATGGAAATCCTGCCATTCGGGGCAATATTGATAAGCCTGGAGGACAATATGTTAAGTGAAATAAGTCAGCCACTCATATGTGGGAGCTTCAAAAAAAAGATCTCATAGAAGTAGAGAGTAGAATTGTTGATAGTAGAGGATGGGAAGGGTAGGGGGAGGGGAGGATGAAGAGAGATTGGCTAATAGATAGTAAATTACAGCTAGATGGGAGGAGTGAGTTCTGGCATTCTGCAGCACTGTAGGATGAATGTGGTTAACTACATTTTATTGTATATTTTCAAAAACCTAAAAGAGAGAATTTTGAGTGTTCACAACGCAAAGGAACGTTTGAGGTGATGGATATGCTAATTTTCATGATTGGATCATTAAATATTGTATACACATATCAAATATCACTCTTTATCCCATAAACATGTACAATTTTTTTGAGACAGGGTCTTGTTTTGTTGCACAGGCTGGAGTGCAGTGGCATGATCAAGGCTCACTGCAGCCTTGACCTCCCCAGGCTTAGGTAATCCTCCTACCTTAGCCTGCAGAGTAGCTGGGACCACAGGCATGCACCACCACACAGGGATAATTTTTGTAATTTTTTGTACAGATGGGTTTTGCCCTGTTGCCCAGACTGGTCTTGAACTCCTGGGGTCAAGCGATACTTCCATCTTAGCCTCCCAAAGTGCTAGGATTACAGGCGTGAGCCACTGTGCACAGCCAATATGTACAATTATTTGTCAACTAAAAAGAAAAAATAATCAATACAGTATTAACTATTACTTATGTATTATGTTATTATGTGTATTATTAATTGCATTATTAGTGAGAACTATTGTCTATGAGGCTTTTCTTCATGCTATCTGAAAGAGAGGGAGAGTTGCAGAAAGAATTATAGAAGAACAGAACCTGAGTTCAAAGTAAACTGACAGAAAAGTTTCTATTAATATCTCAAAAATAATGAACCAAAACAATCCTGGTATCTTTTATGTCAAGATTAATAAGGAAAGAAATGAAGTTGACAGTAGTTAAACATGGCAGTTGTCTAATGATATCCTAGGGCTGTTGACTTTCCAAATTTGCTCTATATTTGAAGGTCAAGCATGATTTCATAAAACAAGTCTTTATTGCATATACAATATTTAATGGAGAAAAATATTTTTCTTCTCCCCCCACCCTGAAAGGCACACACACTGACTAAAGACTAGAGAAGAGTGGTCAAGGACAAAGAGCTTCAGGACAGATTCGCAGATTAGTTTCAAAATTCCTTTCCTTTATATCATGTAATACTATGTCCCCTGCTGACAGCATATCCCAAATATAGGAAACAAGAGGGAAATAAATCCTTTTTGGGAGCCTGATTTGCAGAATTAAGTCATAAAATGATATCACCTGCAGCTCTTGGTACATAAATTGTTATGGACTATTATGCATTGACATCTAATGTCTTATGGGTACAGTTCTTGTCTCCCAATAAGTTCAAGTTTCATGAGTGTTAGGGCAATGTCCCATAGCACTTACAAAGCCCTATTTATATACAACACAATCTTAATGACATGATAACCATTTAATACATACTTATTGAATTAAACTGAATTGATCAAGCTAAATTTAATAAGTAACAGGAAATAAAAGGGAAAATATAATTTTAACTTAGGAAAAAAGTCCCCCAGATGTCCCCTATCACTTCTCTCTCCTCCCCACTCCCCACACTCAGCACCACTGTAGCGATTTTACTTCTAGGATGATTGAGAAAATTCTTATGCATATATTCAGAAATTCCTTGCAAGGATATCTAACCCACCCTGCATGTCCCCACTGCTCGCTGCCTATGTTGGGCCTGGGGACACTGCCAGAGTTCCAAGATTCCTGTGGGGAGGCCCTTTGAAGGTGGCGTTTCCTTCCCAGCCTCAATACTGCCCCTGGGTCCTGGGAGAGGGAGAGCCAGGCCTTTCTAGAGTTGTCTAGAGTCTTGGAAAAGTAAGGCCTCCTCTCACCCTCTACCCTCAAGACCTGAGCAGCCTGCCTACTGCCTGATGCGTGTGCACATTCTCATCCACTCCGTGACCTCTGTCCATCCACTCTCCTGTATCTGGCTTCCTGTCCAGGTGTCTGTGTGTCCATGTGTCTGTCTCCTTAGGCGTGTGGCTTGTGGAGACACCATGGCGTGCATATACGGACAGAGCCAGCCTTGTGGCATCAGAGAGGTTCCTCTCCCTGCCTGTGGTCTGATGTGAAGGATATATACTGAGAAGTGCTAGAATAATTTTGGGGGCATATTTTAAGAATAGATCAATTGGAAATGATAAATAAAGATTTCCAAGGTATCTTTCAACTTCCTGCAGGGGAACATTTAGAAACTTGTAGAAGCAGCATATGTGATCAGGGATAAATTACTAAGGGAATAGAAAATTACAGGAGCAATAGGAAAATTGAGCTGGACTTTACCAACTGCTGGCAATTGTCCGAGGACCACCAGGAGAACTGATTTGTATGCTGATGTTCACTGACGTTCTTTGCTGTAATTCTTTGTGTCTCCCTATGCACGCTTGCATAGTTTAGAATCCTTGAAATATTTTTTCTCATCCACAATAAAAATAGCTTTTTGAAGATTCAATGACTACACATTCATTATACACAACTCACACTCTAGATCAAGCAATTTTAAACAGTAGAAATTGCTTGAAATCCCACTGACCTGATGTAAATCAATATCATTTTAGTCATGTGTTTCTTGACCACTTGATCTTCTGTGATTTATTCATAACCTTTGACAATTTTTACTGTCTTTTCCTTATCAGTTTGTAAGCACTATCTGTAGAGTACTAATAATATTTTTGTCTATTGCCTTGCAAATATTTAGTAGTTTTGTTATATGAATGTTTTTATATTTATAGTATCTATATAAATATATAGTTATATATTTTGTGTGCTTGGTACTTTTGCCATATAAAAGCTTTTATATTTATGGAGTACAATGCATCTGATCTTTTTTTAAAATAACTTTTTGATCTCCTGTTGCAGGGAGACAAGCTATCTGGAAAACTTTTAAGCTGCAGGCAGTAGAGTTGGGTACAGCTCTTGAAGAACTATATTTCTTTGCTCTTAACCATCTTGAAATACCACCTTCATGGCTTTGGGTGGAGCCAAGATGGCCGAATAGGAACAGCTCCGGTCTACAGCTCCCAGCATGAGCAACGCAGAAGACAGGTGATTTCTGCATTTCCATCAGAGGTACCGGGTTCATCTCACTAGGGAGTGCCAAACAGTGGGTGCAGGACACTGGGTGCAGTGCACCGTGCGCGAGCCAAAGCAGGGTGAGGCACTGCCTCACGTGGGAAGTGCAAGGGGTCAGGGAGCTCCCTTTCCTAGTCAAAGAAAGGGGTAACAGACGGCACCTGGAAAATCGGGTCACTGCCACCCTAATAGTGCACTTTTCTGACGGGCTTAAAAAACGGCACTCCAGGAGATTATATCCCACATCGGGCTCTCGGAGGGTCCTATGCCCACAGAGTCTCGCTCATTGCTAGCACAGTAGTCTGAGATTAAACTGCAAGGCCGCAGCTAGGCTAGGGGAGGGGCACCCACCATTGTCCAGGCTTGCTTAGGTAAACAAAGCAGCCAGGAAGCTGAAACTGGGTGGAGCCCACCACAGCTCAAGGAGGCCTGCCTGCCTCTGTAGGCTCCACCTCTGGGGGCAGGGCACAGACAAACAAAAAGACAGCAGGAACCTCTGCAGACTTAAATGTAACTGTCTGACAGCTTTGAAGAGAGTAGTGGTTCTCCCAGAGTGCAACTGGAGATCTGAGAATGGGCAGACTGCCTCCCAAAGCAGGTTCCTGACCCCCGAGCAGCCTAACTAACTGGGAGGCACCCCCCAGTAGGGACAGACTGACACGTCACTCGTCCAGGTACTCCTCTGAGGAAAAACGTCCAGAGGAACGATCAGACAGCTGGATTTGCGGTCTCACGAAAATCCACTGTTCTGCAGCCACCGCTGCTGACACTCAGCAAAACAGGGTCTGGAGTGGAGCTCTAGCAAACTCCAACAGACCTGCAGCTGAGGGTCCTGTCTGGTAGAAGGAAAACTAACAAACAGGAAGGACATCCACACCAAAAACCCATCCGTACATCACCATCATCTAAGGCCAAAAGTAGATAAAACTACAAAGATGGGGAAAAAACAGAGCAGAAAAACTGGAAACTCTAAAAAGTAGAGCACCTCTCCTCCTCCAAAGGAACACAGTTCCTCACCAGCAACAGAACAAAGCTGGACAGAGAATGACTTTGACGTGACAGAAGAAGGCTTCAGACGATCAAACTACTCCGAGCTACAGGAGGAAAATCAAACCAATGGCAAAGAAGTTAAAAACTTTGAAAAAAAAATAGATAAATGTATAACTAAGATAACCAAAGCAGAGAAGGGCTTAAAGGAGCTGATGGAGCTAAAAGCCAAGTTTCAAGAACTACGTGAAGATTGCAGAAGCCTCGGTAGCCGATGTGATCAACTGGAAGAAGGTTTCAGCAATGGAGGATGAAATGAATGAAATGAAGCAAGAAGGGAAGTTTAGAGAAAAAGGAATAAAAAGAAACGAACAAAGCCTCCAAGAAATAATGGGACTATGTGAAAAGACCAAACCTACGTTTGATTGGTGTACCTGAAAGTGACAGGGAGAATGGAACCAAGTTGGAAAACACTCTGCAAGATATTATCCAGGAGAACTTCCCCAATCTAGCAAGGCAGGCCAACATTCAGATTCAGGAAATACAGACAATGCCACAAAGATACTCCTCGAGAAAAGCAACTCCAAGACACATAATTGTCAGATTCACCAAAGTTGAAATGAAGGAAAAAATGTTAAGAGCAGCCAGAGAGAAAGGTGGGGTTACCCACAAAGGGAAGCCCTTCAGACTAACAGCTGATCTCTCGGCAGGAACTCTACAAGCCAGAAGAGAGTGGGGGCCGATATTCAACATTCTTAAAGAAAAGAATTTTCAACCCAGAATTTCATATTCAGCCAAACTAAGCTTCATAAGTGAAGGAGAAATAAAATACTTTACAGACAAGAAAATGCTGAGAGATTTTGTCACCACCAGGCCTGCCCTAAAAGAGCTCCTGAAGGAAGCACTAAACATGGAAAGGAACAACTGGTACCAGCCCCTGCAAAAACATGCCAAACTGTAAAGACCATTGAGGCTAGGAAGAAACCACATCAACTAATGAGCAACATAACCAACTAATATCACAATGACAGGATCAAATTAACACATAACAATATTAACTTTAACTGTAAATGGGCTAAATGCTCCAATTAAAAGACACAGACTGGCAAACTGGATAAGGAGTCAAGACCCAGCAGTGTCCTGTATTCAGGAAACCCATCTCACCTGCAGAGACACACATAGACTCAAAATAAAGGGATGGAGGAAGATCTATCAAGCAAATGGAAAACAAAAAAAGGCAGGGGTTGCAATCCTAGTCTCTGATAAAATAGACTTTAAAGCAACAAAGATCAAAAGAGACAAAGAAGGCCATTACATAATGGTAAAGGGATCAATTCAACAAGAAGAGCTAACTATCCTAAATATATATGCACCCAACACAGGAGCACCCAGATTCATAAAGCAAGTCCTGAGTGACCAACAAAGAGACTTAAACTCCCACACAATAATAATGGGAGATTTTAACACCCCACTGTCAACATTAGACAGATCAACAAGACAGAAAGTTAACAAGGATACCCAGGAATTGAACTCAGCTCTGCACAAAGTGGACCTAATAGACATCTACAGAACTCTCCACCCCAAATCAACAGAATATACATTTTTTTCAGCACCACACCACACCTATTCCAAAATTGACCACTAGTTGGAAGTAAAGCTCTCCTCAGCAAATGTAAAAGAACAGAAATTATAACAAACTGTCTCTCAGACCACAGTGCAATCAAACTAGAACTCAGGATTAAGAGACTCACTCAAAACCACTCAACTACATGGAAACTGAACAACCTGCTCCTGAATGACTACTGGGTACATAATGAAATGAAGGCAGAAATAAAGATGTTCTTTGAAAGCAATGAGAACAAAGACACAACATACCAGAATCTCTGGGACACATTCAAAGCAGTGTGTAGAGGGAAATTTATAGCACTAAATGACCACAAGAGAAAGTAGGAAAGATCCAAAATTGACACCCTAACATCACAATTAAAAGAACTAGAAAAGCAAGAGCAAACACATTCAAAAGCTAGCAGAAGGCAAGAAATAACTAAAATCAGAGCAGAACTGAAGGAAATAGAGACACAGAAAACCCTTCAAAAAATTAATGAATCCAGGAGCTAGTTTTTTGAAAAGATCAACAAAACTGATAGACCGCTAGCAAGACTAATAAGAAAAGAGAGAAGAATCAAATAGATGCAATAAAAAATGAAAAAGGGGATATCACCACCGATCCCACAGAAATACAATCTACCATCAGAGAATACTACAAACACCTCTATGCAAATAAACTAGAAAATCTAGAAGAAATGGATAAATTCCTCGACAAATACACCCTCCCAAGACTAAACCAGGAAGAAGTTGAATCTCTGAATAGACCAATAACAGGCTCTGAAATTAAGGCAATAATCAATAGCTTCCCAACCAAAAAGAGTCCAGGACCTGATGGATTCACAGCCAGATTCTACCAGAGGTACAAGGAGGAACTGGTACCATTCCTTCTGAAACTATTCCAATCAATAGAAAAAGAGGGAATCCTTCCTAACACATTTTATGAGGCCAGCATCATCCTGATACCAAAGCCTGGCAGAGACACAACCAAAAAAGAGAATTTCAGACCAATATCCTTGATGAACATTGATGCAAAAATCCTCAATAAAATACTGGCAAACTGAATCCAGCAGCACATCAAAAAGCTTATCCACCATGATCAAGTGGGCTTCATCCCTGGGCTGCAAGGCTGGTTCAACGTACACAAATCAATAAATGTAATCCAGCATATAAACAGAACCAAAGACAAAAACCACATGATTATCTCAATAGATGCAGAAAAGGCCTTTGACAAAATTCAACAACCCTTCATGCTAAAATCTCTCAATAAATTAGGTATTGATGGGACGTATCTCAAAATAATAAGAGCTATCTATGACAAACTCACAGCCAATATCATAGTGAATGGGCAAAAACTGGAAGCATTCCTTTTGAAAACTGGCACAGGACAGGGATGCCCTCTCTCACCACTCCTATTCAACATAGTGTTGGAAGTTCTGGCCAGGGCAATCAGGCAGGAGAAGGAAATAAAGGGTATTCAATTAGGAAAAGAGGAAGTCAAATTGTCCCTGTTTGCAGATGACATGATTTTATATCTAGAAAACCCCATTGTCTCAGCCCAAAATCTCCTTAAGTTGATTAGCCACTTCAGCAAAGTCTCAGGATACAAAATCAATGTACAAAAATCACAAGCATTCTTGTACACCAATCACAGACAAACAGAGAGCCAAATAATGAGTGAACTCCCATTCACAATTGCTTCAAAGAGAATAAAATACCTAGGAATCCAACTTACAAAGGATGTGAAGGACCTCTTCAAGGAGAACTGCAAACCACTGCTCAAAGAAATAAAAGAGGATACAAACAAATGGAAGAACATTCCATGCTCATGGGTTGGAAGAATCAATATCGTGAAAATGGCCATACTGCCCAAGGTAATTTAGAGATTCAATGCCATCCCCATCAAGCTACCAATGACTGTCTCCACAGAATTGGAAAAAACTACTTTAAAGTTCATGTGGAACCAAAAAAGAGCCCGCATCACCAAGTCAATCCTAAGCCAAAAGAACAAAGCTGGAGGCATCACGCTACCTGATTTCAAACTATACTACAAGGCTACAGTAACCAAAACAGCATGGTACTGGTACCACAACAGAGACATAGATCAATGCAACAGAACAGAGCCCTCAGAAATGATGCCGCATATCTACAGCTATCTGATCTTTGACAAACCTGACAAAAACAAGCAATGGGAAAAGGATTCCCTATTTAATAAATGGTGCTAGCCATATGTAGAAAGCTGAAACTGGATCCCTTCCTTACACCTTATACAAAAATTAATTCAAGATGGATTAAAGACTTACATGTTAGACCTAAAACCATAAAGTCCCTTGAAGAAAACCTAGGCATTACCATTCAGGACATAGGCATGGGCAAGGACTTCATGTCTAAAACACCAAAAGCAATGGCAACAAAAGCCAAAATTGACAAATGGGATCTCATTAAACTAAAGAGCTTCTGCACAGCAAATAAACTACCATCAGAGTCAACAGGCAGCATATAAAATGGGAGAAAATTTTTGCAACCTACTCATCTGACAAAGGGCTAATATCCAGAATCTACAATGAACTCAAACAAATTTACAAGAAAAAAA